>NW_020954569.1:66993720-67062881 GCF_900497805.2 Vombatus ursinus | reverse complement strand
GTGTGTGTGTGTGTGTGTGTGTGTGTGTGTGTGTGTGTGTGTGTGTGGTGTGTGTGTTGCTAGGCTGGGGATTTCTTGTTTGCTGGGGCTTCGGTTGCTGTGGCCTCAGCTGGAGGCAGGGGGCCGGGAGGGAGGAGAGGGGGAGAAAAGGGTCGGAATGTGACTCAGGACTTTGAAGTCAGTTGTTTCTTTTCTGGAACTGAAAAGAAATGGCTAAAGGGTGGAGGGGCTAAGGGATGACTGACCCAAATAGCCAGGAGGCCGCAATCTGAGGTGGGATGGGGTGCGGCGTGACCTGAGGATTCCTCCTGCAAGGTTGGTGGGAGTGCCAGTGTGGGACATGACTATGTGGGGGTGCACTGCCTGAGCCAGCCTCTGCCCATCTAATCCCACACACTCTTTCATCTCTCCCAGATCCAGGATCCCTTTCAGCTCTTTCTAAAACTGTGAGATCTGTCTTCTGTGCCCCGCAAGCAACCATCGGAATGCCCTACTCCCCAATCCTCCCCCCATCTCCTGCCCCAAAGGCACTCCAAGCTGTTGGTCGGTCTATTGGTCTGAGGCAGCCATCCTCCCAGCATCCCGCCAAAATGAAATTCTCCCTTCCTCTCATCTCACCATAAACACTCCCCAGGTGAGACTGTAGGTCTGAAACCCCGGGATCTTGTTAAAAGACCTGAGTTGGAGCAGCCTCACTGGATGGTTTTGGGACCTCCTCAAAGAATGTTTGGTAACTGAAGAATAGGGAAAAGAGCAGGGGAGAGCCAGACTTAAGGCCAGACAGGGCCAGAAGAGCACAAGGTGAGTAGAGGTGGCAGAGGACCCTAGAGGGGAAGCAGGCTGAGCCGATCAGCTCCTCTGGGCCTCCTCTCACATCTCAAGGAATTATTCATCATTTTCCACCAACTCACTTCCTTGCCCTCTCCTTAAGGGAGAAGTTCTGGGTAGATCTCTTTAATATGGACCAGTAAAAGCTGAGATTGGGGGGTGTAAGTGAAGTCATTCCCACTTCAGCTACCCTCCAGACCCTCTCTACCTCCTGGATAGCAGCAGCCTTCGCCCCTTTCAGATGCCTCCACCCCACCTGCTGTTCTCCTGATTGGGGAGTCCCCATCCAGGGCAGCTCCATCCATTTCCTCTCCACACATCACCTCCTCACCAGCAACCTTTCCCTGCCATCCAGCTCCTCTTCTGGTGTTCATGAGTCTTCCTCTATTTGAACATAAGATCTGAGGGTAGGAACAGTCTCCTTTATTGGTACGTGTATCTCCAATGCTTGGCATAGTGTCTGATATATCTATTTAATAAATACTCATTCAATCCAGCTAGTTAGCTATCCTTAGGGATTCTGTCATTAGCTATCATAGAATAATGAAGGAATAACAAGAATAATTATCATCATCCTAACTATCACTTAAGGCCGTTTCCTCACAAGCCTGTGAAATAGGTGCTTACAAGTGTCATGCAGCCTAGACATTTTCTTCTCATTTCTCTCATAAGCCTACCTCTTAAGACTCTCCAGTCTTTTAAACTACACACCCTCTAAACACCTGCCCAGAGTCCATGATGATGACTCCACCATACTACAAAGTCTATACCAAGCATCCTAGCTATGGAGTCCAAAGAGGATTGACTCCAATGATTAAGCCTTTCTTGGTCCCAAGCATTTGGGGAACATGAGGTTCATACATGGTCACCCTTCTTCCCTAACAATTACTATATCAATTTTAGAGATGGGAAAACAAGTTCAGAGAAATTAAATGACTCTGATAAAGTTCTGATATCCAAAATATAGAAAGAATTGACATAAATATTTAAGAGGGAAAGTCACTCTGCAATAAATAAGTAGTCAAAGGATATGATTGAGTAGTTTTCAAAAGCATGAATGCTCCAAATTGCCGGTAATTATAGAAATTTGCATTAAAGCAATGCTTTTGCCTCAAATCTATCAAATTGGGTATGTTGTTGTTGTTCAGTCATGTCTGACTCTTCATGACCTCATTTGAGGATTTCTTAACAATGAGACTGGACTAGTTTGCCATTTCCTTCTCCAGCTTGTTTTATAGATGAGGAAACTGAGGCAAACAGGGTTAAGTGACTTGCTCAGGGTCACACAGCTAGTAAGCGTCTGAAGCTGAATTTGAACTCAGGAAGATGAGTCTTCCTGACTTCAGGCCTGGCGCTCTGTGCACTATGGCGCCACCTAGCTGCCCCATCAAATTGGCATGACAAAGTGGCAAATGCTGGGAAGATTGTCACACTAATGAGTTATTGGTAGAGCTGTGAATTAGTCTTATTTTGGAAAACAATTTTAAATTATACTTTAAAAGTCACTCAACTATATATACCCTTTGTTTTTATTTCATTTTTTATTGTGAACTTAATTACCAAAGAAAGAGCATTTCTGTATACACTGAACACAAAAGGAAGCTCTTACATGAAACTGTGAATCTTCATTTGCTTTTTAAAAATATATAGTAAATCCCACATGTTGTTTGCAAAACTTTCTTACTTGTCTGTACTTTCTTCTGTTCTGTGCATTGTTTAAAATGTTTCACTGGTCCTGTTTTTTGGCATCACTAATGCTAACCCTTCTCCTTTCTAACACCCCTAATTAAAAACCAAAAGTAAATAACAAAACAAAGCAAAAACACCTTTGTAACAAATAAATAATAGTCAGGTAAACAAACCCACAAAATGGCTAGGTCAAAAAATGTATGTCCCATTCTATACCTTGAATGTATCAGGAGGTAGGTAACATGTTTCATCATAGGTCCTCTGGAGATATGGTTATTTTATTGATCAGATGACTTAAATCTCTCAGTCATTTTGCTTTACAAAATTGACGTCCTCAGTAACAGCCACATTGTGCAATGACTAACGTTGATAGACTTAGCCCTTCTCAGCAATGTGAGGATCTAAGACATCTCCAAAAATCTCATGATGGAAAATGCTCTCCACATACAAAGAAAGAACTATGGAGTTTGAATGCAGATCGAAGCATACTATTTGCCCTTTTTTTCTTCAGTTTCGTTTTGTTTCTTCTTTCTTGTGGTTCCGCCTATGGGTTCTAATTCTTCCTTACAACGTGACTAATGTGAAAATATGTTTAATAGGAATGGATATGTAGAGCCTATATCAGATTGTGCGCCATCTTGGGGAGGAAAGGGGAGAAAAATTTAAAACTCAAAAACTTATGAAAGTGATTGTTGAAAACTAAAAATAAGTTAATAAAAAAATTGATGGCCTTATATAAATGTTCTCCTGACTGCTCACTTTACTCTGCATCAGGTTGTGCTACCAAATATTCTCTAAAGATATCTCTTTCCAAGTGTTTTTCAGACTTGATCTCCATATCTTGCCCAGACTGGAAGTGGGGTGGCCGTTCCCAGTCTTATCCCATCACTGATTTATACAGGAGCTCTTGCTCCATTTCCCTTTGGGGACAGTCTCCTCCTCCCTAAGCAGCCTGGTGACTTTACCCTATTGGTGAGTTTATCATATTGGTGCCAGAAATTTTGTTGGCATTAGCCCTACTTCAGCTCAGAACTCCTGAGCCCAAAGCAATCCACTAACCTCAGCCTCCTCAGTAGTAGGAATTAAAGGGGTATGCCACCATACTCAGCTTTTTTGTAACTTCTTACAACAGGAAAATATTACATTACATTCATATGCCATAATATGTTCAGTCATTCCCCAGTAGATGGGCACCACTCTTCTGCCTCAGATTCTAGATCTTTTTCTCCATTTTACACCCCTCTATGTCCTCCTTCAAGATCAGAAAGTTTCTTTTCTTTTTTTTTTTTTTTTTTGGCTAGGCAGTGGGGTTAAGTGACTTGCCCAGGGTCACAAAGCTAGTAAATCTTATGTGTCTGAGACCGGATTTGAACTCAGGTCCTCCTGAATCCAGAGCCGGTGCTCTATCCACTGCACCACCTAGCTTGCCCCCCAGAAAGTTTATTTTCCTTGTAACTATTCCTTCCCCAGTTTTAGCTGCCTTTTTTAAATTAATTTTTTCAACTAACAAGTATTTATTTTCTCTCCCTCCCACCTTCCCCCTCTCCCATTGAAAAAATAAAAGAAATAAAAACATTTTAACAAACATGCATTGTCAAGCAAAACAAATTCCTAAATTGTCCACAAATGGTTTTGTTCTGCAAATTTTAGTCCGTCAGCTTTTTGCAGGAGGAGGTCAGGAACCTCAATCATAGCTCCTCTAGAATTGTGCTGGCTGGTTACATTGATCAGATTTCTTAAGTCTCTCAAAGTTGTTCTTTTTACTATGTTGTTATCATAGCATAAATTGCCCTTCTGCTTCTGTTCACTTCACTCTTCCACAGTCCTTCTGTCTTCCCAACCTTCTCTAAAACCATCCCCTTCATCATTTCTTACAGCACAATAGTATTTCATTACATGAATATACCATAATTTGTTCAGCCACACCCCAACCAAAGGCACTCCCTTAGTTTCTAGTTCTTTGCCACTGCAAAAAAAAAAAAAAAAAAAAAGGCTGCTCTAAATATTTTATTCCTCGAGTCTTTTTCCCTATTTGCTTGATATCTTTGGGGGTATAGGTCTAGTTGTGGTCATGAATTCTTCTCTCGTCCATATAGTTAAAGGTAATTTCTTCCTTGTTCCTTAAATCTGTAAATGATATCACCCTTTATATTTAAGTCAAGTGCCCACTTGGAGTTTATCTTAGCATATATTATAAGATTTTGGCCTATACCTAATTTCTGCTAAACTGCTTTCCTGTTTTCCAGTTTTTGTCAAATAGTGAGTTCTCTCCCCAGTAGCTTGAGTCTTTGGGTTTATCAAACCCTAAGCTACTGTGTTTATTTGTTTCTGGATTTTGTGTACTTAATCTGTTCCATTGATTGATTTCTATGTTTTTTTTTTAATCAGCACCAAATCATTTTGGTGATTACCACTTTGTAATATCATTTGAGCTCTAGTCCTCCAAAGCCCCTTCTTTCCTACTGTCTTTCATTACCTTAAGAGTCTTAATCTGGAAATTAAGGAGATGCCTATTAATTTGGGAGTAACTGAACAAATTACGGTGTATTCGTGTAATGAAATACCACGGGACCAGAAGAAATGATGAAGGGATGGTTTCTGAGAAGCCTGAGAAGACTTGGATAAACTAGTGCAGAGTGAAGGGATCAGAACCAGGAGAACAATTTAATAATAGTAGTATTTTAAACTTCAAACAACTTTAAGAAACTTCTTAAGAACTGCAATGAATGCAATAGTCAGCTATGACTCTAGACTTACCTCCTGACATAGGCAGCGACTTAGGGTGCTGATTGAGAAACTTTTTTTGGACATGCCCAATTTGGGAATTTGTTTTGTTTGACTATGTATATTTCTGAAAAGGGTTTGATTTCCCCCTTTTTTTCTTATTGAAGAGGGAGAGCTGGGAGAGAGAGAAAATATTTTTTCATTGAAAAAATACATTAAAATTTTAAAATAAATGAATAAACTGAATGAATGAATGCATAGATGGATAGGCAGATAGATAGAAAGAATAGAAGAGACCAGAAAAAAAGCCAGATGGAATTATAGACAAGGACAGTTTTGAAAATGATGTGTTGAAATTTATCATATATTTTTAAAGAAAAGCAGGCTCTGTGTAACAGAGATTTATAGGTTCATGAACAACTTTCTTTTTCTCTCCTACTAATCAGTCAGTATTTATCAAACACCTGTACTGTAATAACCAAAAAAAGCATCAATAAAACTTTAAAATATATTTTTTTTGAAAATCAGCTGTGAGATGCCCAGCACTGTACTAAGTGCTGGGAATACAAAGAAAGGCAAAAGACATTCCCTGCCCTAAGAAACCCACAATCTACTGATGTAAACTAAATGCAAATGATCATTTCATTTTGGTGTTTCTTAAGTTTAGAATTTCTAAAATGTAGAATTAAAAAAAAGAGCATGATGTGTGGGGCAGCTAGGTGGTGCAGTGGATAGAGCACTGGCCCTGAAGTCAGGGGGACCTGAGTTCAAATGTGGCCGCAGACACATAACGTTCACTAGCTGTGTTACCCTGGGCAAGTTACTTAACCCCAATTGTCTCACCAAAAAAAAAAAAAAGCATGATGTAGAAGAAAAGTGACTGGGCTCTAAGATTGACTTGATGTGACCTTGGACAAGGAACTTGGCTTCTCTGGGTCTCAGTTTCCTTCTCTGTAAAATAAAGGGGCTAGCTTATGGATCATAGGAATTTAGGGCTGAAATTTAGGATGCTTGAAATCTCCTATTTGAAACCTCGGCTTTGTCCCCACCTCCTCACTTTCGCTCACTCCATCTAACCAATGCAATGCCGGATCTTATCCCTTCCAGCTTCTCATTTCTGATATCTGTATGTCTCCTTCTGTTCAGGGCAGCAAGGTGGCACAGTGGATAGAGCAGGAAGACTCATCTTCCTGAGTTCAAATCTGGCCTCAGATTCTTACTAGCTGTGGGACTTTAGCCAAGTTGTTTAACTCTGTTTGCTTCAGTTTCCTCATCTATCAAATGAGCTGGAGAAAGAAATGGCAAAGCAGAAAATGCCAATGGGGTCATGAAGAGTTGGCCGCAACCAAAACAACTGAACAATAACAAAAATATGGTTGTTTGTGAGTCGTCTCTCTCCCCCATTAGACCATGAGCGCCTTGAGAACAGGGACTTTTTTTTTTTTTTTTGGCCACTGAGTAAGTACTAGTTGACTGACTGAATGGACGATTACAATAACAGTCTCTCTGTCTTGAGTCTCTCTCCACTCAGCTGCCAGTTATTTTCCTATCATTGAGCTAAATAGACTCAAGATGGAGGAGACACTTTTTTTTTGACATGGCCATTCAGAACTTTGTTTTGCTTAACTATGCATATCTATTATAAGCAGCTATTGGAATGTGGTTGGTTTTCCCCCCAATGGGATGGGGAGATTGGAAGAGGAGAGCAAATAAAAATTTTTGTTCTATTAAAAAAAAAATTTGAAAGCATTTTTAAAAAATACAAGTCATTTTGACAGCTTTGAGGAAAATGAATTGGAGTGGGGAGATCCTTGAGAATGAAACACCAGAAAGGAGGCTTCTACAATTCTCCAAGTAAGAAGTGATGAGATCCTAAATTAGGATTGTTGCTGTGAGAATAAGGGAAGGGGAGGGGGCAACTAGGTGGTGCAGTGGATAGAGCACTGGCCCTGGATTCAGGAGGACTTGAGTTCAAATCCAGCCTCAGATACATAATACTAGCTGTGTGACCCTGGGCAAGTTACTTAACCCCATTGCCTAGCCAAATAAATAAAATAAAAAAGGGAAGGGGGGATGCAGATGTAAGAGATGTTGTGAAGACATAATTGATGAGATTTGGTAAATAACATGGAAAAAAAAACCACACACTGCCTTATATTATTAGATATATGCCAAAAGAGTGAGACATTAAGTGTCTAGGCTGGGTATTGAAGGCATACTGCAGCGGAGTCATACTCAAATAGAAACTGGGTCACTAAATCATACATATTAACTTAGAAAACCACACATTAACATTATCTATTTTCATTGTGTTTTAATTTATTTCATTAAATGTTTCCCAATTACATTTCAGTCTGGTTTAGGCAGCACTCAGGAGCCGGAGGCGTGCTTGATACCTCTGGTTTAATGGTTAGAACACTACAATCTAGGGGCAGTTAGGTGGGTGATGCAGTAGAGACAATGCTGAAGACATGAGTTCAGATCCTACCCTAGAGACTAGTGTACAATCCTGAGCAAATCACTTAACAGCTCGCAGCAATAATTTCCTCCTCTGTTAAAAAAAAAAAAAAGTGATAACAGCACCTTCCTTATGGGATTGTTGTAAGGATTAAATAAAATATGTTACACACTTCAAAAACCTTAAAGAGCTTTATTTCTATTATTTACAGTTCTGAGATGAGAGATCTTTGCTGGCCTGGGGTGGTCAAAAAAGCCTTTCGATGAAGTAATAGCACACCAGGCCCCCTAGACCGACCCAGAGAAAACTAGTGTCACTGAGGTTGTATGTTAGCCCCTGACCACCACAGATAGGATTGAGCTCTGAGTGGGTGGGTGGGCCTTCGACGCAGGGGCTTGGCCAGGGAAGGCTGGAGTAGGGCGGGGGATGGGAAGGCTGACTCGGCAGGGGTGCTGCAAAGGGAAACCCAAAGCCCTGAGCTAGGGACCTGGGAAAGGTTCTGGCCCTGTTTCAGGGAACTGGGAGGGAGGCGCCTGGTCTGCCCAGCCCCATGGGTCCGCGCACCCCATTCTTGCTCCAGGAAAGAAAGTCACAAAGGGGTGAAGGGTGTTTTCCCTTTCCCTTTCTCCCCCAGCAGCCCAGCCCAAGGCGTTGAGCTCCTAGGAAGCTGGTATTTATAGCTAGGGAATGCAGACAAGTTGGACCAGCTCAGGGCCAGGCGGGGGAGGGGCTCTGCTGAGTCGCTCCTCCACCCCTGCCCCCAGCCTGCAGGGTCCAGGAGGGCACCTTGGCTGCCATTGTCGGCCTGCCTGGCTCCCACCAGCCAGGGCCCCAGGCCTGTCTCTAGCCCATGTGGCCTGCTCAGGCCCGGTTCTCCCCTGCTCTGCTCTGCTCTGCTCTGCTCTGCTCTGCTCTGCAATCCCAGGGCAGGCCTGCGCACACACGTGGGGAATGGGTGGGTACGGGCTGGGGGGTGGGGAGCAGGGGACCCAGTTCAGCTTTCCTTCAAGTCCCGCCCCTTCTCTGAAGGCTTCTTGGGCAAGGCCAACCCACACTGATCTCTCCCTGCCTGACTCATCCCAGTTCTTTATTCTCCTTGCCCTGGATCTTGGCCCTGATCCAGAGCTCCCAGAAGGGGAGAGCTGGAAGGGACCTTGGAGCTCATCCGCTCCAATCCCTGACTTTATAGGAGGCCCAGAATGGGGACACAACGATCTGGTGGCAGTGTGGGGTCTAGAGCCCAGCTCTCTTCCCCTCATGGTTTCAACTGGGCAGGTCTTGTCTTAACTACCATCTAGACTGTGAGTTCCTGAAGGATGGGACCCATGCTTTCGCCCCATCTTATAATGTCCTTGAGCACCCCAGCCACCACGTAGTCAGTGCTCAGAGAACTTGTCCTTGTTCCAGAGGCAGGCACCCATCCGTAGGACTTCTATGGGCTAGCCTAGTGTCTGGGCTGGAAAGCGCAAAGGCTCCCAAAGGACCCCGATGGCAGAGCTAGGCTCTGTGCTCTATGTATCTCCCTTTCCTAGCTCAGCCAAGCCAGGCCTTTCACTATCCTACTGGCAGGACTGGATTCCCAAGGGCTTAAATAACTCATTGGTAGAACGTGAGATTTTTCTTTTTAATTTAAGGGTCTAGGATCTAATTCCCTGTTCAAGCACTTCTCTTTTTAGAGGCAGCTAGATGGCAGAGTGGATAGAGCAATGGGCCTATGGTCAATAAAATCTGAGTTCAAATCCAGCCTCAAACTGTGTGACCCTGGGCAGGTTACTTAATCTCTGCCTCAGTTTCCTTTACTGTAAAATGGAGGGGGGGGGGGGGGAAGAGCACTTACCTCCTGCGGTTGTTGTGAGGATCAAATGAGATAACATTTGTAAAGTGCTTAGAGCCCTCCACCTCGGTCTGAAGTACTCAACTTTCTCATTACCATTTTCTTCACCCTCACCCTGGCAGCTAGGGGTAAAGTTCTGATGGAGAGTACTAAAGAAATCTTGGCTGACTTTAAAGAAACTTTCCAGCCCCAGAGCTGCTCACTCTATCCTCTTATACATAGCATATGGCCAGGCTAGCATGTTGGGAGAACGGGAAAGGACAACATGGAACATCTGTGTTGGGCAGTAGGTAGGGGACCATTCCATCATCCTTTGTCAGATAGCTCATTGTATAATACTCTGGAAAATAGAACCCTATACCCATGCAACAATGTGATGAGGCCTAGGACAGTTGTATGTGAGTCTGTGGGCCTCACCCCACACCTCCCACCATACCAACACTTGGGTCCCTAGAACTGCAAAAGGTCAGACAATTAACAAGCATTTATTAAGGGCGGCTAGGTGACTCAGTGGATAGAGTGCTGGGTCTAAAGTCCAGAAGACTCTTCTTCCTGAGTTCAAATCTGGCTCAGACACTCAGTAGTTATGTGACCCTGGCAAGTCACTTAACCCTGTTTGCCTCAGTTTCCTTATCTGTAAAATGAGCTGGAGAAAGAAATGGCAAACCACTCTAGTATCTTTGCCAAGAAAACCCTAAGATGATATGTAAATAAGGACTTATGTGTAAGATACATACATACATACATACATACATACATACATACATGAGGATAGATAGACAGTAGTCTCAGAGAGGCCTCCAGCTCGGCCTCAGGGCCAAAATGTCTCAGCAGAGATAATGAGTGTACCTAAAGCTGCTGTCCAAAAGTTGTGGTACCAAGTGCTCTTTGTTGGAGAGACCCTTTCAATGCTCAGTTCTTTTCCCTCCTCACTACCCCACCCCACCCTCTCCCTAGTCTTCTGCTTACCATTCCCCTTCACTGTGGTCATAACTTTCCTTCCCTTCCCTTGGCATCATGATCAAGGGCCAGACCTCTTCCTGAATTCCTCCAAGGCTGGGACCAGCACTTTTATGTCTCTTGACACTCCCCCGCTTCTAACTCTACCCCTTCCCAATGCCTAGAACAGGGTTAGGCACCCCATTGGCGTTCAGTCCTGGTGTTAATTCGGCTTTCTTTATTTCATCTCGATGACATTAAGGGGTGAGGAGGCAGTCAGGCATCAGGGAAAGGAGAGATTATGCTTTTGAGCAGGAGGAAGAGGCCTTTAGGATAGGGCTCAGCAACTCTGAACTTTCAATGGACAAGAACATTCTTCTTGTGACTTTTTCTCCCTACCTGATTTTTCCTGAATACAAGGGAGGAGAAGAAGAGGGCCTCGGACTATCTACTCTGCTCCCAACCCCCTTTTTACCCACAGATACTTTAATCCAGTTTGACCCGGATATATTAGTGTCTATTGGACAAATGCTTTCCCCCTCTCTGGACCTCAGTTTCCTCCTCTAAAAAATTGGGCTGCTCCACCCCTTTTGCCTTAGGGGCCAGTGTGAAGAGCAGTGAGGTCATGTCTGGGAATGACTGGGAACTGCTCACCAGGAAGACGCTCTATAAATACATCATCATCCTCATTATCATCATTAGGACCCAGGGAGAGCCCCAGTTGACTGAGGGATGCAGAGACTTCAGCATGAGTCGCTCTAAAAGAATGAATGGGAGGCTGGACTTCCAAGGACCAGAGAAAACCTAAGGATGGAGCCCAAAGTGTAAAAAGCGTGGGAACTGGAAAGAACTGGCTGAACTGAGCACCCTATCTCCCCAGCCTCCATTCCTCTTAGTACCCCCCACGATCCCTCTGCTCCAGCCCCACAAGCATGCCCACTCCTCTGCCCCCACCACCATCACCACTCTCCCACCCAGGACCACTCACTATTTCTGACCTCCAGGTCTCTATCTGGAATGCCTCTCCTCTTCCCTACCTCCTCACCCCCTAATCATACCATCCATCTCTCTTGCCTCTTTCTAAATCCAACTCAGAACTTACCACTCTACCCCACTCAGAATTGTACTAGAGGCTCAATAAATGTTGGTTTATGGGGATAACAGGGGAGATCTAGTGATGGATCAGTGCAAACCTATGCCCACTCCTGGATCTTAAGACAATAGATTTATAGTTGGAAGGGACCTCAGAGACCATCTAATATGATTCCCTTGTCTTACAGATGGGGGACCACGACCCCTCAACCCCTGAGAAGAATGGCCCTGGGAAGCTAACACTCTATCAAGGTTGTTACTTGCCTAATGTCACAGCAGTGGTAAGTGACAAAGGCAAGATTCTAAATCCAGTCTTCTGATTCTAGAGCCAGCAAGCTTTGGCAACCGTGCTGTCCCCTCGATTCTCTGGAGAACTCAACCAAACCAACAAACACCTCTTAAACATCTACTATATCCAAGGTACTATGCTGGGCGTTGGATATTCAAAGATAGATATAACACAGACTCTGCCCTCAAGGAGTTTACAATCTAATAGGAGGGGAAAGGCAAGCACCCAAATACTGTGATCCAGAGGAGAATGAGATCAGTGCTAAGGAGATATCTGGACAGAGTGCTAAGAGAAATAAATGTAAGGAGTGCTAACCAATTCAATTCATCAAACATAAATATCCATTATGTACAGGGCTCTGCCCTAAAGTCCTACTCCTCACTGGTGTCAAGGTGACTCTGGGATCCCTGAAGGCTAAACCAGTAGAGTAGCTGAAACAGATTGACTGATCAATCAATGGCCAAGCATTTCTTATACACCTACTACAGTGACAAACATTGCACAAGTGAAAGTGAAACAGAACCTGCCTTCAAGGAGCTTACATTCTAATAGAATAGACACAGATTATGAAATGGAGAGTGCACTGGACTTGGAGAAAGACCCAAGTTCAAACCTTGTCTCCAACACTGAACTAGCTATAGAAAGCTGGGCTCTCTCAGCCTCAGTTTCCTTATTTGTAAAATGGAGGGGTTAGAATCAATGATTCTTTTCAGTTCTAAATCTATCCTCTGTACATAAATATATATGGGTATATGAGATACATATAAGGAAAGAAAGGAAAAGATGTAACATCTGAGGGGACCAAGAAAGATTTCTTTGGGATGGAGTGGTTAAGCTGAATCTTGAAAGAAACCATGGATTTCATGAGGCAGAAGTGAGGGGAGAGAGAGCATGCCAAGAGTGAGACAGTCAATACAAAGGCACAAAAGTGAGAGATGGAGTGTTGCGTCTCAGGAACAGCAGTTAGGCCAGGGTGACTGGATTATAGAGCGTATGGAGGGTACTAATATCCAAGAAGAGTAGAAAGGAATGAAGGGGCCAGGTCGTATGGTTACCTCTTCTACATCACAACTTTCCCCATCGCAGTTTTGATGTATCACAGGTAGGCATAAAAAATTAAATGGGAATTTTTGGGGGAGTTTTGCGGAAGCCACAGATGTTTCGACATGGGAAAGCCAGCAGTCGACACAGAAAAAGTTTAGAAACTCAGAAATGCATAATATAGGTATAGTATTGTATAATATCAACACATTTTATCTTTTATACTGTAAATACCCCATAAAAGAAAAAGAAAAAATTCAGACTTCTTGTCTGGTATGAAGGGAAGGCCAAAATATTTTATATAGATTTCCCAAATCATGGGGGAGCCACATCCCTAAACCTGGCAATGTGGAAGAGATAGTTTTGAATACCAGAGGACTTCATATTTGATCCTGGGAGCAATAGGTAGCCATTACAGTTTACTGAGTAGGGGAGAGACATGGTCCGACCTGATTTAGAAAAATCAGACCTGTGGCTGTGTGGAGAAGGATGGATTGGAGTGGAAGAGGCCTGAGGCAAGGAGGCTATTATGATATTACAATGAAGAGGTAACAGGGCCTGAACTAAGAGGCTGGCTGTGTGAGTAGAGATAAGGGGACATATATGAGAAATGTTGCGGAGGTAGGGGAAAAGGAAAGAAATAAGCATTTATGTAGCGCCTACAACGTGCCAGGCACTATGCTTAGAGAGCCTGGAACAAATATGCTCAAAAAGTATAACAACTGTGATGTTACAAATATTATTAATTATAAAAATTAATCCTCACAAAAACCCTGCAAGGTAGGTGCTGTTATTATACCCACCCTACATTGGAGGAAACTGAGGTTAAATGACTTGCCCAGGATCACATAGCTAGTAAATATATGAGTCTAGATTTTAACTCAGGTTTTCCAGACCCATGTTCTAGCCACTGGGCCACCAGCAGCTTACCATTTAACAATAGATTAGAAATGTGAAGTGAGTAAGAGGAAGAGATCAGGGATGACAGAAGTTTGGGATCTGGGTGAGTAGAAAGATGGTGGTAACAGTAACAGGGAAATCTGGAAGAAGGGAAGGTTTGAGGAAAACAATAATGGACATATTGAATTTGAGGGAGCTATAGGATGTCCAGTTGAAAATATCCCAAAGACAGGTGGTGATTCAGAAGTGGAGCTGAGGAGAGAGACTAAGGCTGGACATATACATCTGGAAGTCACCTAGAAAGATTTCCAGGGGACCTAGAGGCAGACTTTCCATTATCCAACAACAATATAATAATATATTATAAATAATTTATAATTAAATAAATAATAGCTACTGTCCAAAAGGTAAATGACTAGGTTGACTGCAGAGTAATAAATTTTAGACCACAGTAACTCTCAAAGGACTTCAGTTGTGTTTTTTTTAATTAATTTATTTGTAGTTTTCAACATTCACTTCCATAAGATTTTGAGCTCCAAGTTTTCTCCCCATCCCTCCTCTCCCCCCACCCAAAGACAGCATACAATTTGATATAGGCTGTACATATACATTCATATCAAACCTATTTTCACATTAGTCATGTTGTAAAAAAAGAATTAGAACCAATGGGAGACACCACAAGAAAGAAGGGGGAAAAAAAGAAGAGCAAATTGTATGCTTTGATATGCATTCAGACTCCATAGTTCTTTTTCTGGATGTGGACAGTATTTTCCATCATGAGTCCTTTGGAGATGTCTTAGATAAAGGACTCCAGTCTTACAGACCTTCCTGTTGAATGTAAGCTTCTCGAGGACAAAGACTATATTTCCCTTTCTCTTTGTATCACCTGCAGCTAGCACAATGCTTGGCACCCATAGATGCTTAATAAATACTTACTGCATTGAATCCTACCACATCTTAGAAAAGTTACCATCTGTATCTGCAAAGAGAGTACTCAAACCAATGAATTTGAAGATCTTTGGAGATTATGTCCAGGGCACTGTGCTAGTTTCTGGGCATACAAAGACAGATAGGACAGGGGCCCTGCCTTCAAGGAGCTTACAAACAAAGGATGTTTCATGTATGTAAAGAGGCCAGATGGTGGAAGTGTAAAGGATAGGTGCAAAGGTCTATGAAAAACTTGAAAGAGGAGTGATCACTTTTAGCTGGGATGAACCTAGAGAAGGTTGAGGTTAAGAGAGGCAAGAAATGGAATGAGAGTTCCACAATGAGGAAAACCCATTTACTCATTCTCATGAATCAAAAGTGATCATTTACATTAAAGTGCTTGGAAAACCTTAAAGTCCCTTAGAAATGTAAACTATTCTACATATTCCCATTATATTATTACTCCTACCTCAACAACTAGTCCTTCTGTCTATCAGCTAGTGATGCTTCTTTCTATCCCCAAAATGTCATTGTTTTTCAAGATCCATTTGCTCTTTTTTAACTTCCCTCATTTCTAGCTTCAAAAGCTAAATCTTTACTCGTGACTCAACTCTCCCAACATCTTTTCCTTCCCCTCCTTTTTCTCCTCACCAACCTGGATGTGCCACCATGGAGAATGCTCCATCCTGATGACCACTCTCCCAATGAGTGACTTTATGCTCAGAACACTAGGTTCACTCAGGGTTCAATTCTGACTTTCTTTTCCTCTTCCTCATCCTCCCTCACCACTACCTTCTCTCCTCTTCTTCCCTACCTCTGCTTTTCATCTCTGCTTTGTGAATTGTCTTCCCTGTTAGAAAACTCCTCTGGGGCAGGGACTATCTTACTAGCTTGAATTTGCATCTTAAGCTTTTAGCACTGAGCCAGATACTTAATAATTGCTCTATCTATCTATCTATCTATCCATGTAGCTCTCTATCCATTTATCAATCATCTATTTCTGCCTATCTATCCATCTATCTCTTTATCCAGCTATATGTCTATCCATCTATCTGTCTATTCATCTATCTCTATCCATCTATCTCTATCATCTATCTACCTATCCATCTCTCTCCATCTCTCTCTCTCTATCTATCTATTTGATGTGACTGTAAGCAACATTAAGAGAGGCATGGTGGCCCAGACATCTGGGGCACAATCAGTTCTCAGTACCACATTTTTAGGCCTCCCCATTCATTGCCTATAGAAAAAGTCTAAACTCCTCAGCCTGAATTCAATGCCTTCCGCAATCAGACACCTCACCCTACCTTTCCAATCTAATGTTTAAATCTCTATCCCCACAGTATGCAGTATTTCAATCTCCCCATGCTTCTCTAATCATCATTTTATTTTTTTTTAAAGCCTGGAATATTTAATCTGCCTCCAAACTGTTCCTCACACTGTGGCCCTCCTCTCCTTTCGCCTCTTCCTTCAGCCAATTCAAACCTTACTTAGCTTTCAGGCTTCGCCAGCTTTCAAGATACAGCTTAAGCTCTGCTACCTCCAGGTGCCTTTCCCAGTCCTCTCCCCTAGCTCTCAGTGACCTCTCCCTCCAGTGACCCCGCCCCTATTCCACTTGACATACATGCCAAGCACTGTTATCTTTTTGTTATCTTTTGTGTGCCGGTCTATCTTCTCTCCCCAACCAAACTGTAAATTCCCCGAAGGTCAAGGGCCATGGGAAGATATTTCTTTGTGTTCCCCTCTTACAACCTAGCATCTTACTTGGTAGGTACTCAAGAAATGCTTGTAACACAGACACCATCCTAGTTCTGAACTCCTCACCTCTGGCCTGGACTACTTGGAAACAACTTCCTAATTGACCTCCCTGCTTGGTCTTGTCCTACGTCAATCCTCCTCCACATGGTTGCCAAAGTGATATTTCGAAGCACAGATGTGATTGGGCCACTGCCCCGTTAAAGCAGCTTCAATGGCTCCCCATACCTGAAAGGTCTGCCTTCTCATCCTGGCCCCTCTGTTCAACTTGGAATTTGTAGCTCTTCTGATGACTCAAATTCAAATTCAGTGTCCCTTGCTATAAAAGGCCTCACTGATGCCCCCCTCAAAGTAGCCAATACTTTCTTCTCCTCGAAATTATTTTATATACAAAGATGGAATTTATCTATCCCTCCAGGATATGAACTGCTTGAGAGTACAGCCTTGAGTACATAGTAGGCATTTGATACTCTACCCGGACTCATTCCTCAGAAATTCACACACTCCCACCCCCTTATACTCTCCCCATTTCAGTAGTTCTGAACCCCCATAGAAGCCAAGGTACAAACTCCATTACCCAGGCCCAACTACCCACTCTTTACTCCTATTCATCTCAATCCTAGCCTCTTAATGTTCCACTTCATATCTTCCCACCCCTTCCAGTGTGCTCTCTGGAATGCTTTTTTCCATAAGGGATAAACTTGTTTTCATCTTAAATCTTAAATCTCTTCCTTTCTCACTCCTATCTCTGGCACTTATGGAGACCCGGCTCTCTCCTGATAAGATTGCTTCCCTCAACATCATTTCTTTCATACCTTTCCTTCCTTTACCCCCTCCCCACCTCACGTGAGGGGAAGATGTCAGAATATTCCTGACTTTCCATCACCACTTCCAGACTCTACTTTTACTGCCTTCCTCTGCTCCTTTGAGGTTCACACCATCCAAATTTATTCAATGAAACCTTGTATCAGAATTTGTCATAGAGCCCTTTGTCATAGAAGTTCAGATGCTTTCCCAAGGTTCAGTTGACTACTGAGGTCATAACTGTGTGAACATTTCTGGGATTGTTCATGGAAGAAACACTAGAAGAAGGAAGAGAAAGCAGAGACATTGGAGTGGAAGATGAGGTTGCCTCCATCCTGAGGCCATGTGAACTTGACAGGGTCAGGCACTTAGCATCAGATTTATATTTCTCTGCTATCTTCTTCAAAGACTCTGAAAACTTCGAAAGACTGAAGAACTCTGATTATGCAATGATTAACTCCAAATGCAAACGACTGACGATAACATGAGCTACCCACTTCTTAACAGAGAGATGATTGACTAAGGGCATAAAATGAGACACACTCTTTTTTTGCACATGGCTTATGTGAGAATTTGTTTTGCTCAACTCTGCATGTTATAAGTTTTCTTTTTCTTTTTTTCCAATGGGGAGGGAGACATTGGGAAAGAGAAAAAATAAGTGCCTGTTAATTGAAAAATAATTCCTTTTTAAAATGCAAAGACTCTGAAAGAAGAGTGTGTCCCCTCAGCCACCCCCATTTAACAATGCATTTGAGGCAGGGTAAGAAGGGCTGTGACCAATGAGTGCTGAGCCTACTGACTAGATTAGGCTAGATGACCCCATTGAAGAGAAATGGCTCTGAGCTTGAGAAAAGGCAGCTGCTGTTGATTACAGCTCTCCTCTGGGGTTTGTGCTTCACTTCTCTGTGAGAAGAAGGATTTAATGCAGGAAAATCCTGGTTCCTGGGGCAGTGGGCTGTACCCAGTCAGTCTAAACCCAGAGCAGTTCTTCCTTTTCGGTAGGCTTTGGTTTGATCTTCTGTAGAGATTGGGCAGTTATGCCGTCTGGAAAAAGCAGAAGACCCATCCATCCATCACCTACTGTGAGGGTGGGAGATGCGGAGGCAATTGAGCAATGGAGGCTCCCAGGAGATCAATCCCATTTAACTGCATGCGACAGCCTTCCAAGCCAGACCAAGGTGGCTTAGTGATAAACCACTTGAGAGGACAAGGTGATAAGCAGGAGGAATAAAAGCAGAGAGAGATTTTTATCTGAAACTTCATTCCTCACACACACACCATATATACAATATTTTAGCAAATCCAAATGCCAAGGAAGGAAGTGAAGAGGGTTGCCTCACATGGGCCTTTCCTGAGTTCCTCTGTCTCTGGCACCTGAGCCTGTTTTACTAATGGTGACTTCACCCATCAAAAGGCTACATACCCAATACAGATGTTGGTGGGTATCTGTAAGCTTCCAGGACTTCTTTCCTCAAGGAATTCCATACCTGACTTCTATTCTTTCTCTCCACCTCAACTCTCGCCTTCATATTAATAAAGATTTCAATATACATATTAATGTTCCCTCAAATACCCTAACTTTCTAGTTCCTTCATCTACTTAGTTACCTCAGCTACACAGAGAGCTGGCCATACTCTTGACCTTGCCTTCACTTGCATGTTTATGAACTCTGAAAACCCTTCATTTAATTATGATCTTTTAACACTCCTTTTCTTGCTATGTCTTACTGCTCTTAACCCTGCTCTTCATTCTCACGGTGATCTCCATTCCCACCTCCTCTTAGTTCTTTCCCAGGCCACCACTCATGCACAGTCTACACTTTCCTCCCTTCCTTGGCTCACCCCCTTGATAAACCAGTTCAACAGTGTAGATATTGTCCTCTACTCTCCATGCTTTCCCTCTTTGTCCTTTTGTCAATCATGTTTTATGAAACCCTGACTAGATTTCTCCCACCATGCAGCTCCTTCCCTCATATTCATATATGCTAAAGGGAGCCAGAAGAATTCACAAAACCATGATAATTGGATCTATCTAATCTCAATTGGGCCCTGGTTGTATCCAGGCATTTCTACTCCTTCGTGATCAGTTCACTGTCCTGCTCTCCACTGCTGCTGTTCCAAACCTCCTCATCTCTGCCCAAGCTTCCCATTACCTCCGTCCCACCCCATCCCCATCCCCACCCTCTCTGCTGAGGACCTAACCTGATATTTCACTGAAAAAAAATTATTTTCTTTCCTCTTCAACTCACAACACTCAAATATCTTCCCCCACTATCTCCTCCTTCATTCTGGTCTGGAATGAAGAGGGGGCCCTTTTCCTTGCCAAGGCCAACCCTTCTACACATACTTTTTGTTTTGTTTTGTTTTGTTTTGTTTTGGCAAGCAATCAGGGTTAAGTGACTTGCCCAGGGTCACACAGCTAGTAAGTGTCAAATGTCCAAGGCTGGATTTGAACTCAGTTCCTCCTGACTCCACTACACATATTTTTAAGAAGCCGCTAGATGACACAGTGGATAGAGTCCTAGGACTGGAATCAAGAAGATCTGAGCTCACATCTGATCTCAGACACCTATGAGCTATGTGACCCTGAACAAATCACTTAACTTCCCTCTGTCTGCCTCCATTTATTTAACTGTAAAATGGGAATGGTAACATCTACCTCACAGGTTTGTTGTGATGTTCAAATGAGATAATATTTGTAAAGCATTTAACACAGTGCCTGATACATATTAGGAGTTTAATAAATGCTTATTCCAAAAAAAAATTAAAAAATAAAAAACAAAAATAAATAAATAAATGCTTATTCCATACATCCTTAATCCAATTTCCTCTAGTCTTCTCCAGCAAATTGCCTGTATTATCTCTCCCATTCCGTTTTCTACCTACTGGCTCCTTCCCTACTGCCTATAGACCCACTTAATTCTTGTCCATCATTAAAAAAAAAGCCTCTCATTTTACCATGCCATCCTCAGTGATTATTATCCCATATCTTTCTTCCCATTTTCAGATAAATTCCTTGGGAAAGCTGTCTGCATAAGGGGCTCCACGTCCTTACACTTTTCTCCCTTTTACATATGGTCCGACCACACCGGCCTACTTTACCATTCCACGTATGCTACTCTCTCCTTGGTCTCCTCTGACTTGTCAGGCTTCTCTGCTGGTTCTTCATCCACGTCATGGGCAGTGTCACTCCAGGCCCCATTCAGGGCTTTCTCGCAGAAAGCGAAGTTGGAGCCAAGTCTTAAAGGAGGATGAGAAAGACAACATTCAGGGGGTGAGAAGGGAAAGCCATTTCAGGCACGGCAGACAGATGGGAGATGGAGTGACTCCGTACAGTCACACTCAGTGATCTAATCAGCTTCCCTGGGTTCAGTTATCATCTCTATATAGATCATTCACACACCCTTAAACCACACCCTAGTCTCTCTCTTGAGCTATAGACCCTCCTCTTTAATTGACTTTTGGAGGTCTCAAAGTAGATGCCCCATGGTCATCTCAAACTCAATCTGTCCAAAGCAGAACTCGTTAATTTTTCCCTTAAATCCTCCCCTCTTCCAAACTTTGCTTTTGCTATCGAGGACGTTGCCATTTTCCTTCTCACCCAGGTTCAAAACCTCAGTGTTGTCCTCAGCTCCTCCTTCTGGCCCCACGTTGCCAAGTCTTGCTGCTTCTACCTTCCCAATATCTCTCATGGACATCTTCTTCTCTCCCCTCCCTTAATACAGATCCTCATCACCTGTTGCCTAGGCTCCTGCAATAGGAATCCCTGCCAAGTCTTTTCCCAAATCTTTCAACCACTCATTTACTACAGTGATTTTCCTTTAGCAAGGTTAAGTGTGACCATAAACTCCAATAACTCCCTATTACCACCAAGATCAATTATATAGTCTTCTATTTATCATTTAGGGAGCAGCTATGGGGCAAAGTACACAGAGTGCTAAGCCTGAAGTCAGGAAGA
Source organism: Vombatus ursinus (assembly GCF_900497805.2). Classification (NCBI taxonomy): domain Eukaryota; kingdom Metazoa; phylum Chordata; class Mammalia; order Diprotodontia; family Vombatidae; genus Vombatus; species Vombatus ursinus. The sequence goes on along the minus strand of NW_020954569.1, from coordinate 67,041,644 downwards.
CTCATCTTCCTGAGTTCAAATCTGATCTCAGACACTTACTAGCTGTGTGACTCTGGGCAAGTCACTTAACCTTCTTTGCCTCAGTTTCCTCATCTGTCAAATGAGCTGGAGAAGGAAATGGCAAACCATTCTAGTACCTCTGTCAAGAAAACCCCAAGTGGGGTCACAAAGAGTCAAACATGACTAAAATGACTGAAAAACATTTATCATTTATAGCTCTTCCAGTCTTCCTACACGTTATGCCCCTACATGAATTCCACAATGTAGCTACGCTGGCTTGCTACCTATTCCTTGCACATGACACGCCATCTCCTGTCTGACCCCATGCCTGGAACAACTTCCCTCCTCAGCCCCTGAATCTCATCTTTCCCATCCTCTTTCGAAACTTGGCTCCAATTCCACTTTCTACAGGAGATTATTGCTGGTCCCCATGCCTACTTCCTACTTCTAGTGCCTATCCTCTGAGATTGTTGTTTTTATTCAGTCATTTCAGTCATGCATTTGGGGTTTTCTTAGCAAAGATAATGGAGTGGTTTGCCATTTCCTTTTCCAGCTCATTTGACAGATGAGGAAACTGAGGCAAAGAAGGTTAAGTGACTTGAGAAGTCACTTAACAAAGAAAGTTAAGCTACCTGAGGTAGCAGCCCAACCTAGACCAGGCCTGGCCTACTACAGGCAGGATGATCATTGATCAGGTATGTTTTCATGGTAAATCCTTTAGGGTACAGATTTTTAGAGGGTACCTAGCTGAGGCCCTTTCCAACTCTCCCATTTTGTGATTCTGCAACGCTCTGAAGGAAAGTTGGGAGAGGCAAGTTTCAGAGTGAGGCCCTGGCCTCAGCAGTCACTATGCTCTGAGGTTCCTGGAATTGGCCCTTAAAGGAGGACTTAGAGACTTCTAGGCTGTGCAAGCCAATTCAACTCAACTCAATTCAATAGATGTGTATTAAGTACCTGCTATGTGCCAGGCACTGTGCTGAGTGCTAGAGATACAAAAAGAGGCAAAAGACAATCCCTGCCCTCAAAGAGCTTGCAATCTAATGGGTAGACAATATGCAAACAAATATACACAAAGCAAGCTATCTATAGGATAAATAGGAAATAATTAAAAGAGGGAAAGCACTAGAATTACGAGGGATTAGAGAAGGCTCCTTGTAGGAGATCAGATTTTAGTTGTTACTTAAAGGAAGCCAGGGAGGTCAGTAGTTGGAGAGGAGGAAGGATTCCAGACATAGGAGAGAGCCTGAGAAAATGGCCAAGTCGACAGATGGAGCATCTTGTTTGTGGGACAGCCATGAGGCCAGTGTCACTGGATGGTAGGGAGGTGTAAGAAGTGAGTATAAAGGTAGCAGAGGGCTCAGACAGAACGTTTTGTATTTGTTCCTAAAGGAGCCCCTGGAGTTTATTGAATAGGGAGGTGACATGATAGGACCTGATCTTTAGGAAAATCACTTTGGTGGCTGAATGGAGGATGGAATGGAGTGAGTAGAGACATGAAGCAGGTTATTGCATCAGGTTATTGCAATAGTCCAGAAGTGAGAGGACGAGGGCTATCAGGGTTCTTTGTCTCCTCAAATACTCCTAATCCACTTTATCCATCTCTGCTCTCCACCTTTCTCTACCTAATATTATATGTACCCATACACCCTCAGTAGAATGTAAGCTTCTTGAGGGCAGGACTTGTATGACATAAATGTAAGCTCCTTGAAGACATTTTAGTCTTTGTAACCCTAGGGCCTAATACCTAATAGGCACTTAATAAATGTTAGTTAAAATTGAACTTTACAATACCACTTCTAGGTCTGTACCCCAAAGAGCATAAAAATGGGAAAAGGACCCATGTACAAAAGGACACATGTACAAAAATATTTATAGCAGCTCTTTCTGTGATGGCAAAGAATTGGAAATTGAGGGGGTGCCCATCAATTGGAGAATGGCTGAACAAGTTGTGGTATATGAATGTAATGGAATATTATTGTACTGTAAGAAATGATGAGCAGGTGAATTTCAAAAATCCCTGGACATACTTACATGAACTGATGCTGAGTGAAGTGAGCAGAACCAGGAGAACATTGCACACAGTAACAGCTACATTGTGTGATGACTGACTTTGATAGATTTAGCTCTTCTCAGCAATGCAAGGATCTAAAACAACTCCAAAAGACTCACGATGGATAATGCTATCTACATCCAGAGAAAGAACTATGGAGTCTGAATGCAGATGGAAGCATACTATTTTCTCTCCTCTCCTTTTCTTTTATTGTTTTGTTTTGTTTCTTCTTTCTCATGGTTCCTCCCATTAGTTCCAATTCTTCTTTACATCATGACTAATGTGAAAATATATTTAACATGAATATGTAAGCAGAGCCTATATCAGATTGCATGCCATCTTGGGGGATGGGTTAGGGAAGGGAAAGGGAGAAAATTGAAAACTCAAAAGCTTATGGAATTGAATGTTGAAGCTAAAAATAAATAAATTAATTATTAAAAAGAAAAAAAGAAAGAAATGATGAGCAGGCAGACTTCAGAAAAATCTGGAAAGACTTATGTGAACTGATGTGAGTGAAATGAGCAGAGCCAGAACAACATTGTACACAGTAACAACCACGTTGTGTGATGAATAACTTTGATACACTTAGCTCTTCTCAGCAATGCAAGGATCTAAAACAACCCCAAAAGACTCCCGATGGATAGTGTTATCCATATCCAAAGAAAGAACTATGGAATCTGAATGCAGATTGAAGCATACTATTTGCTCTCTTTTTTTCTTTTGTTGTTTTGTTTTGTTTCTTCTTTCTCATGATTCCTCCCATTGGTTCAAATACGTCTTTACAACATGACTAGTATGAAAATATGTTTAATATGAATGTATATGTAGAGCCTATATCAGACTGCATACCATCTTGAGGGAGTGGTAAAGGGAGAGAAGGGGAAAAAATTGAAAACTATGGAATTGAATATTGTCTATGGAATTGAATATTGAAAATTGAAAATAATACATTTAAATAAAAATAAAATTGAGCTTTAGTATAGCAACACAGTGTATTGTTGCTGGAAAATGCTAGATCTGGAAGAGGAGAATCTAGATTCCACATGTCACCTTCAACGCTGACAATCTATGTAATTTAGGGCAAGTTATTTAACTTGACCCTCAATTTCCTTATCTGTAAGATAAGAATAATATTTGCCCTATCAACCTGGTAAGATCCTCATGAGGAAAATGTTTTGTAAGCCTTTTGACTATGAATTATTATTATCATTATCTCATTCTCATCTTTTTTCAGTGAGGTTTAGATAGAAATAAATCAAGAGGGGCTGCTAGGTGGCATAGTGGATAGAGCTCCGGCCTTGGAGTCCAAATCTGGTCTCAGACACTTGACACTTACTAGCTGTGGGACCCCGGGCAAATCACTTAACCCCAATTGCCTCACCAAAAAGCAAAAAAGAAAAATAAAAAAAGAAACAGACCAAGAACAAGTCTCTATCCTGCTGTTACTCTTTCTTATTTAATATTCTGCCAACTAACCAATTGAGCAGACGGGTAAAGTTATGGCTTTCTGTAATTGGATGAAAGTATTAGCAGGAAAGCTTATTCTCTGGGGATACATTGAAAGCCTCTGGGATACCACGAGGATCAGAGAGCATGTACCTGGTTGGGTCCTTAGCTAGTTTTGATTTCTTCTGCTAGGTTTCATATTTTGAGAGTTTTTTATTCTTTGTAGTTTGGAGATTGTGTTTGGTCTGTGACTCTATTAAAAAAATGTTCTTTTCTTTCTTTCCTTTTTTTTTTTTTAGGCAATTGGGGTTAAGCGACTTGCCCAGGGTCACACAGCTAGTAAGTATCAAGTCTTTGGTCTGAGGCCAGATTTGAACTCAGGTCCTGCTGACTTCCCCAGTGCTCTATCCACTGCGCCACCTAGCTGTCCCGCAAAAAATGTTCTTAAAGCTTTATGAATTAATTGTATGTGTGACTTTAGGCAACAGGTTTTTTGGTTTTTGTTTTTTTCTGTGTTGATCCCACCCAGTTCCAAGCTTAGTTTATCTGTTGAATTCTGAAGTATATTTTGGGTCTGTATTTGTAATACAAGGCAGCTAGGTGGCGCCGTAGTGCACAGAGCACCAGGCCTGGAGTCAGGAAGACTCATCTTCCTGAGTTCAAATCTAGCCTCAGACATTCACTAGCTGTGTGACCCTGGGCAAATCACTTTACCCTGTTTGCCTCAGTTTCCTCATCTGTCAAATGAGCTGGAGAAGGAAACGGTAATCCACTGCAGTATCTTTGGCAAGAAAGCCCCAAATAGAGTCACAAAGAGTCAAACACCACTGAATAACAACAAATTTGTAATACAAGATTTGATATCTGTAAGCTTTTGAAAGAGAACAAGATTCTGGTTGTGTTTCCAGGTATTTGGTAGGTGCTAAATTATTACAGCCTGCAGCCATAAATTGCCTATTTTCTATTGTTTCCTTGAAGAATCTGCATTGATCAAATCTGTCATTATTATTTTTCTTATTATTATACAAGAAATAAAACTGAAGGTGATGAAGGCTATTTGAGGGTTCTCAGCATAGAAATTATTGTCACCAAGTCAGTAAGAAGCTACTGCTGCTGGTGTAAATTTCCCTTGAATGTGACTTTAAGCTCCCTGAGGGCAGGCTCTAGGGTTATTCTTCCCTTCAAGTCTCACCCTAACATAGGGTCTTACACATAGGCTCTTGGTACAAGTCTGATGGGAGAATGAATGAATGAATAAATGAATGAATGAATGCATGCATTTGATAAGGAGAAATCTCTAATAACGACAAAGTAATAATGTCCATTTCTTGCTCAGGCAAAGTGACGGACAATTTACAAAGCACTTTCACAAATGTTAGCATATTTTATCTTTAACACTACCTTGGGAATGACACCTAAGAGGAAAGCAGACCTCAGTGACCAGAGGGGGCAGTGTTGTATAGGGGAAATGATGCTGAGCTTGGAGTCAGACCCAAGAGCCAGGGTTAGCTTTGCTTCTGCTACTGACTTGCTGTGTGACCTTAAAGAAGTGGATTCACCTCTCTGGGCCTCCATTTCCTCATATGGAAAACAGTGATGCATTCCTTTGCCTCTTTCAATAGTTTGCTTGAGGTTCAAAAAGGATAATTAGTGAGTACATATTTTTAAAGATAAAATAAAATATTATTTTTTTAACCTAATTGCATTGCTAACAGAGGCAGCATAATAGATGGAGAGCTAGTCTTAGACTCAGGAAGATCTGGGTTCAAATTCTACCTCTGACACTAGCTCTGGTAACCTCGAGCAAATCAATGAGCCCCAGTTTACTCTTGTAGACTTATCTGCTGTGGAATTCCCCACTGCCAAGAAAACCATAGATCCTTTACCCTTCCTATATTGCTACTTAATGTAGCAAACTAAGCCAGAGACATTCAAGGCTCCCCATATTCTGGAGCCAACCAACCGTTGGAGCCTGTGCTCTAACTGATCTCTTGTACTATCTCTGCAGCCTCTGACAGTGGTTTACCCATGCTCTCCAAACCTGTTTTATTTTCTGCCTTTGCCCAAAGTCCACCTCAGGGTCCCACCTCTCCTGTGAAGTCTTCTCTGACCATTCCAGTCTATACCACTTAGGGAGATCTTCGAATATATTTTTGTTGTTGTTCAGTCACGTCCGACTGTTGGTGACCCCATTTGGGGTTTTCTTAGCAAAGATACTGCGGTGGTTTGGTATTTCCTTCTCCTGCTCATTTCAAAAATAAGAAAACGGAGGCAAACAAGGTTAAGTGACTTGCCCAAGGTCACACAGCTAGTGAGGGTCTGAGGCTGGATTTGAACTCAGGAGGCCTGGCAACCCTAACCACTGTACTGTAGTTGTCATTCATCTGTGCAATGGCTAGATGCCCCCATCCCCACCTCATCCCAAACTAGATTATAAACTCCCTGTGGGCAAGGAGAGTATCTCAGAGTGATTGTGTGTATCTTTCAACCACCCGACTCAGTAGCAGACTGGTTGTCTCCAAACTAATTGAAATGGATTGCAAGTGAGCTCCAGTTGTATTAAAGACTTAACTACTTTCTTCTACCAGGAAGCTGCACAGAAATGCTGACGTGGATTCAGACCCCAGACAAGTTCTCAGGTTAGAATGACAATGATCCTTCCCTTGTGAATAGCTGGGGAGCCACTCATTTTATCTTGTCTCCTAACTCTTCCTAGTCAAGTTAGAAATTATCATTCCCATTTTGCAGATGAGACCACTGAGGCCCAGAGGGAGTGAAGTGGTTTACATGCCTTAGGGTATCCTAGTTTCTAGTTCCTTATGCAGATCATTACACCACCCTGCCTCTCTGTGTGGTCTATGGCACCATACCCACCCAGAGCAAAAAATGCTTATAAACTCTCTGATCTGCCTCTTGGTTCAGTGGAAAGACCACTAAACAGGACATCAGAAGAGCTACAACTGTCCGCGTGACTTGGGCAAGTCATTTCCCCTTTAAGGGCCTCAGTTTCCTCCCCTATGTATAAGCAGGCTAGATTTAATGTCTAAGGCCCCCTTCTGCTCCAGGATTCACTCCATCTCTTTCATTCTTGTCTCTCTCTGTCTGTCTCCCTCTATCTCTCCCTCCCAGCTTCCTTAACTCTCCCACCTTTGTACTCTCTAAGATTTGCAGCCCTTCTTTTTCTCCCATAGATTTGTTTCCCTTTGTCCATCTGTCTTTCTCCCTTTCCCCCACCCCCACCTCCCAGAATCTGGCCAGCTTAGCAGTAGGTATGGAATGTGCAGGCCTCTACCCCTCCCAGGCCTGCTAATTGTAACTTGTCTAGCCTTTCCCCTCCCTTCTCTTACCCACTTGTAAAAGAACGAAATTGGGGGGAGGGAGAGATGGAGGGCAGGGCAGGGCAGGGCAAGTCGGAAGCCTCCCTCCTGGAGCACTGACCCAAGACATTTCCATTCTAGACATTTGGGCAAGGATTATCCCCTTTGGGGGATGATGAAAAGGGCTCAACTCTGAGGGAATTCTGGTGAAACTAGGCAAAGCCAGTCAGACTACACAAGGACCCCAGCTCTCAAGTATTAACTTCTTAACAGAACCCACATCCTGCTCTATCAGGTTGGGGGTTCATGTTGCAGTTGAGCAAAGAGGAGGTGCCTGGTGAATATGCCTCAATAATTTGACTTTAGGACTTCTGAAGCATGTTTAAAACCTGGAGCAGCAACATTTGTAAATGTTCCCTTCCCTCCAGTCCATATCCCAAAATCTGGCCCCATCATGCCCCATAGGGGAGTTGAGCCAGGTTGTTTATTTAGTGGTTTTCACTTGGTGTCCAACCCTTCAGTGACCCCATTTGGGGTTTTCTTAGCAAAGATACTGGAGTGATTTACCATTTCCTTCTCCATTTTACAGATGAGGAAACTGAGGCAAACAGGGTTAAGTGACTTGCCCATTGTCACATAGCCAGTAAGCTTCTGAGGTCATATTTGAACTCAGGTCTTCCTGGCTTCAGGCCCAGCACTCTATGCACTGTGCCACCTAGCTGCTCTATAGGGAGTTGGGGGGGAAGGTATAGCCCTAAGTTCCCATACCATCAAGGGCCACTTTTTTGGTGGCCACAGATATACTTCTACAGAGCTTTTCTACCTAAAGTCAACCTTGGGATGGCTACATACAGACTTGAATTCCTTAGACTTCTCTTTTACACTTTCCCTTCCTGCCCCCCACCCCTGTCTAGCTCTTATTTGGGTCATAGGATCATAGATTTAGAGCTGAAAGACCCTAAAGGCCATTGAATCCAACCCCTCATTTTACAATTGGAGAAACTGAAGCCCAGAGAAATTATTTGTATTGCCCGGGGTTACACACGTGTCTGAGGCAGGATTTGAACCCAAGTCTTCCTGACTCCAAACCAGTTCCCTATCTGTTAGGTCACTCTACCTCTCCTATGTACTAGATGCTCAATAAAACCTGGCCGGTGGGTTGGCTGATAAATGTGATCCCAATATAATCATTACTCACATAAGCCCAGAAGGGCAGGCTAGGTTAGAGGACCTCCTTTTGTTCTAAGACTTTGAGCATCATTTCCTAGAAGTAAAGACTGCCAGAGGTCGGCACACACACCCTCATCCCCCAAAGCATCTGAGATCTCATTATTCCGACATTCTTTCCAACCTTGCAGGTCACAATCCATCCAGTGCCCCGATTTACAAATATCATAAAATAGTATTTATGAAGTGCTTTGTACAGTGCCTGGGTTAGAGTGTCAGACCCGGAGTTGGGAAAATCCTTCTTCCTGAGTTCAAATCTGGCCTCAGACACTTACTAACTGTGTGACCCTGGGCAAGTCACTTAAACTTGTTTGCCTCAGTTTCCTCATCTGGAAATGGCAAACTGCTCCAGTATCTCTGTTTGCCAAGAAAAACTCCTAGTAGGGTCACAAAGAGTCAGACAACTGAAAAATGCCTGAATAATAATGAAATAGCACAGTGCCTGGCACATAATAGGTGCTTAATAAAAGCTTGTTCCCTTTCCTTTCTTCCCTTTTCCCTTTTCCTCCAGTAAATTTGCCACAGAGAATTCATTAAATGGGCTGAAGTCTTCTTTGAGCTCTTTTTGCTAGCCAAGACTCTGGGGTAGCCCCCCAGGCTCTCTAAGGATTATCCTCTGCTTCTGGCACATGCACACCCATATTCTTCTCTCATAACTTTCATTGGTGTTATCCTTTACACCACTTCGCCCTTGTAATTCTTTGCTTGGAATGTGTTTTAGTCTATTCATCCCACACCCACAATGGACCTGTCCATTGACCTTTGGGTGATCGTCAAAATAGTTCAGAGACTGTAGTATTCAATGACTCAGCCATCCATCATCACTGCAAGAATCCTGGTGTTAAAAAGGTGGGCCGTTTTCTCAAGGAGAAGCTTCAAAATAATAGCTTTACTCTCATACTGCTAAAAGGTAATACTAACTCACTTCTACAGGATCTTAACATGCTTTCCTCACCACATCCCATGAAATAGAAAAGGCAAGTACTATTAGCCTAATTTACAGATAAGGAAACTGAGGCTATGAGACAGCAACTAGAGGTGTGCTGCAGCTGCCTCAGAGGGCAAAACTAGTGTTACATTTTCAAAGTGAGCATTTACACCTCAGAACTCAGCAAAAACTATAAACCAGGGCTTGATTTATTGTTTTCTTGACAGTCTACCAAAGGTTCCCAAAATGGGCCATATGGTCCCCTGGGGGACGTTGGAGCAATCCAGGGAGGTGGTTCTAGCCTTGGGTACAATTGGGGAGCATTGAATAAAGATAAGGGTTAAGCTAACCTAACCCCAGGGGGGCCCTGAGTAATTTTTTTAAAGGGGGTGGTAGGCCAGATAAGTTTGCAAACCTCTGGTAGACTTAAAGAAAGTGATGCAGAAAAATGCTAATAATGCAAATTAAATTTAAAAGTATATTGTGGGCACATTTTCACCCTGATGCGGTTTAGGGGTTCAGGGATCCTGGGACCCCAAAATCAAAATACGCAGGTCTTGCCCGAAAGAATTCGACCCAAGCCTTCTTTCGGCCAAAGACAAAGTTTATTAGAACATCCGTTATATTGGGGAGACTCTTAAGGAGTCTGAACATGAGTAAGCGGTGGCTAGATTTTAAGAATCTAAGCATCTTAACAGAGACAAGATGGACCTTACATACAGAAAGACTGTGGGAGGGACCTAGGAGTGGCTGATAAGCTGGAGTGAACAGAACTCCCGGGACCTGGACCTTAGGGCCAAGGAAGAATGGAGCCTAGCTAGGATTAAGGGTGGGAAATGGCCGGGGGCCATAGGGAGGTAAAACAATGGAGGGGACATTGGGTGTAGCCACAGTGAAAGGCCAGTTGATGGGGTTATAGCCTCAGGTGACCACCAGAGATTAGACCCCGCGGGAAAGTCCGGGGATTTTCCTTTCTGCGGCCCAGATCCCAACCCCATCAACCCTAGGGAACTGGTTGTTGCTAAACATTTATAAGCACACTCTTGGTTACACCTTTGTCTGCTAACTCTCATACTTTGAATCACTCTTTTGGATACTATGCCCGATTTGTGCCTCCTCTCATCCCATACTTCGTCTCCACTTCCTTCCTAGAAACTGTTCTCCTTCTTTGCCCATCACCCTCTTGTTTGTCTCTCAAGGTTATATAACCTTATACCTCCCTTCTTCTCTTCCCTCAACTGCCTCTCTCTTTCCAGACTCCCCAAAAAGTCTTCCACTTTTGCCCCTAGTCTCTCCACCCCAACACTTCCTCATCCCATCTCTCATCCTCAGCTCTCCCTCATCCTCAATCCATGATTTGGGAGGTAGGAGAAGGAGAGCTACCCACAAGTGGAATGAAGTGCTTCCTGAAGTAGTGAATGCCCCATCACTGGAGGCCTTCAAGTGGACAACAACTGGCCGTGGATACTGTAGAAAAGAGCCTTCTCCCTCTTGTGTAAGTGGTCTTCGAGATTTCTTCCAAGTCTGAGATATCGTGATTCAGTACACTGCCCTCATTACGCACCCCCAGGCAGAAAGGGAAAGCCTGGTAAATTGATCCAACTGTAGCATAGGCCAAACAGACACAAGAACCACTATGTGGGAAAAGTGACCGCAAGTCACAATGACCCTGGGTGTCTAAGGTCCCAAAGAAGTAGTGGAGGGAACTCAAGGCACTCGTCCAGCTAGCCTTCTGGGCCAAGCAGTCTCACTCTCCCCAAGAAGAGGCTTCCAGGATAAAACTAGAAGAAAGCATTTTTAATAAACTTTGTACCTCACTCTCCATCCCACCACCAGCTCCAAGTTCTGAATCAATTAGTCAATCAACAAACATTTACTACTAGGTATGGAAACACTTTTCTAGTTCTGCGGATAAAGACAAAAGTGAAACAGTCCCTTGACTTCAAGGAGCTCACAATCTAAAGTAATTCTAAAGTTTATGGAATTGAGCAAATCCCCTCACAAAAGCTGTCTGGCCCCTCGGGAGACCCTACTCCAGGCTAGCCTTCCAAGAAAGTCTATTAGCATGTCTCCTTTATTCATAGTCTAAGGACCCAGCCCAAAGAGAGATAGAGGAGAGGCTATCTTAGAAGCTGCCCTAGACCTTTTAACTCCAGATGGATCTCTTCCTTGCTATTCCATATCTAAGGTGTAAACCGAAGATCTTTATCCCCAGCCTCTCCCCACCCTACAAAAGCCAAAGTTGCTACATACCATACAGGAGGACTGCTTGGCCTCAGTCTACCTCCCAGCCCCCAAGGGTAGAACAATTCTCCCCAAAAGGACATGCTGAAATGTCACACTCCAATCTCTAAATTGGGAGTTTGGTTGTGGGGCTATATGTCAGGGCTCTGTCCTAGGCCCACTTCTCTCTCTATGCCCTACTCTGGTGATTTCCTCAGCTCCCATGGGCTTAAGTTACATCTCTCCAGTGACCTTTTCTCCATCCTCATCCTTCTTGGCTTCTCTGAAGTATTGGAGCTGTCTGAACACCCTTCTCTTCCTGGATAGTCTTTATTCTACATATTCATGACAGCCATTGCCCTCTCGTTCCAATCTCGTTCCAGTCTGACCACCCTTCAGTCTCCTTAGCTAGGTCATCTTCCATATCCCACAAACATGGCTGTAGCCCAAGGCTTTGGCTTTTCTCTGTGCCTCTCTCTCATAGTGGTTCCATCAGACTCCATGGATTTGGTTACTCATACACAGGTACCTCACCAATCTATACATCCAGACCTCACCAGCCTGCCAACTTCTCCAGCTGTGTCCCATAGATCTCTCAAACACATCCCGAACAGAACTCATTATCCTAAAAAACAACAACCCAACTCCTCCCCCTCTCCCTAATTTCACTATTTCTTTTAAGGGGGCCATCATCCTTCCAGTGACCAAGGTTTATTATAACCAGATCCTCATCTCTTCTTTCTACCTCACTTCCATATCCATCCAGTTTTCAAGTCCTATGAATTCTACCTTCACATCTCTTGCATGTTATTGTTGTTGAGTTGTGTCCAATTCTTTGTGACCCCAGGGACCATACTGTCCGTGGGATTTTCTTGGCAAAGATACCGTGGTGGTTTGCCATTTCCTTCTACAGCGGATTAAGACAAAGAGGGTTAAGTGATTTGCCCAAGAAGAGGCTTCCAGGATAAGACTAGAAGAAAGCATTTTTAATAAACTTTGTACCTCCCTCTCCATCCCACCCCCAGCTCCAAGTTCTGACTCAATCCATCAACAAACACTTACTACTAGGTATGGAAATACTTTTCTAGTTCAAGTGATAGGTCACATAGGATCACACAGCTAGTAAGTGTCTGAGGCTGGATTTAAACTCAGGTCTTCCTGATTCCAGGCCCAGCGTTCTATCCACTGAGCCATCTAGCGGTCCCCCTTGCATCTGTACCCTTCTCTTTACTCAAACAGCCATCACTCTAGTTCAGACCTTCCTTACCTCTTGCCTAGAGGACTGTAATAGCCCCCCAATTGATCTCCCTGTCTCTAGTCTCTGCCCTGTCCAATTCATTCTCCGCATTGCTACCAAAGTGATTTTCCTAAAACATAGACCCAACCATGTCACTCCCTTGCTCAAGAAGCTACTGGGGCTCCCTCTTACTGGCTTCCTTTAAATCCCAACTAAAATCCCCCCTCCTGCAGGAAGCCTTCCATAACCCTTCTTAATTCCAGAGCTTTTGGCCTTTTATTTATTTCCTATCTATCCTCTTTAAAGCTTGCTTTTTTGTATATTTGTTTATATGTTGTCTTCCACCTTAGATTGAGTTTGATGATACTGGACTAGATGACCTCAAAGTTCCCCCCTAACTCTAATGCCATGCTCCTACATCTAGTAGGATCTGGAGCTATAAGGAATGGTATAAGGAATGGTTTCCAGCGAGGAAATTCCCTCTACCAATGTTCATTTACAATCTTAAAGAGTTGCCTAAGGCACTAAGAGATTAAATACCTGGCCAATAGTCACATAACCATTACTCATCAGATTTTGTTGTTCAGTCATTTTGAACTCTTCTTGACCTCGGTTTGGGGTTTCCATGGCAAAGATACTAGAGTGGTTTGCCATTTCCTTCTTCAGCTCATTTGACACATGAGGAAACTGAGGCAGACAGGGTTAAGGGACTTGCCCAAGGTCACACATCTAGTAAGTGTCTGAGGCTGGATTTGAACTCAGGAAGATGAGTCTTCCTGACTCCAGGCCCTGTATTCTATCCATTGTGCCACCTAAAATCCCTAGCTTTCTTTAAATTACAACTCAGGTCCTACTTCCTACACATAGCCTTCTATATCTTCCCCATTGTTTGTACTTTCATCACTTCCCCTTACACCCTTCCCCAAAACATTACTTTGTATTTACTCTGTATTATGCATTTAATTACTACGGATGTTCCCCCTTCCTCAATAGAAAGTAAGCCCACTAACGCTTTGTATCCCTAGCACCTAGGACTGAGTGGGAAGGCAGCTTGTTCAGGGCGCTGAGGCAAGAGATTGAATGTGGAGTTTGGAAAACACCTCCTAAGATCGGCTGGCTTCTACTGGGTGCTCAGGAAACCAGATAACAAAAGGCTTTACATGCCAGGTCAAGGACTTTTAATTTTCTCCTATAGGTAGCAGTCAGTCACTGAAGTTTTTCGAGCAAGGATAGGCAGACCTATGATATAGAAAGATTATCTATCAGCTATGTGGTGGATGGGAAAGTAAAGATTGGAAGCAGAGAGATCTGTGATTCCAGGTTCTCTCCCTTCCCCAACTCTCTCTTGCTATTAACCTTCCCTCCCCCTCTCTCCCTCAATCAATGAATCAAACAAAAAGTCTCTGGCCTAGATTTTAAGATTTTCCCCTTCTTTAATCAGGACCACCACCTCTGCCCCCTACCAAACCATCATCAACTACTTGGTGTTTTGCCAAGTGTTTCAGTCCGGTGTTTCAGTGCTTGAATTCTACTCTGGCCTCAAATACTTATGAGTGGTATGATCCTGGGCAAGTCACTTAGCCTCTGTCTGCCTCAGTTTCCTCATCTATAAAGTGGGAATAAGTGTATCTCCTTATAACTATCTCCCAGGAATGTTGTAAGGATCAAATGTGATAAGATTTGTAAAGTGCTTTAGTAAGAGCTTAATAAATGCTTATTCCATTCTAACATCATTACTACAGGTTTCTCTCTATACTCAAATTTTCACAATAGTCACAGAATCTTTACTCAATGCTGCACAAACACCTTGCTTATTCCTGCCTCTCAGTATTTAGTCTTGTTTCTCCCTTGCCTAGAATTCCTCCCCTTTCCCCTATGTCTATACTTTATTTAAGGCCTAACTTAAGACCCCATCTCCTTCCTCCATGAAGTCCTTCCTGATTACTCCCACCCTCTTCATTCTCTTGTTTCTCCAAACAAATAAAATTGCCTTGTTCTAGTCTGTTATTTTGCATCTATATCCAAATTCCCTAATTAAATTGTATTAATGATAAAAACTGACATCTTTTTTTAATTAAATTTTTTTATGAACAAAAATCCATTTTCTTTCCCTTCCAACAACTCTCCATTAAAAAAAAGAGAAAAAAAACCAAAGCCTCATAACAAATATGCAAAATTAAGCAAATTAAATTCCTGCTTTGTCCACGTCCAAAAACTAGAGGCCTCAATGTGCACCCTGCGTCCATCATGTTTTTGTCAGAAGGTGAGTGGTGTGCTTGATACATCCTTGGTTCTCTGGAACCATGGTTGGCTATCTCACTGATCAATGTTCTTAAGGGTTTCAAAGTTTTTTGTTTTTTTCAGTGTTGTTAAGTGACCAACATTTTCATAGTGCTTTATTTAAAGTTTGTAAAGCATTTTACGTGTATGATCTCATTCTGAGCCTTGGAAAAACCTTGTGAAGTTGGTAACACACATATTTTCATCTGACTAGGTAGCATAGTACATAGAGCACCTGACCTGGGGTCAAGGAGACCTACATTCAAATCTCTCATCAGATACTTCTGTCAGTGTGAATACTGAGTAAGTCACTTAACCACTCTGCCTCAGTTTCCTTATCTGTAAAATGGGGATAATAATAGTTCCTACTGCCCAGGTTTGTTGTGAGAATAACAATGTTTGTAAAGCAGTTTCCAATTATTATCCCAATTTTATAGATGGGGAAATTGAGACTTGGTGAGGTGAAGAATCTTGCTAGGATCATGCAGCTATAATTGTCTAAGACAAGATTTGAACCTAGATCTACCAGTCCATGTCTAACACTCAGTCTCTATTAAATTTCTTGAGGGCAGAGTCTGGGTCTTGTTACCTCTAGGTATCATTCAATGAGTTCCTAGGATGGGCTGGGCCGGGTGAGTCCTCAACAAATACTTGGTTGACTTGGGTGGATTTCAAACGTGAGGCCTCAATTTGAAGGGTTAGGAAAAAGAAATAGGGGGGGGGAAGGGAGGGAGGTTCAGTGGGGCACAGAGAAGTAAAGAGGTGAATGGTGAAGGAAGGTATCAGGCTCATTGGTTCCAGTTTCCCATGGCGCCATTGAGAGTTGTCTGCTTGGCCTGAGCTGATCAACAGCCTGAATGTGTTATGACAGGTCGAGCTCAGAAGATAGTGTCATTATTTTCAGTAAAGATTTCCTTAATGTATCATTACTATATCATTTCTCCCCTTCCCTCCTGCTTTCTCCTCACTGATGGGTGATGCTGTTGCTTAGAGACTGAGTGAGAGGGTAACATCACGTAAACAGCTGGGAGCACCTTTGTCTAATATAGAGTCAGATATAGTTCTCAGCACCCACACCTACCCACACAAACACACATACACACTAGAGACGATTTGGTTAGTGCTGAGTTTTATCCCTGCAAGGTTATGCAGGCCAGTGATTCTATCCATTATCATCTCCACCATCTTATTGATAAGAAAGTATGTTGAACTAGCATTTCTTAAGTGCTTACTCTGGGCTGGGCACTGGCTACATACAAACACAATTAAGATACAGACCCTGCCCTCAAGGAACATACTTTCTTCTGAGAGAAGGGGCAGGTAATGGGGAATGTCATAGGAGTAAGAGATCATAGTCTTGGAAGGGACTTATGTCACCTTCCCTTCACAGGTGCTGGTGGTTTTTCAGATGTTTTGTGGCTTTTTTGAGGGATTATTGGATTTGTGGTGGTTTGGAGTTCTTGGGGGGGCAGGGAGTGGAGGAAAGTTTCTTTTCCTGTTGTTTTAAAATCTGTAAGAGGTATTTAATTGCCAAAATTTCTCTCTACAAGTCCTGAAATAATAGAAAGAGCCCTGGGCTAGTCTGGGAATTCAAATATCTTTTTTCTAGTCTTCAGCTCTTCAGTTGTGTCCAATTCTTCTTGACCCCTTTGGGGTTTTCCTGGCAAGGACACTGGAGTGGTTTGCCATTTCCTTCTCCAGCTTTTTTTACAGATAAGGAAACTGAGGTTAAGTGAGTGACTTGCTGAGAGTCACACAACTAATAAGTGTCTAAGGCTAGATTTGAACTCAGAAAGATGGGTCTTCCTGACTCCAGGCCATGCACTTTATCCACTATACCACCTATCTGCCCAGTCTCTGGCTCTAATACTAATTAAATATATGCTCTTGAGCAAATCACTTTTCCTCGCTGTGCCTCAATTTTATTATCTGTAAAATTTGGAAAGGAGAGGTAAGTTGGACTAGGTCAGTGGTTTCCAACTTTTTTCTTTTTTAAAAAATAGATTTTCACTATTGATTAGAGAAATGCAAATCAAAACAGCTCTGAGGTACCACATCATACCTATCAGATTGGCTAACATGACAAAACAGGAAAATGATAAATGTTGGAGAAGATGTGGGAAAATTGGAACACTACTGCATTGTTGGTGGAGTGAGTAATGAACTAATCCAACATTCTGGAGAGCAATTTGGAACTATGCCCAAAGGACTATAAAATGGTGCATACCCTTTGACCCAGCAATACCATTTCTAGGTCTGAATCCCAAAGAGATCATAAAAATGGGAAAAGGACCTGCATGTAAAAAAATATTCATAGCAGCTCTGTTTGTGGTGGTCAAGAATTGGAAATTGAGGGGATGTCCACCAATTGGGGAATGGCTGAACAAGTTGTGGTATATGAATATAATGGAATACTATTGTGCTATAAGAAATGATGGGAGCAGCTAGGTGGCACAGTGGATAGAGTACTGGCCCTGAAGTCAGGAGGACCTGAGTTCAAATCCGGTTACTGGTTGTGTGATCCTGGGCAAGTCACTTAACTCCAATTGCCAAAAAAAGAAAAGAAAAGAAAAGAAATGATGAGCAGGCTGACTTAAGAAAAACCTGGAAAGACTTGTATGGTCTGATGCTGAGTGAAGTGAGCAGAACAAGGAGAATCCTATACACAGTAATAGCCACATTGTATAATGACTAACTTGGATAGACTTAGCTCTTCTCAGCAATGCAAGGATCTAAGACAACTCCAAAAAACTCCAAACTCATGATGGAAAATGCTATCCACATCCAGAGAAAGAATTTTGGAGTCTGAATACAGATGGAGGCATACTATTTCCTCTCTTTTTTTGTTGTTTTGTTTTGTTTTGCTTTTTCTTTCTTGTGGTTCCTCCTATTGGTTCTAAGTCTTCTTTACAACATGATTAATGTGAAAAATGCTTAATATGAATTTATGTGTAGAGCCTATATCAGATTGCACACTGTCTTGGGGAGGAGGGAGGAGAGGGAAGAAGAGAAAATTTAAAACTCAAAATCTTATGGAAGTGAATATTGAAAACTAAAAATAAATTAATTAAAAATTTAAAAATAGATTTTTCTTAATATCTTTTTTTTTTTTGGCACTTAGATTACCCCAGGATGTTTTCTCTCCCTCTCCCAGAGAGCCATCTTTAAAAATAAGAAGAAAAAAAAAAGAAAATGAGGAAGAAAAAATCAGCAAAATCAATAATATATGGGGAAGAAAAAAAAACAAACGACATTATATGTAATATTCCACATATGAGCACCCCAATTTCTACAAAAGGAATAGGGAAGGGAGGAGGAGAAAGGTATCTTCTCATAACTTTTCTTGGGGGCCAAGCCCGTTCTTTGTAATTCTGCAACATTGTTTTCAGTTGGCTTGTAGTTAATGTTTTTTCTTTTTACATTTTGTAGACATTGTATATATTGTTTTCCTGGCTTCATTGCATCAGTTAATGGAAATTTTCCCATCCTTCTCTGTATTCAGCATGTTCTCAAATTTTTCAAATATCTGGAACCCATTTTTAACATAAAATCATTTTATGGCCCTTCCATATGATAGGAATTGTACTATTAGTATACATAAAGAAAACACAGAATCACTCATTCAGTAAGTATTTATTTAGGAATTACTCAATGTTAAACACTGTGCTAATCTCTGAGAATACAGAGATAAAAATGATGCAATCCCTGCCCTCAAGAGCTTACATTCTAGCAGGTGAAGCAACACTTGTACATATAAATAAATACAAAGTATAAACAAAGTAAACATAAGGTCATTCCCACTAGTAGCTAGGGAGAACAGGAAAGGCCTCATACAAGAACCTGTAGGAATAGCTGCCTCTCTATATTATGAGTTCAGTAATACCTTTAATTAAATTGGCACTACATTCATCCCAACAGCATCTACATAAATCTGAAAAATAGTACACATTTCATACACAATCATCTTTTTTCTGTTTTTCTTTTTATGTTAAAATGGTTAAAATGTTTGTGGATTGTTTTTGAATGCCCTATTTACAAGAAACAAGAAAATGGAAATGGAAAAAAAATCAGAAAAAATAGTTGTATAAATACGCGTGAGACATTGTTATTTAATTAGTCAATACAAAGTATGTTCACTCATAATGCTGCACATTGCATTGGGACCAAATGAAGACCAACATAACAATGCCTGAAGAGCAGATGGATTCATCTCTCCCAATAACACTACAGTCTGCCAGCGGTCACTGGCCCTAGCCTGGGAATCATGGGACTCCATGGTGTCCAAGGCCCTTTTCAATTCTGATATTCCATGACTCCAACAGCACAGAGCCTCCTTTTGAACAACACACTGATGAAAATTAAATCAGAGTACCTGTTCACGGACACTGGCCTGAATTCTATACTGAGCTATCAGGAGCTCTTGCCCTCTGGGAAGTTACATTTTAAGAGAGCAAGCTTTGATACAATCCACTGACTTGTTAACTCACTTCAGGGTCCCTGTTAGACCTCAGACAAATTATTAACTCTGTACCAGATTGATTCATTCATTTATAGGCTCATGGGATTCATTAACGGAAAAAAAATCATCTAGCTCAACTCCTTATCTTGCAGGTGAGGAAACTGAGGCCCAGAGAAGTGAAGGCCAGCAATTTTGTCCAAATCTTCCTGACCACCCTGATGATATCTAAGGTCATAAGGTGGCATGGATTTGAGCTGGAATTAAAGTCAGAGGACCCATATTCAAATTCGGACTGAACCATTTACCAGCTGTGTGACTTTGGGCAAATCATTTATTGTTCAGTCATTTCAGTCCTGTCTGACTCTGTGATTCCATTTGAGGTTTTCTTGGCAAAGATACTGGAGTGGTTTGCCATTTCCTTCTCAGCTCATTTTTTAAATGAGGAAATTGAGGCAACAGGGTTAAGTGACTTGCCCAGGGCAAGGGTCTGAGGTCAGATTTTAACTCAGGTCTTCTTGACTCCAGGCCCAGCACTTTAACCACAGAGCCACCTAGCTGCTCCACAATCATTTAACCTCTCTGGAAAACGTGAGGATTAAAACTGATGACCACCAGGATTTCTTCCAGCTCTAAACCTAAAATCTTAGCCCAAACAGAATTTGAACCCAGGTCCTTGACTCCAAATCCAGTTGTATTCTTTCCATTAACTCAACAAGTATTTATTAAGGACCTACTATACTTAGTAGAAGACACTGGCTAATAATAAAAATAATATTCTTAATAATGTTGAATCAAATTAAATTAATGAATGGAGCATTTACAATAGACACTTAATATGCTAAGCCCTGGGAATAAAAATGGATAACCTTGGCTCTCAAGGAACTCACATTTTAATCAAGAAGACAACACATAAGGAAGGTTTCAGCTGCAAGTCTAGAAGATGTAATTAATCTTCTTCAATGCCATTTCTACTGATAACATCATATCTGTTTTTTTCTTCTGATTATTTTTTGACATATCTGATATTTCTACTGATAACATCATAGTTTCTCATGATGAGTTATTTGACAGTGACAAGGACTCTCTTTTCTAGATCTTTAAGAGATGTGACTATAGCACCTGTGGGAGAAGCAGTTGCCAGGCTGCATCTCCATAGGATGTGGCCCATATTCCTAAGATGATGGCTGAGGGCACTGGGCTGGAAGCATAGCTAGTCCCAAAATTCTAGGGTTCAGCATTGGGGGAGAAATGGTGATCAAAGAATGCCCCCAATGGATTAGCCAGGCTGGCTTGCCTGCCCTGTGAGTGGCAGTTGGTTTGTAGTTGATGGCCATCTCTACAGGAGCCATCTTCCTGACTGGATGATGGCTGAAGGAGGGCCTGGGCTGGAGGCAGGACCACTGATCTGGGAGGGTCCTGCCAATCTCAGGGCTCTTAGGATTATCTGCCTGGCAATGGCAATTGGTCATCAGCTGTTGCTAGTGGTGATAAAGAAGGTAGGCCCCTTCTCCACAATGATTTCTCCTCTCACATTATTTACAGTAAGTCCTGATAATTAGACAGTGCTTTTATACTATTCAAAGAACTTTCTTTAAGTTTTTATTGATGTCTTTTTTTATATATCACCAAAATTTCTCCCAATATCTCCCCCTCCCCTCTCAGAGAGCCATCCCATATAATAAATAACATTTTTAAAGAGAAAAAAAAATCAGCAAAATTGATCAATACATAAAAAATATTAGAAAACATGTGCAACCCCTCACCTCTGCCAAAGAAGGGCATGGGAATGTCTTCTCATTTCTCTTCTGTGGAGCTCGGCTGGTTCTTACAAAGCATTTTCAACAGCATTATGTCACTTCACACTCAGAATGGTTTGGTGAGATGGGCTGGGTAGTGAGAATGTCTGCTTACCTCTATGTATTCAGGCTGGAGTGCAGACCATACATTTCCCAGATAAATACTTGAATTGAGCTCTCTTTAGACTCTTTACTCAGTGTGAAGATAGGAATAAATGCAAAAACCTGATAAAACCTGATATCTGTGCATTTCCATCTGAATCTGTCTGGTTAGAGGCAGAGCGGAGGCAAAGAAATTCCAAAAGGGGTTTGGGGGTGGGGATGGGAGTGGACCAGGAATATGACAATTCTCATTCTTGTTACCCTAGGAAAGGTAGGAATGAGTAAGAAAGAGGAAATGTCAGCCCATTATGGTCCCTAGGCCAGGAGAGGTCCAGAGGACCAAGTAGACTGAACTGGAGACTGTTGTCCATACCCAAAAGCCTCTTATTGTCTTTCCCCAGCCAAGTACAAGAATAATAACATGTCTATGGTCCTCTAAGATTTACATAGGGCTTCCCTCACAGTTGAGTATATTAGTGCTATGACATTTAGTCCTATTTTACAGATGAGGCACTTGAGGCTCTGGGCAGTGTATCTCTGTGATATCAGAGTTTATCTCTTTGAGCCTCAGTTGCTTCATCTGTAAAATGAAGGTGTTGGACTAGAAGACATTTCTAGCTCTACGGCTATAATCCTAAGAAGAGATTGACTCAGGCAGCAAGGTGGCACAGTGAATAGAACTCTGGCCTTGTAGTCAGGAGGACCTGAGTTCAAAACCAGCTTCAGACACTTAACACTTACCAGCTGTGTGACCCTAGGCAAGTCACTTAAACCTGATCACCTCACCAAAAAGCAAAAAAAAAAAGAAGAGATTGACTCAACGAAGGTCACACAGTACGGGCAGCAGGACTGAAATCTAGGGCTTCAGACTCTGTTCATTACATGTTATCGCCCTTCCCTCTTCTTTCCTAGCACATGAAAGATTTCCTGAATTAATGTTGAATGAATACCCCACAACATATTATCAATGAGATTTAGTGAACAAAAAGCCAATTTAAGCTTCTTAACAATTAGAGCTGTCAAAAAGGGTAATGGGGTGCCTCCCAAGGTGGGGGCTTTCCCATCCTTGGATATCTTCAATCTGGATGATGATCAATTGTTAGGTACATTCCTTAGGTAAGGATTAAATAAGCTAAGGATTCCTTTGGGGTCTGGTTGGACTAGCTAACTGCTTAGATCCCTTCTGGATTTCAAGTTCTATGCTTCTGTTGAGTTCTGTAATAATATGTCATATATATATATATTTCTTTAAGGTTTGAAAAGTGCTTTGCATATATTATCTCACTTAGTCCATGAAACAAGCCTGTGAGGTAGATGCCATTATTATCACTACCACCTTTTTTTTTTTAAACAAATTAGTAAATTGAGAGTTGAGAAGTGTTAAATGATTTGCCCGTGTTGGCAAGGCAATCCCATCAGAGGTGGGATTTGAACCCAAGTCTTCCTGACTCCAAGTTCATTGCTCAATCCATTATGCTACCCTGCTTCTCCTAGAGCAGCATTATAATATAGTACCAAGGACCTTAGTGGCTAGTGGTGTGATTGGCAAATGGCACCTTGGAAAGAAAGCTTGGAATCTCAGAGGATCAAAATTTGAGTGCTGGCTCAGTCATTTACTATAAATGTGACCCTTGGAGAGGCCCCTTCACTTCACTGAGCATCAGATTCTTCATCAGTAAAACTCAATAAAATGAGAAAGGGGACTAGTTGACCTCTAAGGAAGGAGGAAGAAGAAACATTTATTAAGTGCCTACTGTGTGCCAGGTATTATGCTAAGTGTTTTACAATATTATCTCATTTGATTGTCACAACAACCCTGTGAGGTAGGTGCTATAATGATCCCCATTTTACAGTTGGATAAACTGAGGCAGATGGGAGATTAAGTGACTTACACAGAGTCACACAGCTAGTAAGTATCTGAGGCCAGATTTGAGCTCAGGGCTTCCTGATTCTGAGCCCCAGGCTCTATCCACTTCACCACCTAGCTGGCTCTAAGGTCCCTCCCAGTTTTAAATATGTGATCCTTCTAAATGGAAAGTACAAAGGATAACATATATCCTGCCTTCGTGCTGCACTAGTATCCAGAAATGGTAAAGGATGGAGTGGAACCTCAGCAGAGATGCACAGAAAGACTTCATTTAACAAAGATGCTAAAAGCAGGGATGTGACTTAATCAAGGCCATGCATCTGCTTAGTGGCTTCACTCAGACCCTTCCCTCCCACCATCTCCATGTAGTTGCCAAACCTTGTTCATTCTACTCGAAGACATCTCTTGCATCAGGCTCCTTTTCTCCATTCACACAGCCACTATCTGTTTCAGGCCCTTGCCTCAGCTACACTAAAAGCCTCCTAATTGGGTCTCCCTTCTTCCAGTCTCTCCTTCGCCAAACCATCCTCTGAACAGCTGCAAAAGCATCTCTCTAAGACACACGCCTGACCTTATTGCTCCTGTCTCGTCTTCAAAGCCTTCAGTGGTTTGGTGGAACTGTGAACTGGTCAATCCCTTACAATAATAATAATGGCAATAACGATATGAATAATTAGTATTAACATGCATTAAAAACACTTTCCAAAGTGAAGTAGGAAGAGCCAGGATGACTATAATAAAGCAAACAAGCCAAACTCCAAAATTACTAGTCAGTCAGTCAATAAGCATCTATTAAATGCTTACTATATGCTAGGAACTGTGCTAAGCACCAGGGATACAAAGAAAGGCCAAAAAAAAAAAAAATCACTGGGCCTGCCCTCAGGGAGCTCCCATTCTAATGGACCATTCTTGGCCCTAGGAGGATGGTGGATGTCACTCAATTGGGAAATAACAAGGTCAGTGGAGATAAAAGGTCTAGGGATAAAAAAATCAAGGAGCAAAGAACTGGAAATTGAAGGAATGCCCATCAACTGGGGAATGGCTGAACAAATTGTGGTATATGAATGTAATGGAACACTATTGTTCCATAAAAAATGATGAGCAGACAGACTTCAGAAAAACCTGGAAAGACTTATATGAACTGATGCTGAGTGAAATGAGCAGAACCAGGAGAACATTGTACACAGTAACAGCCACATTGTGCGATGATCAACTTTGATAAGACTTAGCCCTTTTCAGCAATACAATGATCTAAGACAATTCCAAAAGACTCACAATGGAAAATGCTATCCACGTCCAGAGAAAGAACTTTGGAGTCTGAACGCAGATGGAAGCATACTATTATCTCCTTTTTTGTTTTGTTTTTTCCTTCTCATGGCTTTTCCCTTTTGTTCTGATTCTTCTTTCACAACAAGACTAATGTGAAAATAAGTTTAATATGACTGTACACATATAGCTTTCTTGCCATCTTGGGGAGGGGGAGGAAGAAAACAATTTGGAACTCAAAATCTTTTAAAAGTGAATGTTGAAAACTAACTAAATAAATAAAAGTTATTTTATTTAACAGAGAACAAAAGAAAAGTTAGAAGGAAACACAGAAAATCTGGATAGCTTTGAAAACAATGTGTAGTATTTATTACATAGGTTTTTTAAAAAAGTAAACCACTTAAAATGGGGGAAAAAAAGAATCAAAATTGGGGCCAATCACTGTAAGGAAGCAATGGTTGGGGGGATAGGGGGTGCAATGGACTAGAAAAACAGGGATGGATCAAAGGAGTCAAGGCCAAGGTGTAGGCCAACAATAGTGACAGGGAGTGAGATTATGGGGAAAGTGGGAGGACAGGAGATCAGTGGAGAACATTTAGTAATTTAGAAGTTTAGAGGTGAAACATTTTCAAGTTGTGGTGAAGTGTAAGGGGTGACCAATCTTGTATCTGAGATTGAGAAGAGATGGAGACTATAGGAATTTAGAAAGGCCACAGTTGAGGACTTTAGAAGAAATTTAGAGCCAGAAGGCATTTTAGAGGTCACTTAATCCAACCCCTTCTCATTTTACAAATGAGGAAAGTGAGGCTCCAAGGATTAAAGTCAGTGGTGTCAAATTCTAATAGAAACAGAGGACCTGCAAATCAAAACAACTCCTAGGCACCACTTCACACCTATCAGATTGACTAACATGACAAAACAGGAAAATTATAAATGCTGAAGAAAATGTGGGAAAATCAGAACACTAATGCATTGTTGGTGGAGTTGTGAACTGATCCAACCATTCTGGAGAGCAATTTGGAACTATGCCCAAAGGACTATAAAGCTATGCATACCCTTTGACCCAGCAATACCATTTCTAGGTATGTATCCCAAAGAGATCATAAAAATGGGAAAAGGACCTGCATGTACAAAAATATTTATAGCAGCTCTTTTTGTGGTGGCCAAGAATTGGAAATTGAAGGGATGCTCATCAATTAGGGGATGGCTGAGCAAGTTGTGGTATATGAATGTAATGGAATGCTATTGTGCTACAAGAAATGATGAACAGGCTGACTTCAGAAAAACCTGGAAAGACTTGTATGGTCTGATGCTGAGTGAAGTGAGCAGAACCAGGAGAACATTGTACACAGTAACAGCCACATTGTGTGATGACTGACTTTGATAGACTTAGCTCTTCTCAGCAATGCAAGGATCTAAGACAGCTCCAAAAAACTCACAATAGAAAATGCTATCCACATCCAGAGAAGAGAATTACGGAGTCTGAATGTGGATTGAAGCATGCTATTTACTCTCTCTTTTTTGTTTTATTTCTTCTTTCTCCTGGTTCCTCCCATTGGTCCTAATTCTTCTTTAATGTGAAAATATGTTTAGTAAGAACATCTATGTAGAGCCTACGTCAGATTGCACACCATCTTGGGGAGGGGAGAGAGGAGGGTGGCAGGGAAAATTTGAAACTCAAAAGCTTATGGAAGAGAATGTTGAAAACTAAAAATAAATAAATAAATTTAAAAATTAAAAAGAAAAGAAAAGAAACAGAGGCCCCTAATGGATACATAAGGATCCTGGTAGGTACCTATTGACTTTGTTTTTAAAACGTAATGTTATCTATGTTTTATTGTATTTTATTAAAGATTGCCCAATTCCATTTTAATCAGGTTCAGGCTAAAGTTGGGAGGTTTGCAGGCCCCGTGTGGACACTCAGAGTCATATAGCAAATATCCAAACTGGGATTTGAACCTTAAGTTTCCTGTCTCTCAGTCCCAAGCTTTTCCCGCTGTACCTCAGGTATCTTCTAATCTAGATGATATTAAATGAACAGGTAATCAATTCGAGGTGGCAATCAGTGCAGCACAGGAGCCTTCTCACTGACTTTCTGCACTCCACTGGGCACCAGCAGAATTGGCTGTCTCAGGGTCACCCTTGAGACCCGTGGTCTGTTTTAGTACAGAGAGAGAGAGAGGGCCAGAGGTGTTCCAGGCAGGAGGAGCACATGGGAGGCAGCCCTAGCTCAACTCCTCTCTCCCCTGAGACCTGGAGCCACTGGAGTATACTGAACAAAATCTTTTTTGGCATGACTCTGAGTGCTGGGGTTCTTTACCATCCTTTGCTATTGTTCAGGCAAGGGAGAATAGAGGGACGGGGATAGAAAGAGAAGAGAAGCGGGCTGATTCTGTGTGTATGTATGGAGTTGTCTGCATCTCTGTGTGTAGCATGTGGTATATATGTAGATTTTGTAGGTGCTGTGGGACGGTCATGGAGTGGGGGTGATGTGTGGGGAATGCGTGCGTGTATGTGGTACATGTGTTTCTGTGTCTTGTGTTTACACATATGGTGATGGGAGTGAGTTACAGAGAGAGGAACAGACAGATAGCCACATCGTGACAGGAAGAACAAATTTGTTCCCTCTTTCCCACTCTATGTCTCTAAGTTCCCAGGTGTATCATGGACTGCAGCTGCTTGAGAGACTGAGTTAAGGCCCCATCCTCTGCCTGGGGAGAAGAGGAAAGGGAGAGGTTATCCTGGGTTAAGCTAGAGGAGCCTCAGCATCTGTGTAAAGGGTCAAATAAACTTTGGTCTGGTTATTGGGAGCATGAGGTCCCAAGCGCTGCCGGAGGTCACTATGGACCTTATGCAATTTGGCTGATTAGTTAGCCCCTGAAGGAACTGACCCACGAGCTCTGCTGAGACTGCAGCTGCACAGCCTGCCCCTAAACCCACCCCACTGCACCTCTTGGGGTGGAATCTGTACAATGGAGATTTAATTACTTATGATAACACTTCATGGCTCATGAATAACTGAATTATCTGGAGAGCTCAAGTTCAGGAAGTCCAGGCAACTCCCTCTCCTTCCATCCTCATCTTTCCCTATTCTTCTTTTTACTGAATGACAATCTTTGGCATTTATCTACTTCATTTTTGCTGATCAGAATCTAACTCTGATGTCTCCTTGTGACATAGAGGCAACCCTAGGGTCTCAGAGGCTAGGTCAGTGGAACCCAACCTCTAACAAGTTCTACCAAGTGAGACAGACTTCCAGCATGGATATAGTGACCGAGGACTTACATTGGCTTTCTAGAAACTAGCTTAGTACTGGAAGCCTCTCACCAACAGGTCAGTCATATGGAAATAAACCCATTGGCCATGGCATCCCATGAAATGGACAAAAAATTGGGAATGGTGCTCAGTTCTATGTAGTCTCTTTCCACTAGGATGGTGGTCATGGAGTGGCAAAAACAAAACAAAATAAAACAAAAAAAACAGGAAGGCAGCTGGTTATCTTCCCCATTCTGGGGACCTGAACAACTAGGTAGCAGTTTCTACAGCAGAAGCAGAGACAGAGAAAGAGAGGAAGGAAGGTGTGGGAAGAGAGAGAGAGAGAGAGAGAGAGAGAGAGAGAGAGAGAGAGAGAAGGGAGAGAGGGAGGAAGAGACAAGGAAAGGGAAAAAGAGAGAGAAAAAAGAAAAGGAGGGAGAGAGGAGAGGGAAAGAAAAAGAGAGGAGGGACAGAAAGAGAAGGAAAGAGAAATAAAGAGAGAAAACTAGAGGGAGAGGAAGAAAAGAAAGAGAAAGGGAGACAGAAAAAGAGAGAAAGAGACAGAAAGAAAAAAGAAGAGAGAGGGAAAGAAAGAGATAAAGAAAAAGAGGAGAAGGAAAAAGAGAAAAGGAGAGAGAATAGGGAGAGAGAAGATGGGAGTGAGAGATAAAGCAAAAGAAAGAAAAAGAGAGGAGAGATAGGGAGGGAGAAAGAGAGGGAAAGAAGAGATAAACAGAAAAAAAGAGGGAGGGGAGAGAGAGAAAGAGAGAAGGAAAGAAAAAGAGGAGGGAGAAAGGGAAAGAAAGAGGGATAAAAAAAGAAAGAAAAAGAGGAGAGAGAAAGAGGGAGAGATAGAGAGAAAAAGGAGAGGAAGAGGGAGAGAGAGACTGAGACAAAGAGAGACCACCCAAAAGACAGAGGCCATTTGGTGCTGTTCCCACTGTGGTCAAGGAAAATGAAATGTGAACTGGATAATTAGCAGCCTTACAAAGAAATCAGGTCCCAGGGAGGGTTGAATAGGAGCCTCTCTGTGGATTGTACTCGTAGTGCTAAGTTACTGGATTCTGTTGTTGCTTGACATTCTCCTTTCAAAGTAGAATTAAACTACTGGTTCCATGCCTGAGGGGAGAGGGGGAAAATCCAAAAATTTATTTTTTTAAGTGGCTTAATGGCTTTTTAAAGACAGTGTCAAATGATGGCAAGCCAAGACTTATTAGCAATGGACTTTGCAACAGATACAAAAGCCCACTTAGGCAGGACTTCATTTCCCAGGGGCTGCTTCTTGGGTATAGGAAATATTTCATCATCAGGAAGAGAGGGAAATCCTAGGGAAAAAGAAAAGGAAGTGGAGTGAACCTAAAGGGAGCTACATGGAGATGACTAGACTCCTGAAGAGTGCTGACCTGCTGAGGGCAAAGAGGGCAAGCACAGGACAGGCACAGGTGGATTTCTGAACAGGATGCCTGCTTGCTGAGGTCAGGCAGCAGAGTAAAGAACAGACCATGGTGGGGGGGGGAACCTGAGGCCTCGAGGCCATGTGTGGCCCTCTAGGTCCTCCAGTGTGGCTCTTTGACTGATTCCAAACTTCACCTTCCGCAGGTTCCCCACCGCTGCTAGATTCTCGAGAGCTGCAGCCAGAGAGCAGAATGATGACCCAAAGAGCAGAGCTCACAGCTCCCAAGGTGGCACACTGCTTCCTTCAGTTTGCAGGTGGGAATCTGGATGGGAAAGGAGGAGGAGGGTAGAACGTCCTTGCCAGACTCTTCTGGGGAAGAGGAGAATGGAAATGAGTGCACTCATTTAGAAAATGGAAGCTGAGAATGTTTCTAATTTTTTTTTTTTTTAAAGAAGGATAGCAGGCCTTCACAGGTGGCTTTCTTCAACAGACCACATCTTAACCAACACACTGCACTGAGCAATCTAGGAACCATGAACCACAGAGCCAGAGACCATCAACTCTGACCTGCACCGGAGTAAGAATCCCCTCAGCAACATCCCTAATGAGGTCATCCAGCTTTCAAGTGGGGTTTGAGGAAGGGGGGACCCCACTCTCTCCTTAAGTAACCCATGCCATTTTTGAATGGCTCTGGTTATTGGGAAGCTTTTTCTTTATATGAAGCTAAAATCTGATTTCTTGTAATTCCCACCCATTGCATCTACCCTCCGGGGGCAAACAGAAAACTTCTAATTCCTCTTCCATGTTATATAGCCCTTTAGATACTTGAGTGCCCCAAAGCTTCTCTTTCCCAGGCTCAGCATCCCTAATTCCTTCAAACAATCCTTTTAAGGCATAATCTTAAACTCCCTCACCACATTTTTAAAGGCTTTGATTTTATTTTATTTCAGTTAACAAGTATTTGTTTTCTCTCCCTCTTTTCTTCCTTCCCCCATCCATGGGAAAAAGAAAAGCAAAATGCTTTAAATAAATATGTATAAACAAGTCAATTAAGTCAACAAGCATTTATCTATGTGCTAGTAACTGTGCAAAAACAGATTCCCCATATTTGTCATATTTCAAAAATGTATGTCTCCTCCTATACCCAGAATCTATCCTTTTTCTTTCAGGAGGTGAAATGCATGTTTCAACCTCAGTCCTCTAGAATAGGGGCTGGTCATTGCACAGATCGAAGTTCTTAAATTTTCCAAAGTTCATTGTCTTATTGTTGCATATATTGTTCTTCTGTTTTTCTACTCACTTCCCTCAGCATCAGCTCATATTTCTTCCCAAGTTTCTCTGAAACTATTTCTTTATATCTTACAGCACAATAGTACTCCACATTCATATACCACAATTTGTTTAGCCCTTCCCCAAATGATGGGCATCCCCTCAGTTTCCAAGTCCTTGCTACCATGAAAATAACCACTATAAATATTTTTTACATGTAGAACATTTTCCTTTTTCTTAGATCTCTTTAGGGGTACAGACCTAGTAGTGATATTGCTGGGTCAGGGGGCATGCACTACATAGTACTTTTTTGTGTGTAATTCACCAACTGCTTTTTGAGTCCTGCCATTTGACCAATTCTGAATCCAACTGATTGTAGAATTGCCTAATCTATATCTTTCAAAAGCTTTGCTAAAATCTAAGTAAACTACATCCATGGTATTCTCTTCATCTACTAGTTTAGTAATCCTGTCAAGAAAGGAAATGAGGTTGCTCTGACATGACCTGCTCTTGATGAAGTCACACTGGCTCTTAGTTTTGACCCTTTTCCTATCTAAATGTTTGCTAACCATCTCTTTAATGTCCCATTGTAGAATTTTCCCAATTGGAATCATTTGTGCTAAACTCGAAAAGGGCTTTTGGAATTCTACTCAAAAATACTCATCTCCTTTTCAAGGTTATTTGAGAATATTGGTGCTATTTTGTCACCTATTTTGTTATTAGGTATAATTTCTGCAGTTTGCATGACATAAAGATTGTCAGGAACCTCAGGTCTTCAACCTTTTCCTCTTCAGATTTCCTCAGTTTCATCTCTGATTTTGTCTAATCCTGGTTTGGGAACGAAGTTTTTGTTTTGTTTTGGTGTTTTTAAATCATTGCCCTACACTGAGTATTGGGAGTATATATTGGTATATGACTTGGAGCTAAGGGTACTGCTGCCAAAAAGCAGTATGAAGCCCTTGCCCATTAGTGACAAGAAATGGTTCTTTTTTTGTTATGATACAATATTGGTTCACAATGAAAGCGGTCTTGCTTTCGGTCCATTTCATGCACACTTGTCTGCTCACCTTAGTAGTCAGTCTTAATTGTACTAAAACACTTTCAGCAAATATGGCATTAGCATTTATGATTTGTTCTAATGTATTTTGACTCCTTGTGGTACCACCATACAAAGAAGTGCCTTTCACTCCACTCTCCTCAAGGCTAAGTTGCTGGTCATTGTAATGGTTTCAAAGTAGGATCGACCTGCAACCTGACCATTTCTCTCTGTATCTTAGCTACACGAAAGCAGTTTCATCCTATTGGATAGGGATGCTAACCCGATCAGTAGAATTGTCAGAGCCACCTGGTCACTTTCCCAGGGCTTCTGCCAAGCCTTTACAGATACCATAGTTGTCTCAGCGCACTCACAGTCCCTGCTATACAGCACCATGAATGAAATTATCTCACTCACTTGTTGTCCAAGCATACCTCCTCACAACTTGGATAATGGATTGGGCTTCAAGGAGAGAAAGATGATGATGATGTTGATGATTTTTTTTCTGGGAATTCCTGTAACACTTATGGTGAGCACACTACAATTTCATCCTCGAGCAGATACTGTGTCCTATTGTCTTCTTGTTATTTCATTTTCATACCACTTCAAGCAGAATCTCTGCTCCTTATGGACAGGAATTATTTTTATCTCTTGTACCACAAGAGTTGGGCACATGTCAGATGTTAAAAAAAAAAAGCTAGGGCTAATTGTGAAGAGGATTTAAGACCCAAAGGGAAGGTAGGGGCCAAAAACCAGATACAAAGTGAACCCAGCTGGTAGGAGGGGTTGCCTCTTATCAGAATCTGCATAAACCAAAAGAACAACCAAGTGGGGAATTAAGAAGTTGTGCTAGAAGTTTAGATGGACAGTGATACCCAAAGAGGGTGAATTCATCAGAAAAGGCTACAGTGGAGAGGCAAGTCTTGGTGATTGAGTGTGGGGAACATTTTCTCTGCTTTGTATTTCTCATGATGCTTAGGACACTGCTTTGAATACAGTAGGCGCTTATGAATGACGACTGATTGACTGAGCAGGGACAGAAAGGGCCTTCATTAGCAATGGTATCTGGTAAAAATGTGTGTGGGTTGGAATATCTGAGTCACTCATTTCCAAGGTCCCCTAGTCCAGCCAGACTCTCTGATCCCAGAGATTCTGAATCCAAATCCAACTCTCCGAGGCACCTGAACTTGGCCTTGCACTTCCTGGCACCAGGAATCCCTCCTGCCTAAAATTCCAAGACTATGACAAGTTCTCCCTCCTCACCCCACCCTCAGGCAATGGGTATTACATCATTCTGATGTCACCATCACCAAGAATGTCTCAGGTGATGGGCAGAGAAGGGAAGCACCATTCTGGGAAGCAGAGAGATGTGAGCACTTGGCTTCCATCCTTACTCTCTCCGAGCAACCCTGTAAACAGGGGTGGGCGCTATTTTAGGGAAATAAGATCAAATGTGGATATCAATTCCCTTAGCTACTTTTGACTGTGTACTTCTATCTATTTTGGTGAATGCCGATGATGGTAACACTACACATTACTAAGCACTCTGGGTCTGAAATTCAATCATGAGTCTGGCACTAGAAGAATGATTGTGAATTCCTATAGGATAGATGGTTGCCTAGCAACCAGAGTTTGAAGGCAAACACAGTATCAGACAGGGCACTATATACAAGGGAATAAATCACAGTTTGGTTAAGTTTGAAAAGTGTCAACTCCAGAATCTTGTGAAGGTTTCAAGGGTCCCTCACCAAATATTTATCAGTGTCAAGGAACATGGCAGGCACAAAGTATGGCTTTTAACTACAGAAAAAATGCTCCCCAACAGGGATAATTGTGTTATTCAAATTCCACGATGATAAATACCTTTATAAAGGAAATTCTGTATAACAAAAAGATTTCCAAACCTCTGCTCACAGTAGGTATGCCCACTGAAAGCAATATCTTAATGGCAGGGGAGGGGGGAGAGAAGAGGGGAGTAGGGGGTAGGAAGCATTCAAATAGGGCCCTAGAGTTGGTGAGAGTAGAAACTGTTCTCAACTTAATTTGGATATTGTGTTATGGGAGAGACATGGAGCATGAGATATGGAGGTTTTTTTTTTTAATTGTTGTGATGTCATAATTTTTGCTGTGCTTATCTGTATACACATCTCCCCACCCAAAACAACAGAGACAACTTAAAAGAGGAAAGCCCTGGAATGAACTGTTTGTTTCAATGGTTGCTTAGCAAGGAAAGGTCTGATCTCCAGATTCTAAAATTATTGGCTAGCAAAGACCTTCAAAAAGTTCCTAGGTCAGAGCCCAGGCACCTTGTTAGTCCCAAGGGTCCCCCAACAGTGCTAAGTTGGGTGCCTAAGGACTGTTGGCAAGAATGAGGCTGAGAAACAAATGTGACAGGAGAAAGAAAGGAATGGGGAATCTCTGGAGCTGGAGGGAGGAGCTCTGCCTAGGAAGAACTCAGTTTAGGTTAGCATCTTATTTACAAAACAACGTAAAAATGATTAAAGAATGGCTTAATGGTCTGGAACCTTGGTTATAGCCTAGAAGATATATTCCTCTACTAGGGGGTAAATATTTTCAAGGACCCCACACTTTGTGGGGCTCTGGGGATACCCCCTTGAGAGTCTCTGTACTCTCCTTGACCTGGGTATTGGTTAACCCATGATACCATAGGATGAAGGATTTATTCAAAGCCATTTCAACCCCCCTAGGCTATATTTGGACTAGGCTTTTAAAAGGCAAGAGGAGACAGCCAGAGAGAAGCAGCTTGGATATACACGAATCCAGGTGGGAACCATGTGGTCCCAGGAGGGGAGAGAACATCATGGCCCTAGAACCAGCTAGGAATAGAGGCAGCTGTGAAGTGAAGAGGAGCTGATGTAAGATAATAGATTTAGAGCTAGAAAGGACTTAGAAGGCCACCAAGTCTACTTCCCTCCTTTTACAGACAAGGAGAGATCAAGTGACTTGCTTGGGATCACACAGTAAGATTCTGAGGCAGAATTTGAACCCAGATCTTCCTGATTCCAGGTTTTGTGCCCTATCAATGACACAGACAAAATGGGACCAGCAGCAACGTAAGTAACAGCAGCAGGTGGTCTGCTCTGAAATTATAGGAGACAGGGAGTAGTTTATCCAGTCAATGCTGGGTGGAGGTGGGATGTAGAACAGACCACCTTCTCACCAGCTTCCCTTAAGTCAACTAGTAACTATCGGAAAGCCCTGCATGGATTGAGTTTGTCTTTCCTAGATGCCTCCTTTTTACCTACCAGCTACCAACCAAATATGCAATGCTACCTCAGGGCATCAAGCTGACATGTGGCATGGAGTAGGATGCCCAGGCAGCTTCTCTCTTCTTCAGAGGAGGAGGGGAAGAAAGCAAAGCACAACTCAGAAGACAGGGAGTATCTTCAGTGACTACAGTCAGTGATCTAAAGGTCTAGGGCAAGAGATCCTCTTAAGAAATGATGGTAGCACGAAAACCTAGCAGACTGGGCAAAAGGGACCACAGCCAAGGGTGACTTCAGGGTTTGTCTCTCCTTCCCGGGTTCCCTTTCCAGCTTCCAGACCACGTATCCTGACTGTGCTTCCAGTCACCCTTCAAAGAATCCTCCAGTCTCAGACCTAAAAGAGACTTTAGAGAACTAGGCCAACTCCTTTGTTTTGCAGGAGAGGAAATTGAGATGAAGAAGATAAAGAGACTTGCTCATGGTCACACAGCCAGTTAGTGGCTAATCTAAGGTTGGAACCAGGGTTTCCTGACTTCTATTCCAATGCCTTTCCCCATAGCTGTGCTACACCTAAGGCTTCCACTCCCTGAGGTCACTCTCTTTCCCTAGCCCACCCCATGTTCCAGAACCTTCCTGACTCCTTTATGTCCCCATCAAAATTTATCTTTTAAGAAAGAATGAAATGTTATTTAAACATTGAAACTTAAAAATAACAACAACAACAATGAAACATTTTAAAAATAGAAGAAAGTTCAGAAGGGGAAGCAGGCAAGCAAGGCAATCTTGGTACTACTGTGTTCATATGGGTGTGTGTGTGTACACAGTGTACATATATATATAAACTATATACATACATATGTACATATGTGTGTGCATATACACACATGTATACACAAACATACTAATACATAAACATATAAATTATATAGATATGAATATAGAAATGATTTAGATTATACAGACATTAATATATAATGTCTATTTTTTAAGCTGTAATAGATTTATGCTTTCATATGTAATCCCTATTTTTGGTCTTCTTTGTACATGGAAAAGTTCACGTTTATTGATGTTCCAGTTCATAATCAATTTTTAAAAAAACTACAATATGACCAAATAAAATAATCTGACCTATGTCCCAGTCCTTTGGGCATGTTGAAGTTGGGGGTGGGAGGTAGGGCTAGATCTGTGATTTCATTTGTGAAGGGAATTCCCGGTGCAGAAATTCCCTCTACTAAGAGATATTTTGCCATCATGTCACAACAGCTGCTATCTACTCCTCCTGCGGTAAAATCAGCCCTGGAGGAATGTCTTTCCCTTCCATTTAGTCAAATGCCATTGCAGAAAACATGTTGCTTTTCAGGCAGAGCAAGGCCAGTGTCTTTCTTCCATATAATTCAATACAACATGGAAAGACTTTGGCCTCTGCTCAAGGCAGTGGTGAGTGATGGTTTCAGAAGACCGCTGCCTCCTACCACTCATTAGAGAAGTGCAGAATGAGGTATACATTGTCAGACATGGTTAACATATTGGTTTGTTTGACTTAACTGTGTTTCTTTGTCACAAGAGAAGGTTCTTTTTGAGGGAAGAGGGAGGAATTATTGGGAAGTGACAACAATGTAAAAAAAAGCATCAAAAATGTTTCAAGTGATTCAATTAAGCAAAATGCTTATTCAGCACTTGCCATTTGCAAGGCATAAAGTTGGACTCAGGATATAAAGATGAAATTAGATACAGTATCTGCCCTCCATAAGTTTACAGTCTAATAGGCCAAGTATATAAATAGCTATAATACACAGCAGAGGTCTGATAAGTGCAAAGGAGAAATGGGGGGGGATGCTATTAAATTTTTGAGGAGGGAGAGATAACATCTAGTTATTGGGATGAGAGAAGAAAGACTTCAGTGGAACAAGCAGCGTTTGATTTGGGGCTTGAATGAACCCTAAGAGTCCAACCCATGTAATAGGGGAACACAATTCCAGCACAGAGAGACAATATGAACAAGGGAGGAGACCTGGTGAGAACAGAAGACAGAACTAGAAAATCAGAGCGTCACAGAAGATGAGAGCTTAAAGGGATCTCAGAGGTCATCTAGTTCAACACCTTCGTTTTACAGATGAGGAAACTGAGGTCTAAAGATGAGAAGTCACTTGACCAGAGTCATATAGTTAGTAGCAGAATTGGGACTTGATTCCTTCTGAATCCTTGTCTACTGCTCTCTGATCTAGTTTGTCTAAAAGGTCAAATATGTGAAGTGGTATGAAAAAAGTCTATAAAGACACATTGAAGTCAGATTGTGGAAGCCCTTCAATGTCATATACCTAATTCATTTGGCAATATGGAGCCACCGAATACTTCCAAGTAGTGACATGATACATTCAGAACGGTGCACTGGGAAGATTCCGTAGGGTGGGATAAGAAGGATGGGTTGATGAGGGTAGAACCTGGAAGCAGGCTATTCCAATAATGTAATGGAGAGGTGATGGGAGCCTAAACAAGGGTGGTAGAAATGGAAATGAAGAGGAGATGTTGGATGCAAGAACCATCATGGAAGTAAAATGTGTAGTACTTGACAAGTGATTGAATTAAGGGTGGGCTGAAGGACAGGGAAGAACCAAAGGCAGCTGGGGTTTTCGAGCCTTGGTGACCGAGAGGCTGGTGATACCATCCACAGAAATAGAGAAACTGGGGAGAGAGTCAGAAGGAATTGCTGAGGGATCTAGGTGGAACAGAGGGCCTGTAGCTCAGGAGGTGGAGATATAATTTTGAGGGCCACATGCATTGAAGTGATCATGGAAGCCCCAGGAATGGATGACATCTCCAACAAAGAATTTGGGGAGAGAGGAAAATAGAGGGAAGGATGGAGCCTTGGCAGAACTTGTATAGTTCAACATTTAAATGACCATTGATTTTCTCTGTGTGAGTACTGCATTTATGAAGGCAGATTGAGAGCTCTCTGTAATTTCAACAGATAGTCTTTGAAGGTTGCTAGGGCTGAAAAATTCATCAATCCCCAGGCCAATCTGGTGAGATGCTTCTCCAAGTTTCACTTGGCTGACTTGATCCTCAGAGGACACACTGGCCAATACATAAAACCTTTGTAAACAGAGTCTGCCAGAGCTTGTACTCTTTAAGAAGGCAGGGTCACCTCCACACTATAATAAGACATCCATGGTCATAGGACTTGTTGTAGTGGACGCTCTGGTTTGAAGAAAGGAAAGAGAAAGAGGAAAACAGAGAAGGCACACAAAGGTATATTTCTGAGAATGCAAGGTCTCCGAAGCTAAAGGAGTAGAGTGTGGAGAAAGAAAGGACATTTAATGGCATAAAATGAACAAAAAGGTCAAGGAGGTTGAGGTTTGAAAGAGAGACTATTATTCAGTAATGGGGAAATCACTAGAGTCAGTCAGCTAGCATTTAGCAAGCACCCACTATGTGAGACGCACTGTGCTAAGAGCTAGGGATACAAAGAAAGGCAAAAGAAAGTCTCTACTTCCAAGGAGTTTCCACTCTAGCAGATGAGGCAACAAGCCAACAATTGTGTATAAACAAGATATAAATATAGGATAAATTAGGGGAAATAGAGGGAAGGCATTAAGATTAAAAAGGACTGGGAAAACCTTCTAGAAGAAGATGGGAACTTTAGCTGAGAATTGAAGGATGCCAGGGAAGCTAGGAGGCAGAGAAAAGGAAGGACAGAGTTCCAAGTCTAGAGGACAGACAGGGAAAATGTTGGAGTCAAAGACGGAGTGTCTTTTGCAAGAAACATCAAAGCAGGCCAGTGCTGATGGATCATAGAGTATGTGGGGGTAGGTAGGAAAGGAACAGGTTATGAAAGGCTTTAAAAGTCAAATAGAGAATTTTGTATTTGATCCTGAAGGTAATAGGGAGCCACTGGAGTTTATTGAGTAGAGGTTTTGTGTGTGTGTGTGTGTGTGTGTGTGTGTGTGAGAGAGAGAGAGAGAGAGAGAGGGAGAGAGAGAAATGACAGCTTAAGGGAAGAATAAAGTCCTGGGAAAGTTCTTTTAAGATAAAGGAAACCAGAACCAGTTGCTGGGCCAAAGAGAAAGAGGCAGGTGAGAGGGAGAGATTAAGGATGCAGGTGAATGGGACAGAGCTGAGGGCAATGGTAGAGGTTTTATAAAGCACCTTGCATAAGTGGTGGGCAGCTAAATGGCCCAATTGAGTGCTGGGCCTAGAATCAGAAAGACTCATCTTCCTGAGCTCAAATCTGGCTTCAGACACTTCCTAGCTGGGTGACCCTGGGCAAGTTACTTAACTCTGTTTGCCTCAGTTTCCTCATCTGTAAAATGAACTGGAGAAGGAAAAGGCAAACCACTCCTGTAGCTTTGCCTGGAAAACCCCAAATAGGGTCATGAAGAGTTCGACATGACTGAAAAACAACAATAAATTACATTTCTTAACTCATTTGATATAGCCCACAAATGAGGAGGTTGTGGTTGAAAGTGAGGGGCAGGGATTGAGGGTCTGAGGGTAGAGGATAGGATTTGGAAAAGAGGACCCTTGCCCCTTCCCCTCAGTAACCCAGGGAAGAAGGGGTGGAAATGGAGAGTGAACAAATATGAAAACAGTAAGGGTAGAAAGAGCTCTGGATTCAGAGCCAGAAAACTTGGCTTTGATTCTAGCTCTGCTAGTCATGACTTGCATGGCCTTGGGTAAGTCATTGAATCACAAGGAAACTTGTAAAATAAAGGGATTAGACTAGGATCTTCTGGATTCCTCCTTCCTATGTTATAAATTTTACAATGAATTACTTTGACAACAAGGTCTCTCTTCTTAAGGAACCTTCAAAGTAGTTAAAATGATAACCATGTTTCTACATAGCCATGATACCATCCATCACCATGACAATCTCTATCACAAAAAATTTTAGAACCCCCCCCCTTTTTTTTTAAATAGCCATTGCTGGCCACTAAACTCCAGTCCAACAGAAGAATTCAGTCAATCCCACAGGATTTGGTCAAAACTGGACTTGCCCTATAAGAACTGTAGTTTTGTGGGATGGAGAAAGAGAAGCTCCTGGGATAGTATTTTTATTCAAGTTAAGTTACTATTTTAGTTTTATTGTTGGGTAGGAAGCTAAGTGCCAATTAAAATTTTTCACTGAAGAGAAAATACTTTTATTATATTTCTTAATCCCTATACTCAGCCCATTGGTAGCAATCTATCTGCCCTTTGCTGTCTGTGGCAGGGTGTATTGTGAACATGTGCGTTCACATATGAAATGTTATAGAAGTACATCCATGTATACATATACATGTATCTAAACATGTTACACATTACATGTATGCATAAATATGTTTCCAAATGTGAAAAAAAAACTTGCTTTCTTAAACCAGCTCAGTTTGAAACTATTGGATTTGGTATTTTTATCATGAAATGGTAGAAGGCGATGGTGATACGTGTCCCCTTGACATGCCATTTCCCACGAGGACTAAAAAGCTCATCACATTTTATTTTATGATCAACAAGTCATTCATCTCGATCTGCTTTTTAAAGCCCCCTTGGACATTTTGCCAATCACTAATAGAAACTAAATAAACACAGCCAAACAGCGTCATCTATCTGTGGCTGACTAATTATGAGGAATTCCTCCTTAAATAGATGTTTAAGTAAATATAGAAATATCATTTTACAGAAGGTGGCTCAGGAAGAAGAGGTATGTAGACTGTGGGGGGAGGACAGTGAAGACAATGAAGGGACCCCTCACATGCAAGTATGGATGTAAAAGCTAAGGCTGGGTAAGCAGTCAACTGGCAGTGGGATTTGGTCTTTGAAAGACCACTTCTTTGTGGAAGCACCAATCAGTAGCTTATCTCATGGTTGTCCTCTTCTTATTGGCCGTTTCAAATTTCAGCAGCTTCATTCATAAAAGTGATTTCTTTAGACTCCCATTTCAGGCTTAGTCCTGGAGTCCAAGAAATAGAATCAGAATCACAAGGTTAGGAAGGGAGATCTGAGAGGAAGAACCAATCAATCACAAATCACATTTTATAGTTTATATAACATAGCTCCTTACCACCTGTTCCCCTCACAGCAGTCCTGGGTGTATTATTATCCCTATTTTACAGATGAGGAAAATGGGACTCAGAAATAAAGTGATATACCCAGGATCAAAGTACTGGTAAAGGTCAGAATCAGGGTTCAAATCCATAGTAGGGTGCTTAATAAATACTTCTTGATTGATAAATTGATTCTGACTCCAAGACCAGTTTTTTCCATTATGCTTTGGTTAACACTTAAATCAATTGCCAAAGGCAATTGGGGTTATGACTGGCCCAGAGTCACAGCTAGTGAATGTTTATGTGTCTAAGGCTGGATTTGAACTCAGGCTCTCCTGACTCCAGGGCCAATGCTCTATCCACTTTATTACCTAGCTGCCCCTATCCCCCCCCTTTTTTTGCAAATATTAATTGAGCACCTATTATGTGCAGGGCACCTGCCATGTTAAAAGTTGGGAGGAAGAGATGGATAGATACAAAAATATGTTAACACATGGCTCCTATCCACAGGAAGCCTGTTGTTGTTTTCAGTCATGCCCAACTCTTCGTGACCCCATTAGGGGTTTTCTTGGCAAAGATACTGGACTGGTTTGCCATTTCCTTCTCCAGCTCATTTTACAGATGAGGAAACTGAGGCAAACAGGATTAAGTGACTTGTCCCAGGTTCACATTGCTAGTAAGTGTCTGAGGCTGGATTTGAACTCAGGCTTTCCACCTAGCTTACTGGTGAGTCAAAAGACCTAAGTTCTAGAACCAGCTTTGCCTATGACTCTGTGTGACCTTAAACAAGTCACTGAACTTTTCTGGGCATCAGTCTCCTCATCTATGAAGGTATACGGGCCGCACGCCGACCTTCTGCCAGTCATGCGCCAGTACCCACTTCTCTTAAAAGAAGTACACTACCAGAGTCTTACCCACGCCTGGGTCTTCGGTTCTGAGCCGGATCACCACACAGAGACGAGCCATCGGGAGGCACCAATACCAGAGCTTTATTCAGAGGCCAACACAGCAAACCATCACAGCAAGCCCAAGCAGCAAGGCCAGAGCAACAGGGCAGGAGCCAGGGGAGAGCGCACGTGAGTGATCTGACCACGCTTGTTCCTAAGTACCTACTTCGCCCCTCCTCCCCAGCCCGCTACTAGCCAATGATTGTAGGGTCAGATACCGGAAGGGGCTGTCTGAGTTTAGCACACCAAGGGGGAGGGAGTGACGTAGGAGGCTAGGATTGGATACAGGAAGGAGGCATCTGGGATTGACGCATAGACAAGAGTACGTGACCTAGGAAGTCAGACTCAGGAGGGGACTGGGTCAGTGCTGCACAAAGGGACCCGGAGGTCAGGAAGGTCACAAGAGGCATCTGGGGATGATGTTGCATATAGGGAGGGGACTAAGCAGAGGGAACTCAGTCCTCTGCCATCCCACTCCCACGTGGCACCGCCCCTTGCCTCAGGAGCTCAGGCTCGGCTACTTCCTTGCACCCAGCTTATCTCATAGCACTGCCCAATTGCCTCATGGCTTCTCCGTATCCAGCCCATCCCAGTGCACACGACTCTGCCTACCACAGTCCCTGCCTCGACTTCCAAAATACCCAGATCTTACCTTACCCTTGCCACAGCACCCAACCTGGTAACTGCCAACATCAGACAGTCCCTTACATGAAGGGAAGGAATAGAGCT
Source organism: Vombatus ursinus (assembly GCF_900497805.2). Taxonomy (NCBI): domain Eukaryota; kingdom Metazoa; phylum Chordata; class Mammalia; order Diprotodontia; family Vombatidae; genus Vombatus; species Vombatus ursinus. The sequence continues at coordinate 66,999,567 of NW_020954569.1, read as the reverse complement.
GATTTTCCCAGTGGTTCTTCCGGGAGGCTTGGGGTTAGAGGGAGGCTACACTTCTTTACTTTCTTAGATTTTATCCCCATTGGACCAGGCCCATAGGCCCATGATCCTAGCTCTGGGGTATCCGTTGCTTCAAGCTGAAATCAGATAAAATCTGTTTTGCTGCTAAGCAAAAGCCAATTCTCCAGTCCCTGGTGCTGAGTACCCCCACCCAGAGATCTGTAATCTGTCTGAATTGGCCCTTGTGAGCACTCAATTGAACAATTTGTATGCAAAAGAACTACTCCTAGTCAAATTTGTAATCTAACAGACAATAATAATGATGATAATGATAACAATAACATTTATATAGTGTTTTAAGGTTTGCAAAGGCACTTTACAAGTATTACTTCATTTTATACTCATAACAACCCTGGGACAACTATTATTATCCCCATTTTATAGATAAGGAAACCGATGACGACAGAGGTAAAAAGACTTGCCCAGAGTCACTACAACTAGTAAGTATCTGATATCAGATTTGAATTCAGGTCTTTCTGACTCCAAGTCCAGAGCTCAATATACACAGTGTCATTTAGCTAAAACCTTTAACACTGCCTTTACCAGAATGAAATTTCTGGCAGAATCTGATGATTGAAACCCCCAACCATTACTATATTTTACTTCTGTGCAACTTTGGCCAAGGTGCTTCTCAACTCTGGGCCTCATTTCTTCATCTATAAAATGAGGGGGAATGATGTCTTCCTTGTTCTGCAATTCTTTCTTCCTTGAGATTTGAAGTTAGAAATTTATACTCCGTCATGCTTTTTCTGATTGTTGTTGTTCAGTCATGTCTGACTCATCATGGCCTATTGGGGTTTTCTAGGCAAAGATACGAGAGTGGTTTGGTATATCCTTCTGCAGCTCATTTGACAGATGAGGAAACCGAGGCAAACAGGGTTAAGTGACTTGCCCAGGGTCACCTAGCTAAAAGTGTCTGAAGCCAGATTTAAACTCAGGAAGATGAGTGCTGCTGACTCCAGGCCCAACACTCTATCCACTGCACCACCTAGCTGCCCCATATAGGAGAGTAGAGGGGAATAATGCTGAAGAGCTAGGGCCTTGAACATCAACTTAGTTTTCAGTCTAAGAATTCATCACCGTTTGTCTAACCAGTACAAAATATTTTCATCAACCCTACCTTTGCTAGGGGGCGGGGCAGCAGCAGTTATTTCAAATCCCTCATTTGTGAAGCCACCCCCAACATATGTCTCTGTCTTACTTAGGGGCAGGATTTAGTCATAGACCTCTGACCTCCCTCTGGCTACAACTTTCAATAGCCATGGTACTCTGAAACAGGCTAAAATTTGCTTAGGATCCTAGCCTGCCTAGTGGTCCATCAACTGATTTTCCTGAACTTTACTGCTTGCCTGCCTGAAACAATTCTACCAAGCCAGACACCCCGCTCGACTCTTCTCCTTGGCCAGCCCCAGTAATGTTACCATACTCCTGTGGGCACCCACTCAATTCATGTCACAGAGCACATTTTGAACAAAAGTCCAAGTTCCTAACCCTGAGCCAACACCATCCCTAGCAGTCCAACAGAATGCCCCCCAACTTATGGCACCCCCTCTCTTTCACAGATTAACAAAATCCCTCAAAACACAATGACTAGATAGTTTAAAAGGATTCACCCATAGAAAATCATAGCCCAGCTGAGAACTCTTAGACCAAGACCAGTGAGTCAGATGCCTCTTGGAAGTGCCCTGTCTTCTGTGTTTGTTTCAGATTTTGAGCCTATGACGAACGAAAAGGTGTGAAAAGCACTTGTGGGAACCAGGACAGCTAAGTCTCATCTAAAACTGGTATTCTCCACTCCTACCTTAAGAGCCAGTTTACTGAAAACAACAGAATGATATTAGCTATGGGATTGACTGAAAGATCCTGACTCCCTTAGAAGGTCATGGTCAGCTGGCTTGGAGACCAGGTGCTGGCTTGTTGGCAGAGATGTGAATTGGTCCAGCCACTCTGGAAAGCAATTTGGAGCTATACCCCAAAAGTTACTAAAGTATACATAACCTTTGACCCAGCAATATACCATTATTAAAACCATATCCCTAAGAGATTAAAGAAAGAGGAAAAGAACTCATATGTACAAAAATATTTATAGCAGATCTCTTTATGGTAGCAAAGAACTGGAAACTAAGGGGAAGCCTATCAATTTGGGAATGACTGACCAACTTATGTGATGGAATAATATTGTGCTGTGAGAATTGATGAAGGGGACAGTTTCTGAGAAACCTGGGCAGACTTATATAAACTGATGCAGAGTCATATGAATAGAACCAGGAGAGCAATCTATATAATAAATATACAATACATGATAAATATATTATATAATATATTTAACAATATAATAAATCTACATAATACAACATTATAATGACAAACGACTTTGAAAGACTTAAGAATTCTGATCACTCAATGACCAAAAACAAGCCTGGAAAATTCATGATAAAATATTCTACTCATGTTCTAGTTGAGAGGAGATGGATTTGGAATGAAGAATAAATATTTATTGAACAATGTCAATGTGGGAATTTGCTTTACCTGACTAGGCATATTTGTTACAAGGATTTTGTTTTTCTTTTTTTTTTTAACAGAGGAAAGAAGATGATAGGAGGATGATAAAGTGGATTTTAAATTGAATTTTGATTAAAATAAAAAAAATTCAATTCAATTAATTGAATTGCAATTAAATTATTCAATTAATTAAATTGCAATTAAAATGAAAAAATTCATTTTTTAAAAAGTTAAGGAAAGATACCAGCAGTAGGATCATCTAAAGCTAAGGCAAATCTATCCTAGGGTGATCTAATTCATTAATCAGTTAATGAACAAACAGACTGAAAACCTAGTATGTACAAAACAAAGGACCTCCAGTATTGGCCAGTGAACCAGATGGACTGTACCCTTACATACTTGTCTCGGAGAGAACATAAACATGAAAAGATAACTAGAAACATAAGGCAATGAGGGCTACAGGAAATTAGAAGAGGCAGAGATCAGTGTGATCTGAAATAGTCATAAAGGAAAAGCTAGAACTAAATCTTGAATGATAGAATTTGAATAGGTGAAGGGGGCTCTACAGGTAGGGGGCACAGTAGGAAACTATAAGACTCTTTGGGGACTGGTTTCACAGCATGGTTTTTGGCTCCTTTCCCTAAATATATAGGGATATTATAAATAATAATAATAAATAATAATAAGAGGAGAGGAGTTAGGGACTCTCCCTGAGTCTATCCCTTGCCCAACTGAAGTTAAGCTTGTAAAGTCCTTTGGCTGGCAAAAGCTCTTCTGGGTCTCTTAGATCACCTCTAAGTAAAGTTTGGGCAGCTAGGTGGTGCAGTGGATAGAGACCTAGGCCTAGAGTCAGGAAGACTCATCTTCCTGAGTTCATATCCAGCCTCAGACACCTACTAGCTGTGTGACCTGGGGCAAATCAATTTACCCTGTTTGCCTCAGTTTCCTCATCTTTAAAATGAGCTGGAGAAGGAAATGGCAAACCACTCCAGTATCTTTGCCAAGAAAACCCCAAATGGGTCATGAAGAGTCAGATACAACCATAACAACAAAAGTGAAGTTTGCTTCCTGCTCCTGTTCCAACTCTCTTTGCTTTACAACTCTTAATTAGAGTTATAAAGACACAGAAAAACAGGGCACAGAAGGAAAGTCTGTGATAGAGAATAAAAGGCACCATGGAGTGGAGGCTGAGTGTTGGGGTGCCAAGATTTTGGAGAGAAACTAAGCCTTACTGATTCTCAATTCTTCCCCAAGCCTGGAGTCTATGGAAGGAATTTGAGACATAATCTTATCCATTCTGCTCTGAGGAGTTTATCCCTGTGGGCAAAAGAGGAAACAAGCCACATCCAGGGACGCACAGTGTATCTCAAATACGCGTGACCAAGAGGCCCTCCCTCTGTGATATAAACAGTAACAAAGGAAAACTCCCTGATAAGCCTAGCGAGGGCCCTAGAAACAGGAGAGCTCTTCAAGGAATCTGAAAACCCAGGGTTCAGGCATGTGGGCACCTATTTTTCACCCTATTAACAAGTCACTGGATTTAGACAGTATGCCTGAACCCACATACATTTCATATTGCTTCGGGTCTCCCAGCAAAGCCTCCTTCTGGGGTTTGTCTCCTCACTGGATGGTTTATTTCCTGCCTCCACGCTTTTGCTTAAACTGCTCCTTAAACTTCTCTCTCCTTTCCCCTGGTTCAGAGGAATGGGAAGATTTGTAGGAACTGATAAGGGAGTGGGAAAGCAGAAACAGCAGGACAATGTACATAGTGACTCTAACAAAAAGGAACTAAAAGGAAGTTGAACTTTGAGTCTTGGGGAAAAAAAATGAGGAAACTTCCCTGCTTCCTCCTGGCAGAGGTGGAGGACTCAGAGGGCAGAACGCTGCATACATTGGTCCAGTAGATCATTGAATTAGATGCTCATTGCTTTGCCGTTTTTTCTGTGTTACGATGTAGTGTTCAATTTGGGATGGGGTGGGAGCTGGAGCCCGAATAGTACATACAGAAATAAACAAAACACCTGTGAGAAGCAGCACGACGTATTTCAAAGAACAATGCCTTTGGAGGCCGAGGGCCTGGATTCAAACCCTCATTCTGCTACTTTCTACATGTGTGTGACCTCATGCAATTTATTAAGACTTTCTGAACCTGAAGGTCCTCATGATACGAATAGTAGATAATTATTAATATAGCTCTTCAAGGTTTGCAAAGCACTTTACAAGTATTATTTCATTTTTATCCTCACAACAACCTTAAGTGCTGTAGAAACTCTGAGGAAGAAGAAATCATTGTGGACTTCAGCGATCGAGAAAGGCTTCATTGAGCAGGTGTCAGACTGATTCTTGAAAGACAGGAGTGATTTATTTAAAAAATGTTATCTTAGATTATTGATTTATAGCTAGAAGGAAGCTAAGAGGCTGTCCAGTCTGATCTCCTGTTTTGAAAGCTGAGGCAGGTGGCACAGTGGATAGAGCTTTGGGCCTCGTGTCAGGAAGACCTGAGTTCAAATTCGACCTTACACAGTTAAAGCTATGTGATATTGGGCAAGTCACTAAACTTCTGTCTGCCTCTATTTCCTCATCTGTAAAATGGGGGTCATAACAGAACTTAGAATTGCTAGTTAGCACTTAATTAGTATGTACTATTAGTTATTACAAATCCATGCCAGTGTGGTATGGTCTTGGATTCAGGAAACTTGAATTTGAATCGTGACATTGCCACTTAGTAGTTGTTTGATCTTGGGCAAAGCTTTGAATCACTATATGCCTCAGTCTCCTCATTGGTAAAATGATAACAAAGTTACCTGAACTATCCACTTCACACAGTCTTTGCAAAGAAATCACTTTGTGAACCTTAAAGCACTACATAAATGAGTTCTTATCATTGATTCTATCTCCCTCTAATAGATTGTAAACTACTTGAAGGCAGGAACTATGTCTTATAGGTTTATGTATCTTCTTTGCCCCACTCAATAAATATTTGAATCAAAAGCTCTTAGGACTTGAAAATTAGAAGATTAGAAGAAACCCCTCATTTTTCAGGGAAGAAACTGAAACCCAGAAATGAGTAGTGACTGGGTGTGAGGTCATTCACCTTGCTAATTACAGAGTTAGAAACAGAACCCAAGTTTCTAGACTTTTGGTCTATCTAACAGTCTTTCTTGGATGGTCTCCATTAATTGACTGCTTAATTGATTGATTGAGAGACCACCTGGCCAGACCCACTCCACTCCTGATTAAAAGTCACCTTAGAAGGTAGGGGTGTGTGTGTGTGTGTGTGTGTGTGTG
>NW_020954569.1:66928699-66993710 GCF_900497805.2 Vombatus ursinus | reverse complement strand
GTGTGTGTGTGTGTGTGTGTGTGTGTGCTATGAGAACAAGGGGTAGGTGGTGTTGGTGAATGGAGGAACTAATGAAGGGCTCAAGTGGGCACTTCTAGTCAGGGCCCTGTGCTTTGGGGAGTGATGAGGTAGGACTGCTAATTAAGGATCTGAGCCTGAATGAGATTATTCAATACAAAAATACACCCTACTTTAAATGCCATTGGCTCCAGGCAGACTTCCTGGATGCCTCCTAGTTTTCCCTTACCTACCTTCAAGCAGATAAGTGGTACAGTGCTCTGGGCCTGGAGTCAGATGACTTGAGTTCAAATTAGATGTCAGACACTTATTAGCTGTGTGACTGAGTGAGTAACTTAACCTGTCTGCCTCAGTTTCTTCAACTGTAAAATAGGGATCACGATAGCACCTCCATCCAAGGATTGTTGTGAGATCAAATGAGCTAATATTTGTGAAGTATTTAGCACCGTACCTGGCACATGGAAGGGACTTAATAATGCTTGTTCCCTCCCCTTTCACATAGCACTTGACTTACACCTTCCTTATGTGCTTATCATATTAGAGTTATCTAACCTAATCTAATACCTAATATCTAATCTAATCTGATATCATATATAGTAATCTGTGTATACTATCTTCCCCACTAGATAGACTATAGGCTCCTCATGGGCAGAAATCATCAGATTAATAGTTTATGGTTAACACCACGACTAGCAGAGTGCTAAGCACATAGAAGTCATTTCCTACTTCTGTAATGAAATGAATTAAATGAGACATTACTTGTCTCCTCCCTCTGAACTTCAGTTTCCTCCTGAGTTGATTCCCATTCAAGGACAAGGTCCAGGACTTTCTTATTCACAGCTCTAATCCATAAACTTTGCAGAAAGTAGGCAATCAACTCATTTTTGCTGAAAGAAGATCCCTGTGTTACCATGTGCTCTCTGGCCGGACAACCCCTTTTATTCTCTAAGGTCCTTTCCCAGTTCTGAGGTTCTGGGAGTCTGTGAGAGCTAGAAGGAGGCAAGGTTGCCTCATTACCTCGAAGTGATCTTCCTGGAAGGCTGGGACCACATCTTCTGCAAAGGGCATCCCAGGGCCCCAGCCTGGTTTTGTTGAGGAGAGCCTGGCAGTGCCCTATCCATAGTTCATTACATCACATTTGCCAGAGGAAATTTTTGGACTCTGGTTCTATGGTAGAGCTGGCCTGGGTGGACATGTGGGGCTTTTTTCAGAAAAAAATACATGACTCTCTTCCTCAGTACAAGAGAAATTCTGGAAAACTTTAAAACACGGAAACCACCATGGGGAGGGACAGAGAAGGGGGAAGAGGGTGAGGCCAGGAGAGCTGGGAGATTGCAGCTTTTTTTTTCTGAGAACTTATTTCTCCCTGAGTAGCAAGTCCTAATCCCAGCAATTTTAGGGCCAGATTCAATAAAAACTCTGTCTGCAGAGGGCTGCTCAAAGCCACAGAAAATAAATATTTCATGACTCGTCCAGCCTTCTGCAACGTGAAGCCCAGTGAGAGGTTCTATTGCCTTTTGGCCTGAGTGGGATATGGACACAGTTTGGAATTCACTGCCCGGCCAATCAACTTCCTACCACCAGTTAAAACCATTTAAAATACTTAAGTAGAGGTTCCGGTTTGGAGGGGGAAAAACAGAGGGAGAGAGGAAGAGAAAGAGAACCTCAGAAAGGCCAATTTATTTTAGGTCAAGGCCAGAAGCTGTTGGGTCGTCTTGTTTGTTTAAAATACCATTTGGGGTTAGGTCCTTGCCCTTGCTTTCACACTTCTACCTCATCTCTCTTCTAAAAAGTGCCACTCACTTCAGTGGAAATATTCTAGTCATTGGAGAATACGACCGGCTTAGCAAACTCTATTATCTATGTCTTCGGTATCTCTTAGCTCTTCTGGGGAAGAAGAACCATGGTTGTGTACTTCAGCATGGTGAGGAAAAAAACATCAGTTCATCACAGCTTCACAGATTTAATAACAATCATAATAGCTAGCATTTATACAGGGCATCACTTTGCATAGGTGATTTCTTTTGATTTAGATCTAAAGGATACTTCAAGAGTCATTTAATCCTATCCCCACATTTTTCAGCTGAGGATTCTGAGGCTTGATAGTTTAAATGACTTACCTAAAGAGGCAGGTAGGTGGCACAATGGATAGTGTGCTGGGCCTATAGTCAGGATAGACCTGAGTTCAAATCCAACCTCAGACACTTCATAGTATATAACTCTGGCCAATTTACTTCACCTCTGTCTCAGTTTCCCAAACTGTAAAATGAGCTAATAATAGTATCTACCTTATAGGGTTACTTTGATGATCAAATGAGATAATATTTGTAAAGCACATAGTAGGTGCTTAATAAATGCTCGTTCTCTTCCTCCCTTTTCCCTAAGGACACATAGGTAGTAAATAGTAGAACTGAGACTTGAACCAAAGTCTACTGGCTCCAAACCCAAGACTTTTATACAGTGTACCATACTGCCTTGTTTCAGGGTCTTATAAACTGGTTGCTGAGATAATTAAATCTATATTATATATATATATATACACATACAGATACACACACACACACGTGTGTGTGTGTGTGTGCATAAATAAAATTTTTAAAATATTTTTTAAATGTGAGGGATTGGGAAACTTCACATTAGAAAAACATCCAAAGTCACATAGATTCAATTTCATACCTAGAGTGGGAAGTGAGGGATACATAGACACTAGCAATGAAAAGTATAGGTGGATTAGAAGGGGATGGCTGAAAAACTGTGGAATTAGGATAATGTAGTGAAATATTAAAATATAGTAAGAAATAATAAACATGAGGAACTCAGAAACATGGGAAGATTTATATGAACCAAAGTAGAGAGCAAACAGGCAAAATCAAGAGAATGCCATGACAGTAATAATAATGGTAATAGTAGCTAGCATTCACGTAAGGTTTTAAAGTTTGCAAATTGCTTTATATACATTGTCTTACCTGACCCTCACAACAACCCTGGGAGGTAGGTGCTATTATTATTTTCATTTTATACATGAGGAAACTGACTTGCCCAAACCATTGTCTGAGACAGGATTTGAATTTGAGTCTTCCTAAATCCATGACTAGCACTCTTATCTCCTTGGCCACCTAGCTACCTATTATACAGGACCATAACAACGTAAATGAAGATATCACTAAAAGAAAATCTTTCTTTGAGTAACTGGAAAACCAATGAAGGTCCAAGAGAACAGACAATGGAATATACTTCCTCCCTCCTTTGAGAAAGGTGGAAGGCTTGTAGATGAGAATAGTTTACAATAGTGTACATGTTATTACAATGAGCATGGCAGGCCAGGAATAGAGAATGAGCCCACCTTAAGCCAGGAAGACATGAGTTTACCCTGGGCAAGTCCCTCAATCTCTCAATGTGCCAGGCACTCTTCTTTTTTTTTTTAATTATTTTTTCAATCAACAAAAATTTATCTTCTTTTCCACCAACCTCCTCATCCCCATTCCCTTTGAGAGAGAAAGAAAAACAAAACCTCCCTTACATGTAGTCAAGCAAAACAAATTCCCACATTGGCCATGTCCAAAAATAAAAAGTCTCTATCTTCACTTTTGAGTCAATCTCCTCTCTGCAAGGAGGCAGATAGCATGTTGCATCATGAGTCCTTTGGAATGGTGGCTGGTCATTTCATCATTGTATAGATTGCTCTCCTGGTTCTGCTCACTTCACTCTGTATCAGTTGATACAAATCTGCTCAGATTTTTCCAAAACCATCTTCTTCATCACTTCTCATAGCACAATAGCATTCCATCACATTCATATGTCATACTTTGTTCAGCTATTCCCCAACTGATAAGCACCTCTTTAGTTCCCAGTTCTTTGCTACCATAAAAAGGGCTGCTATAAATATTTTTGTACATATGGGTCCTTTCCTCCCTTTTTTTGACCTCTTTGGCATATAGGCCTACTACTACTGCTAGGTCAAAGGTTATGTATAGCTTAGTAACTTTTGGGGGCGTCAGACAGTGGGAGTGATCGAATATAGGAGTTTGGCAAGGCAAGGTCTTTGATAGGAAAAAGGTGAAAGAGGCTTGAGAGACGAAGACAGTGTACAATTGAACTGGTTCACCAAGGTGTCAAGTTGGGGAAAGGAAGAGAGTGTCGCCATTACAGGGGTGATGGCCCAGGAAAGAACTAAGGGGTGATGAGATTATATGTCTTAATGAACACAAAGACCATAGTTTGGAGTTGCAAGGCAGAGAGTGAGACAGAATGACAAGAGATTATGGTCAGATAAATGAATTTCAGAGTTCATGAACATGGATTTGGAATACTTGTGAGTAGATCAAAGATATGACCACCTCATGACTGTGGAGGACTAGAAGGTCATGGGAAATGACCCTTGCTTTCCTATCTTTTACCTACACAGCATGTATCATTTTGTTTTATGATTATTTGTGTATGTGCACTAAATTGCATGCCCCATGGGGGCATGAACCCTCTGTATAACCTTTACATATTCCCTAGTACCTAGAATAGTTCTCTCTGCACAACAAACAACTAAGAAATGTCTGTTGAAATTGTTGAGATTCCCAGAAATGAAAACTGCTTCAATTTTCAGTTTTTTGTAGACACTTACTGTGGACCTCACCTATTTGGGACACAGCCAAGAAGCTACAACAAAGCAGGAGAGGCCTCTGAATAGCCCAAAATGAGACATAAATTCCCACGCATTTTACTCACAGGAAACTTTGCAAGGCCCTCAGCCAGACCCTGTATAATGCTACTCTTATTCTAGTTATTTTTTTTAATTATATTTTATTTTTTCAATCAGCAAAAATTCTCCTTCTTTCCCACCCAACCCAAGCACCACTCCCTCCTCACATTGAGAATGAAAGAAAACAAAATCTTTGCCACAAGTATATATAGTCAAGCAAAACTAATTTTTGTATTGGCTATGTCCAAAAAAAACTTATGTCTCATTCTGCATTTTGAGTGCTTCACCTCTGTATCAAGAGGTAGGAGTAGGTTTCATCATGTGTCCTCTGAAATTGTGGTTAGTCATTACACAGAGTTCCTAATTCTTTCAAAGTTGTTTGTCATTACCATATTGTTGTCTTTGCATAAATTTTTCTCCTGATTCTGTTCATATACTCTGTAACATTTCATTTAAGTGTTCCCAGGTTTTTCTGAAACCATCCCTTTCATCATTTCTTATAACAGAATAATAGTATTCCATCATATTTATATACCATAGCTTGTTCATCTGTTCTCTAATTTGTGGGTACCCCCTCAGATTCTTGTTCTTTGCTACCTCAAAAAGGCTTATAAGTATTTTTGTACATCCTTATGGTTTATTTTACTTACAACTAATCTTTCTCTTAGTCTACCCTCCCTCTAATTTCTCTTTCTCCCTTCTCCCCTTTCCCTCAGATCCCCCTGTTGAGTAGAATGTATTTCTGTACCCAATTGTGTGTATATATTCTTCTCTTTGACCAATTCAGATGCAAAATTCAAGTGCCTGCCACTCCCCCTCCCCCTCCCTTCCTGTCTGTATAGACTTCTATATGTTTATGTGTGATATGTTTATACTGTTTATGAGCCATAATTTTCCCTTTCTTTTTCCTTTTGCCTCTAGTGTATTCCTCTTCTCCTCCTTTTCCATTTTTCTCTTCAGATCGTCAAGACATAACAAAACCCTTCCCCTGTCTCTTCTAATTAGACTTCTTCTATCACCTCTGATGATGCTAGGAGTCAGAGGCAACACATGTACCATCTCCTCACATTAGAATGCAATAGTTTTTCTTTGTTTAGTCCTTGATCATTGTTCATGTTTACCTTTTTATGTTTCTCTTAACTCCTGTGTTTGAACTTCAAAGTTTCTGCACATCTCTGATTTTTTCAAGGAATGCTTAGAAGTTCTCTATTTTGTTAGAAGTCCTGGGCTGGGGGGGTGGGGGGGGTGGGGAGGCTTGCTATAGATTTCCCCATCAGGATTTGTTCAGACTCATTTTCTAGATCTGTTTGGAGGAGCTGGGGGTTAGGGGCCGGGCTTGCTCTCCCCCTTCCTGCCACTCCACCATCTCTGCCTTTTGTCTCCATATGTAGTTCTAATAATCTGGTCTCAAGAGCAGGGGACCAAACAGGAGCAAAAGAAAATGGCAAAAGACAATCTGGAAGGAACATCTAGAAGTAATGAGAGAGCTGGAGATCTCACAGACAGCAGCAGAAGAGTTCATGAGAACACAAGGGCCTTTTGTAGACTGTCTTATTTCCCTTAGCAACTGACTCTTGATTCCAAGGGCATAACTAGAAGCGTTTACTTATTGGAATAAAGTTTTTATTTCCCCTCAAAATTAAAAAATCACATAAAACATAAATATTTATAAAATATGAAATTTAGAAATAAATTATATAATATGTAATGGTTTATAAAATTATGAAATATTTTATAAGTATTTTTAAAATATAGAATGTTAGGGTACAAAGGAACTGGAGATATCACCTAGTACGAATCTCTTCCTTCTACAGATAAGGAAACTGAGGCTCATTAGTGCAGGGGACTCTACATATCTTAAAATGCCTAGAAGTCATCATTGTATTATGTCATATGTCACATGTTAACTATGTTATATGAACAGCACAGAAATTGCTGTTCATGATGATTAGTGTGAGTCGTCTAAGAAGGGTTAAAGTATGCCCAATGGTACATTATGTTCAAGAAGACAAGGAAATATATGATATATTTTTAAAGAGTTTCAGTAAAAATTAAAAATTAAATGGCAAATAGCAGTGCAAACCCTCAATAACCTAGCACAATTAGCCATGGAGAAGAAACAGCTCAATGTAGTAGAAAGCAAGCTAAATTTGGAATCAGAAGACTGGGGTTAGAATTCCAGCTCTGTTACTCCCAATCCGTGTGACCTGGAGCTATTCACCTCTCCTGTCTGGTCCTTAGTTTCTTATCTATAAAAGGAAGGCACTGAACTAGATCTCAGAAGCCTTTTTCAGCTCTAGCTTTTGAGTTTGAAAAAAACCTACACATTTTTCAATCTAAGTCCTGAATTTATATTTTTCTCTGTGCCCTGACCAGTTGTTCTGCCCAGTTTGACATTTAGACAGTAATTAGAATAATAATAAATGATAATGATAACAATAATGACAACATAACTAGCATTTATATAGTGCTTTAAGGTTTGCAAAGACATTTACAAATATTATCTCTCCTCACAATATGTAGGTACAATTTACAGATTCTCATTACAGGTTCCCATTTACAGATAAGGAAACTGAGGCAGACAGAGGTTAAGTGACCTTCCCAGGGTCACTTAGATAGCAAGAATGCAAGGCCACATTTGAACTCATGTCTTCCTAAGTATGTGACATTTTCCTCAGTGGAAACAAAACACTTCAAGATAAATTTTAGTTTGACTTCTAACAGCTTTCCCTGAAATGACTTCTGTTTCATATTTGTAGCATGTTAAGATGGAGTAATATGTCTTCCTTTTAAAAAATTGATTAGTAGTTATCAATGTCTAAATCTTCTACTAAAATCCCATTTTGAGGGCCCAAGATGATATGGTATAGACCTTGGATTTTTGAGTCATAATGTCAGTTGAGCACAAGGTTCAAAAAGTCCTGACAAGTTAGAAGGGCTTTAAATGTGAGGCACTAGAGGTTAGACATTATTTCATGTTTGTTTGTGTCCCCCATATCAAAACTAAAGTTCAGAGATGTTAATCCCCATGTTGACTGCATGGTGATAGACTATTTGGCTATGGCCACTTTCAAATACATCTACTAAGTTTCAAAGGGGTTGTGGTCTAATTAAGTAGGGTGACATGGTCAGACCTGGATTTTAAGAAAATCACTGAGCTGACTGGAGGATGGGTTGGAGTGGAGAAAGACTTGAGTCAGGGAGACCAATTTAAAATATAGCAGGCTTGGGGTGATGAAGGCCTGCCTCAGGGTGGCAGCTGTGTGAGTGGAGAGAAGGGGCCATATGGAAAAATGTTGTGAAAGTAATAGATAGGATCTTGACAACAGATAGGATACAAGTGAATGTAAGGAGTGGAGGATGGTAGAGATTTTGAGAATGAATAACTAGAAGGATAGTAGTCCCCTTGATAGTATTACGTAAGTTTAGAAGAAGGGAAAATTTGGGGGAAAAAATAATGAGTTCTTCTTTGGACATATTGAGTTTGACATGATTTAGATATGTTAAGGAATTAACCCCAAGGCGGCACAGATAAGAGTTAGTATGTTCCCCTATAAAAATGATACATCAGACTACTCCACCTTCCCCAGCATTTTTCCATCTTCATTGGGTATGTGATGCCTAGTGCTTCCAACTCTAATCCATGGTTAGGAAGTGATTATCTATGCATCCCCCCTCCCTATCCTGTTCCCCAATGTGGCCTGCCTTCCTTCACCACACCATCCTTGACCCCACACTGTCTGCCTATGTACCTTCCTTTCCCTACTTATCTCTGAATTTTCTTTGACTGTTTGCCCCTACACCCTCTGGATCTTATTAAAGTGATATTGCAGCCTTATCCTCTGCTGCCATCAAGGTCTTCCCCAGTGAGTACTCAGAGAACTCATGTTATAATTCTTCAGGTTGTTCAGAACCAAATAGGGATTTCTTATGCCCACTGTTTCCTGAAGTGATGGGGTGCCATTCTCCAGTCCAATGTGCCCCTCAACAATACCCTTGAATGCTAAGCAGACAGGAGCTTAGTGTTTTGGGATATGCCAGAGGTAGATGAAAAGGCAAGATCAAAAAATACTTCCTACCTTCCCTTAGTTTAAGCAATAACAATAAATCCACAGAAACTCATTGGTCACCTAATCCATGCCTAGCAATGTCCTTTATCATGTGGGCAATGAATCAGTAATGCCAGAACCATATTCATGTCTTTTTTCCCAAGTAGGGAGCCCCAAGAACATGGACTACTTCCCCTTGGCCCAAGAGAAAAGATCTTCCTTTTGGGGACAACAATGAGTGGTAGACTTCTTCATACGCTTGATATATTCTTCTGTGGTTATGCTCATCTCTTTTAATGTCTCTTGATTTCATCTATTAGACAATGAGGCAGCTAGATGGCACAGTGAATAGAGTGCTGGGCCTGGAGTCAGGAAGACTCTTTTTTATGAGTTCAAATCTGATCTCAGACACTTATTAGCTGTGTGACCCTGGGCAACAAGTCACTTAACCCTGTTGGTCTCAGTTTCCACATCTGTAAAATGAACCTAGAGGAGGAAATGATAAACCACTCCAGTCTCTGCCAAGAAAACCTCAAATGGAGTCATAAAGAGTCAGATACCACTGAAAATGATTGCATGACAACGGTAACATTAGCCAATGCAGTATTGTGAAGCTTGGTTGGGTTTCTTCTTTCTTTATATGGTACATTGGGTACTGAGATGTGAGAGTCCAAACATTGTATATCCCTGTCATTGATAGGGCATGCTTCTCTGTCTTTCTGTGTGATTTCTCTCTTTAGAGAAATTTTGTTTGGATGCAAAAAACATTTTCCAACAAAACAGAAGGGAGGCTCATATGATGCCAAAAACAAAAATAGGGAAGAAAGGTCATCAAGCATTTTTTTAATGAAGAAAATAACAGATAGATGGACAATTAGAATAGATCCGTTATATAATAAAGTTATTATACTCTTGGAAGTAAAAAGCAAGCTATAGGCAGTAGGAATTTGCAATTTGGTGTGATTGATCTCTGCAAGGAAATGTTTGTTTTAAATATGTGTCAATGTCATGATTTTTTTTTAAGTTTAAGTTCTTTGAAGAGTTTTAAAAAATATTGAGCTACAGAGGCCAAGGTACAATAGTGAATCAAGGATGAGTGTGTTCGGGATCAACCTTTTAATTCATCAGAGCAGGCAGTGACCTATATGGTGATTGAGTAGATACTGCAAAAGTCAGTTAAAAAAAAAAAAAGAAAGAAAGAAAAAGCATTTATTAGGCCTACTGTGTACCAGACACTGCTCTAAGCTTGGGGGATACAAAGCAAGGCAAAAGACAGTCCCTACTCCAAAGTAGCCACAACTTAATGGAGGAGAAAACATGCAAACAACTAGGTACAAACAAGAAACGTACAAGATAAATTGGAGACAACCAGGGCACCAGCATTAAGGAGGAAAGGGAAAGCTTTCTTGCAGAGGATGGGATTTTATCTGGGGCTTGAAGGAAGCCAGGGAAGCCCGGAGGCAGAGATGAGGAGTGGGAGCATTCTAGGCTTAGGGGACAGCTGATGGATGTGTACATAATTAGGAAGGCCTCCTTGGGCCTCAACTATCTCTCCACTATCAATTGAGCCTCCACAACAGGTCCAGAACCCAAACCTGAGAGGATTTAACCCTTTTATGCCTGGAACCTCAGCCCTGAGGGCCCCCACTGTGCTGATTGGGGGTTGCCTCACTTGCCCACTACATTTAGCCACATTTCACCTCAACTCCTAGGAACTCTCTTCACTAGCCTCTCTTGTCATTCTCTCCCTTTTTCTCCTCCCCCACCTTCAGTTATGGTACCAAAATCAAATCAATAGTCCTTGCTCCAGAAAAGGTATGTCAGATCTATTCCCCCAAGGTTCTGCTAAACATTGCCTTGTTTTTCCAAACCAAAATATCCCTCCCTACACACCACTCCAGTCATTGTTTGGTATCCCCTAATTAGAATGTAATTACCTGGAGGGTAGGGACTGTCTTGTTTTCTCCTTCCTTTCTTCCTTTCTTCCTTCCTTCTTTTCTTTCCTTCTCTCTTCCTTTCTTCCTCCTTTCCTTCCTTCCTTTCCTTCCTTTTTTCTTTCCTTCCTCCTTTCCTTCCTTCCTCCCTTCTTCCATCCTTCCTCCCTCCCTCCCCACTTCCTTCCTTTCTTTCTTCCTTCCTATCTTTAGGTCTATTAGGCTTGAGTCCCCTCTTAAATACACAGAGTTCAGGAAGTCAAAGGCCAAAATGCTTTTATCTTTTAATACCTTAAGGGCCTTAGCTGATCAAATTACTTCCATTCTTGGACAACTAAAAGTGAGAGTGAAAACTTGGCTCTCAGTCTAGGCACTTTAGAGAGCCAAGGGAAAGACCATGGAACCTGAAAGGGAGAGAAGGGCTTTGAAAAGTGTATTTTTGTATATGTTACAGTTTCATGGCCCATACAGTTGAAAGTAAGCCACTTGAGGGGAGGGATCTTTTCATTTTTGTTTCTGTATATTCCACTTAGTAAAAGCTTATCGAATTGAATCCAATTAAATGTTATTGAATGTGGTAGAGTAACTTCAGATTAGTTTAGTTTAACTGAGATAGTCTTCAGCAAGCACTAAAAAAGAGAAGGAAAAAGAGAAAAGGAAGACATCTCCATAATCTGAATTTGTGCAAGTTCAATTTGTTTTAGGAAACACATAGATTTGCAACGTCTTACACCTACCACAAAAGGTCAAAGTTGATAACATAAACCGAATAGGAAAGGTTGGACCACAAAGATTTCCGTGGAGAGCTCTTAACCAAGCAAGGGATAGAGGTAATTACAAAAGAATAAAGTAATCAGAACTAGGAAAGCAAGCATGAAAATTTAGAGAACAAACAAACAGAAAAAGAGAACCTGGGTTCAAGTTGTCTCTGATACATACTGGCTATGTGACTTTGGACAAGCAGCAACCTCTCCATGCCTCAGGACGTTCTCTAAAACTGTAAATTACAGAGTAGGTACTAATCTGCATCAGTAGAATTTTCTCACTGGAAATTCTTTATACCAATTAATACATATTTGTTAATCACCTGCAATGTGCTAGGCACTGCACTAAGCACTGGAGATATAAAAAGAGGCAAAACAGTCCCTGCCTTCAACAAGCTTACAATCAAATAGAGGATCTTAAAATCTTATAAAATAATAAATAAAAATATATTAAACCAGGCTTGGGGGACAGCTGATGGATGTGCACATAATCAGGAAGGCCTCCTTGGGCCTCAATTATCTCTCCACTATCAATTGAGCCTCCCCCCCTTTTAAAAGGAAAATACACATGATGATCCCAGAAAACAGACAATGCAATACTCTCTTCTTTTTGGGAGAATAGGGGCAGAATGCTGCTGCATTTATTGTCAGATATGGTCATTATATCAGTTATTTTTACTTACTACTTTTTTTTATTAAAAGGGAGGGCTCATTTCTTTTTTCTTTTTCTTTTCTTTTAAATTTTTTATTTATTTTGAACTTAAATATGTAAAGACAAAAAAAGAACATTTCCATGTATACAGCAAAAAGAGGATTCACTATAAAACTGTGAATTTACATTTCACACTGTTTACTTAAAAAAACTATTTAGGTATTATTTGTCATTTTCAAAGCTACTGTTTTCTATGCTTACTTCCTCATTTTTTTTATTCTCTGCTGTACATTTTGTATATTCCTCTCCCCCACCATGGCTACCTTTGGACACAAATGTGTATGTGTATGTGTATGTGTACATCTATATATCTTTATCTATATATCTATCTACATATATATACACACACACATATAATATATAAATATATATGTCAAGCCATACTATACATACTTCTATTTATCAATTCTTTCTCTGGTAGAAGATGTTGTCTTTCTTCATAAGTCCTTTGTAGTTAATTTGGGTATGAAGGGCACAGTTCTGAAGTGGAAGAAAGGGAGGAGTATATTAAGAAAAAACTAATGAAAAAACAAAGAGAATTAAGAAAGATTACTTTATTTCTAAAATAGAAATAATACGGAGATACATAGACTTTAAAAATTTTTTTATTAATTTATTTTGATTTATCAATAATCACTTCCATATGCTTTTGAGTTTAAAATTTTTCTCCCCCTTCCTCCCCACCACCCTTCCCAAGACGGCACACAATCTGATATAGGCTATATATATATACATTCCTATTAAACATATTTTCACATTAGTGATGCTGTAAGTAAAAATTAGAACCAATAGGAGGAACCACCAGAAAGAGGAAACAAAACTCAACAGAAGAGAAAAAAATAGCAATTCAATTTCCATAGTTCTTTCTTTGGATGTGGATAGCATTTTCCATCACGAGGCCTTTGGAGATGTCTTAGATCCTTGTGTTGCTGGGAAGGGTTAAGTTTATCAATATTAGTCACAGCACAACATGGCCATTATTGTGTACAGTGTTCTCCTGGTTCTGCTCACTTCACTCAGCATCAGACCATACAAGTCTTTCCAGGTTTTTCTGAAGTCAGCCTGTTCATCATTTCTTATAGCACAATAGTATTCCATTACATTCATATACCACAACTTGCTCAACCATTCCCCAATTGATGGGCATCCTCTCAATTTCCAATTCTTTGCCACCACAAAAAGAGCTGCTATAAATATTTTTGTACATGTGGGTCCTTTTCCCATCTGTACGATTTCTTTGGGATATAGCCCTAGAAGTGCTATTGCTGGGTCCAAGGGTATGCACATTTTTATAGCCCTTTGGGCATAGTTCCAAATTGCTCTCCAAAATGGTCAGATCATTTCACAACTCCACCAACAATGCATTAGTGTTCCAATTTTCCCACATCTTCTCCAACATTTATCATTTTCTTGTTTTGTCATCTTGGCCAATCTGATAGGTGTGATGTGGTACCTCAGAGTTGTTTTGATTTGCATTTCTCTAATCAATAGTGATTTAGAGCTTTTTTTCATATGACTATAGATGGCTTTGATATCTTCATCTGAGAACCGCCTGTTCAAATCCTTTGACCATTTATCAATAGGGGAATGACTTGCATTCTTATAGATTTGACTTAATTCTCTACATATTTTAGAATGAGGCCCTTATCAGAGACACTGCTTGTAAAAATTCTTTCCCAATTTTCTACCTTCCTTCTAATCTTAGTTGCATTGACTTTGTTTGTGCAAAAACTTTTCAATTTAATGTAATCAAAGTTATCCATTTTGCTTTGCCTAATGTTCTCTATCTCCTGTTTGGTCATGAATTCTTCTGTTCTCCATAAATCTGACAGGCAAACTATTCCTTGCTCTCCCAGTTTGGTTATAGTATCAGCCTTTATATCTAAATCATGAACCCATTTTGACTTTATTTTGGTATATGGTGTGAAATTTTGGTCTCTGCCGAGTTTCTGCCATACTCTTTTCCAGTTTTCCCAGCAGTTTTTTTTTCAAAGAGTGGGTTCTTATCCCAGAAGCTGGGGTCTTTGGGTTTATCAAATAATAGATTACTATAGTCATTGACTACTGTGTCTTGCATAGATATATAGACTTTTAAGACTTCACACTGCTTCACATCATCTCATTTCATCCTCATGATAACCTTGCAACATAGGTGCTATTATTGACTCCTTTTACAGATGAGGACACTGAGGCTCACAGAGGTTAAAAAACTTGCCCAGGGTCACACAGTTAGCAAGTTTCTGAGGTGGAATTTGACCCTAGACAGCCCAAGTCTTCCTGGGTTCAAAAATAATAGATTCAATTCTGGTTTACATGACTTCATTGGGTGCTTTTGAGAAAACTCTTTGACTCAGTTCATGAGTCATAAAAAATAATAATATTTGGATTTGGGCTTCAGCACATTAGTAAGACTGGTTTAAGTTTTTGGTTCACTAATTCAGTTCAAATCCCTGGCTCAGACATGTTCCCTATGTACCCTCGGAGAATTTGTAATCTAGCTTGGAACAAGGAGCCAACTTTGGGGGAGAGAAGAGATAGTGAGATAGGAGACAGCTGCTATGAAGCATTTGGGTGGGAAAGCAATCAGGATCAGGGAAAGCCAGGTCAATGGTGTGTCCTTCAGAGATGAAAGAGAAAGGCCAATAGAGATGACCTATGTTCTCAGAGACTCGAGTAGGACATCTCACATACTCTCACCCCAAAGAGACAGCCAGCTGTAACTTGTTACAATAAATCCTTGGGATTTAGGAGGTTTGTTTTGATTTTTTTTTTCCTGCAACCAAGTACCATATAAGAAGACACAAATAAATGGTCTAAATTTGCTGATGTTACGAAAATGGGCAAGCTGAAGGAATTGGAATCTATGTTTTATCAGTAAAATCCACACATATACCACTTAGGGAGAGATCAGTATCATTCTTATCCTACTATAGGTAGCATCAGACAAACAGAGATAGGCACTGAGCCACCACCCTGAGATGCATGCCTATCACGCCATCAGGCCAAAGTTCCTTCAGATGGCACCCCCCAGGGCCTCTCTGGTAGCCAAGGGAAGGCCTTGGGGTTAAAAAAAAAAAAAAAAGACCTGAGATTGAATACAGAAAATACTTAACTGACTCCTTTGATGCCACTTAGGATTTCAGAAGTCAGAAGGTGGCTGGAATAGTCAGGAAAGGCTTTATGACAAAAGTAGGAATGGTATAATAGCAATAATCACTGACATTTATGCACAGACAGGATGTCCCAAAAGTCTTAGTGAAGTTTTTTTGTTTGTTTGGCTAGGCAATAGAGTTAAATGACTTGCCCAGGGTCACACAGCTAGTAAGTGTCAAGTATCTGAGGTCAAATTTGAACTCAGGTCCTTCTAACTCTAGGGCCAGTGCTCTATCCACTGCACCACCTAGCTGCCCAATGAAGTTTTAATCTCTTGGAACTTAGAACTGCACTAAGATTGTTGGGACACACTGTAGCTTGCTGGGAGGTTTACAAAGCACTCTACAAACATTATTTCACTGGATCCTCACAACAACGCTGTGAAATGAGTATTACCGGTATTATTCTCCCCGATTTATAGATGAAGAAACTGTTTCAAAGTGGTTAAGTGACTTGCCCACAGCCTTGTAGCCAAGAGGCATTGTAAAAGGCTTTAGGTCTCTTCTAATTGCAAGCCTATTACTTCCTACTCACTATCCTTGGCTTCTGGACCTTGGGCTAGGCATATAACCTTGGGTAAGTTACTTAACCCTTAAGTGTCCATATGAGAAGGTAAGAGTAGATAACCACTAACACCTGAAACTATAATCTTATGATATATCAATACCAAATGGGATCCTGAAAGGATGAGGAGTTAAGTCACAAACATTTGTCAGGTGCCTACTATGTGCCAGGCACACGGTGCTAAATGCTGCAGATAGAAAGACAAACGACAGTCCTTGTTCTCTCACAGTCTAATGGGAGAGACAAATAACTATGTAAAAACAAGACATATAGAGGAAAAAGTGGAGATAATCTCACAAGAAAGGCACTAACTGAAGGGGTAGGGAGAACCAGGAAAGGTTTCTCATGGAAGGCAGGATTTTAACTGAGATTTGAAGGTAGCCATGATTAGCTAGGTAGCACAGTGGGCAGAATGCCAGGCCTAGAGTCAGAGGACCTGAGACCTGAGCTCAA
Organism: Vombatus ursinus; assembly: GCF_900497805.2. Taxonomy (NCBI): domain Eukaryota; kingdom Metazoa; phylum Chordata; class Mammalia; order Diprotodontia; family Vombatidae; genus Vombatus; species Vombatus ursinus. The sequence continues at coordinate 66,977,370 of NW_020954569.1, read as the reverse complement.
ATCCAGCCTCAGACACTTACTAGCTGTGTGACCCTGGGCAAGTCACTTAACCCTATTGGCCTCAGTTTCCTCTTCTATAAAATGAGCTGGTATCTTTGCCAAGAAAACCCCAAATAGGGTCATGAAGAATCTGTGACTGAAAACGACTGAACAACAACAAAAATGAAGCCAGGAGGCAGAGAGATGAGGTAGGAAATTCAAAGAGTGAGGGACAACCAGCAAAAAGAAGAAACAGGTAAAAAGATTATTACTTGTTATTTATTATTGTATGAATTGGGTGCCTGAGAGGTGGAGGTTCTATTGGTTGCTTTGTGTCTGAATTAAATTGGAATGTAGGAAAGGATGGGGTTAATGAAGTTTAAAATTAACACTGCCCAGGGCCATTCATAACACCAGAGTGATGATAACAGATACAATCAATCAATAAGTGTTTATTAAGTGCCTACTATATCCCAGACACTGTGCTAGGCACTAAGAGACAGAAACAATTAGGGGCCATGGTAGTTTAATAAGAACTCTTTTAGGAAGAAGCCTTGGAGGATGGGCAAGTCACTTAACCACTGAAACTGTTTCCTCATCTGTACATTGGGGATAATAATACCAGTAGCACACACTTCACAGTGTTGTGAGGATCAAGTGAAATAATGTTTGGAAAGTGCTTTGTAAATCTTCCAGCAAGCCACAGAGTGTCCTAAAAATCTTAGAGTAGTTCTAAGTTTCAAAAGGATATTCATCTTGATACCCAGTAAGTATGAATATCAAGGGATTTTTTTCCAAAGACCTAGAGGAATATATGTTATATTTGTCTTCCTCCGTGAGTTGGTCACAACTTATATGGGCAACAGGCGCCAGCTGATTTGTTGTCTAGAGAGGAAGGCCTTAAGGAATGTCTCTTCCTTCCAGCTTTTAGAGAAAATGAAGAATTCTTAGATTCCGTGAAGGAAATAATTCAGGAAGGAAGTCAGGAAGAAAAACTCCCTGAGGAATTGGAGACAAACCCAAGCTACCGCCAAAGGAATTGTCAGACTGGAAGAATGGGACACAGAGAACAAAGAGAAGGATATTGGTGCTATTGGAATTACACGAATATGAGAGTCTGCCCACAGAGAGTAAATTCATGTATCCAGAAGAAGTCAAGGCAACCACATTCAGTAAAGACACCAAGGATACAAAGGCACTAGCAAGCTAAAATAATCCTATTAACACACTGACAGAAAAAAGCCTGGACAAGAGGGTTGATGACCTTTCTCCTCCCTCTGCCCCCAGTGATACAGAGGTATCCACATGAGGATGGGAAATGGGTAATTTTTCTAAAGTCTTTATCAGAGTCATGATAGAAAGATCCTGAACTAGGTGGAAAGTTAGGGCCTCAATCTAGTCTACCTCATTCTCCATTTTTTTTTTTCATCTTTCTTCTCTTCTCCCACTCAGTTCCCATGATTACTTTGTCTTTCACTTCCCTTTTTGGTCTAGACCTGTGCATTCATAGGCAGAGGGAGTTCCCAGCTGAGGAAGCTTCCCCTACCAATGCAGATGGTAACTAGTACAATTCATCATCTTAAGGAGTTTCCTGGAGCACAGTTTTGGATCATGTGACTAGTATGTATCAGAGGCCAAATGGGGCAGAATCTCTTAATTAACAAGGCTGATGATGGGATTTTCTTTAGTTGTTCTTCATGCCTAGAATACCCTCCCTCTTCATTTCCATCTGCTAAGCTTTCCTGGCTTCTTTCAAGTTCCAATTTAAGTTCCACTTTCCCCAAAGCCTCTTAATTCTAGTGCCTTTCCTCAGTTGATTATTTTTATGTATTCTGTACATAATTTGTACGTAATTGTTTTCAAGTTGGCTCCCCCATTAGACTGTGAGCTCCTTGAAGGCAAGTCATATCTTTTGCCTTTCTTTGTATCCTTAGCTCTTAGCACAGTGCCTGAAACACAGTGCTTATCGACTTACTGATGATGGTAATAATGATAATTATAATAATACCTTACTTATTTAACTTATATGCAGAGTACATCATGTGAAATACCAGGCTAGGATGAATCACAAGCCAGAATTAAGATTGTTGGGAGAAATATCAATAATTTCAGATATGAAGATGATACCATTCTTAAGGCAGATAGTGAAAGAGGATTAAGGAGCCTCTTTATGAGGGTGGAAGAGGAAAGCATAAAAGCTGGCTAGGAGCTTAACATTTAAAAAAACAAAACAAAATGCAACTAAAATCATGGTACTGCTCTCATCACTTCTGGCAAATAGAGGGAGAAGAAATGGAAGCAATGTCAGATTTTACGTTCTTGGGCTCAAAGATCACTGCAGATGGCAACAGCAGCCATTGAAAGAAAAGACAGCTCCTTGGAAGGAAAACTATGGCAAATCTGGACAGCACACTAAAAAGCAGAGACATCACCTTGCCAACAAAGACCTATATAGTCAGAGCTATGGTTTTTCCAGTAGTAATGTATGGCTGTGAGAGTTGGACTATAAAAAAAGCTGAGTGCTGCAGAATCGATGCTTTCAAAATGTGATGCTAGAGAAGACTTCGGAGAGTCCTTTAGACTGCAAGGAAATCAAATCAGTTAATCTTTAAAGAAATTAATTCAGAATATTCATTGGAAGGACAAATACTGAAGCTAAAGCTTAAATACTTTAGCCATATAATGAGAATACAGGACTCATTGGAAAATACTCTGGTGTTGGGAAAGATTGATTGAAGGCAAGAGGAAAAGAGGACGAGATGGATAGACAGTGTCATGGAAGCAACAATCATGAACTTGGAACAGTCTTTGGGAGATAATAGAGGATAGAAGTGCCTGGCATGCTATGGTCCGTGGGGTCTCGAAGAGTGGACATGACTAAACAACTCAACAACAACAAAAATTTCCCGATTTGATTTTTGAAACAAAAGGATAAATCACTAAATGGGTTGAATGAACAAATAAATGAGTCAAAAGTCTTTATTAAGCTTTTACTGTGCTCAAAACACTGGGGATACAAATGGAGGAGTAGAGACAGTTTCCTACTCTCAGGGAGCTCATATTTTAATGAGTGAGATAAACTGTATAGGAGGTTTCAGGCAAGTGACAGGAAAAGTCCCATAGTTCAAAAAAGTCCCAAAGTTCCCAAAGGTGCGGCAGTAAAAGAAAGGGTAATACATATTTTTAAAAAATTTTTTTTTGGTAATACATCTTTAATTTCATTTCCACTGATAAAACCATATCCCTTTCTGATGTTTAGAATTCTGAGTGCAGATAGAAGCATACTTTTTTTACTTACTTTATTTTTCTTGTCTTTTTTTTTTTTTTTTGCTATATGACTAGTATGGAAAAATGTTTCGAAGCACTTCACATGTATAATTGATATTATATAGCTTCTCAAGAGAGGATAGGGGTTGGAGGGAGGGAGAGAATTTGAAACTTAAAATTGTTAAATGAATGTTTATATATATATATATACATAAAATTCTTTTAAAAAATAATAAACCATCCCAAAGTAACCTAATTTCCTTTTTTTCCCCTTAGGCTAAGTAGACTGATAGGTTAGATGAATGCCTTTCATGTAAGGTACTTTGATTTCAGTAATTTGTAAGTAATTCGACCAAATCATTCATCATTGCCTTCTGGACCAGATGAAGAAATGCTAACTGGCTGTTGGTACTATTAATCGTAGTCCCAGCTGGCTGAACAACTGCAACCAATGAGTTTTGTTTAATCCTTCAATATCAACTTAAAGGGGGATCTCTAATAGCTTGCCCCAAGCCTCTGTCCTTGACCTGACCTAATCAATTTAACAAGGACTTGAAGACATAGAGGGCATGCTCACTGAGCCTCTATATAAGGCATGAAACCTGGATGGATATCTAATATATTGGATGATAAAATCAGAATCTTTAAAGATCTCAAAATGTAGAAAGGATTTAATTATCAATGAGATGAAAATTCATAAGGATAAATACAAATTTCTGCACTTAAGTTCAGAAAATCATTTGCAGGTGACCGGGCTGAAAAGTTTTTGTGTGTGTGCATGTGGGAAACCAAACCTCTATGGCCATTAGTTGTCTACAAGCCTAATACAGATTGAACAGGTGTTGGATAGTAGCCAAAATAGATGATTTAATTTCAGGTCAAACATTTAGTAAGGCAGCTAAGGTGATGGAGTGGAGAGAGCACTGGGCCTGGAGTCAGGAGATTCATCTATATGAACTCATATCTAGCCTTAGGCACTTACTAGCTGTGTGACCCTGGGCAAGTCACCTAACCCTGTTGTTCTCAGTTTCCTCCTCTGTAAAATGATCTGGAGAAGGAAATGCCAAACCACTCCAGTATTTTTGGCAAGAAAACTTCAAATGGGGTCAAGGAAAGTCTGATACAATTAAACAACTTAACAACAACAAAGCATTCGTAATAACAAAGTTAGTAATAAATTAGTTATTTAGTGCTTGTAACAAGAAGTTTATAGTACCATGAAACTTTTCAATTCAGTTTAAACTTAAACATCTCTTATGTGGAAGGCATTGTTCTAGGTCCTCACAATACAAGGATAAAATAGGAATAACCCCATCCTTGAGGAACTTAAGCTCTGCTGGGGAATATGTCATGTACAGTATCACATAGATACAGATAAATGAATATTAAGCATATACAAAGTAATAGGAATAAATATAAATCTCAAGAGAGGGAGAGTTGATGACTATGAGGTTTCTGGGAAAGGCTAGCAGGCCATTTTTACTTTAACAGGGAATAGGTAAAGCGGTAATTTTTTTTTTTGATCAATTAGTTGTATCTGTTCGTGACTCCATTTGGAGTTTTCTTGTCAAAGATACTGAGTAGTTTACCATTTCCTTCTCATTTTACAGATGAAGAAACTGAGGCAAAGAGTTAAGTGGCTTGCCTAGGATCACACAGCTGGTGAGTGTCTGAGGCCAGATTTGAACTCATGAAGAGGAGTCTTTCTGACTCCAGGCCCTGCACTCTATCCACTGCACCATCTAGCTGCCCTATGAAGGGGTATAATAAGAAATAAAGCTCTTGAGGTGGCTGGATTATGAAGCACTATAAATGTTGAGATGAGAATTTTATATTTTGCCCTAATGGCCATAAGGAGCCACTAAGGATTTTTGAGTAGAGGAGTAACATAGCAAGATCTGTTTTAAGGATATCAATTTGGCATCAGTACAGAGGATGAATTGAAGAGAGGAAGGACCAGAATGAAGGAGATCCAATAGGTTCTTGTAATAGTTCAAACAAGAAGGCCTGAACCATGGTGGTAACTGTGTGAGTGGACAGGAAGTCACAAATGTCAGAAATGTGGAGATAGAATCAACAAGACACAGCAACTCTTTAGTAAGCCAGTTAATTTGCACTTATTAAGTACCTACTATGTGCCAAGCACTGTACATAGCTCTGGGGAAAGAAGCAAAAAATAATCCCTAATCTCAAGGAGCCCACAGTCTAATGGGAGGAGATAACACTGGAAAACCCATTACAAAGACAACACATACACAATAAATTGGAGATGATCAACAAAGATTGGGTATGGAGGGGGTGAGGACAAAGAGTTGAGAGTGACTATATTGGTTGGGAACCTGGGTGATTGGAAGAAGGGTGGTACTTTCCACAAAACTGGGAAGTTAGGAGGAGATAGGTTAGGGTAGAAATATAGAGTGGCTTTTGTAAATGTGGAGTTTGAGATTCCTAGGATAGCCAGGATAAGATGCCTAGCAAGATTTGGTAACAGAGCACCAGAATTCAGGAAAGGATCTTGGGCATAAATCATACAGGTTTGGAAGTAGTCTGCACAGAAATGATAAGCAAACCCTTGGCATCTTACCGTCAGATCATATTTGGAAGTATTTTGTTCCCTGACAAGCTGAAGCAAGTCTGGGGGTGACCAGGGCAGAGGTGATTTGACATACTCATAGAAGGTAAGTCACACTTGAACTCGACTCCAGTGTTCTTTCCATTACAACACTCTGCCTTTCGTAAGGTCACAGTCTTCTATTAGAAAAAATGAAAAATATCCTACAGCCAATTCTCCACACTTAGGGGCCGTGTATGCCTCCGTTGCCTGGTTTCTTTTTCTTCTCCCTAGTGACTAAAGGTTTTGGGAGCATTTGGTAAATACAGTAGGAGAAGCTGTAAATTAGTCAAAACCTCCTTGAATCTCAGTTTCTTTATCTACAAAAGGAAGACAGTAACATTTGTTCTGGTTACTTCCCAAGTGTGTTGTTAAGGATTAAATTAAATAATAACGTATGTGAATCTTTGGAAATTGTAAAGCACTTTAATATAAAATGATTTTAATACATTACATGTGCATTTACATGATATATAAATATTACATAAAAATAAAACATACCATGAGCTACTCCATCGCTCTTTGAAACATTCAGCCAGGTTTAAGTGAAAGGGGTAAAACTCAAATCTGGTTAGGTGAGATTAGAGGTTTAAACTGACCACCCCCTTCAAAAACAAACAAAACAAATCAAACTCCAAGATTCGAGGATTATCACCCTGGATAAGAGATTCAAGGTGGATCTTTCTCCCCACGTTTAATTGAAAAGATTCCCTCCAGTGCCCCCTGACTGGGATCGGGTATGTAGTGTGAATGCACTTTGGGTGAAGAACTGTCCTCTTTGTTCATCAGCTGGGGAAACTGAGGCCTGAGGGCGGTAGGGAGGGAGCGGAGGTGACTCGAGGCTGGGTCACCGGGTGAGTCAGTGGTGGAGCCAGGCAAGATTGCAGTCATTAACATTTACTGGCCCGCCGCCGCCACCGCCGCCGCCGCGACTCGGGGGCCCCCGCCCATTCACTGACACTCCGAACCCAGAAGTGTCCTGGAGTCCCAGGAAGGCTCATTCTCCTTCCTAAGTCCTTAGGTCACCAGGCGAAGGGTGTCACCGGGTGCAGTTCACCTGGGGCCCGCACTGCGCGGATGCGGGGCGGGCGGGGACCCTTGCTCTCTCTCTCTCTCTCTCTCTCCAGTTTGCTCCACCTCCATCCTCCTTGTCCCCTCCCTCGCGCCCGGGAAGGCTTGGCCCCTGGCCAGGCTCGCCCGCAGCTGGCGCGGGATGCTTGCACCGCCGCCCGCAGCGCCCGGAGCCTGGCGAGGGCGCGCGGGAGGGTGGGGACACCGGCTCAGCAGGGAGCCCGGCCCCGCCCCCCCGGCTGCCGCCCCCCTCTTCCCTCCCTTCCCCCAGCAGCCCCTGCCCCGCAGCTACGCTTCCCCGGCCGCGGCGAGCGCGAGCGCGCGCATTGAGAAAGCTCTGCGGCAGCTGAGTAATTGCAGCCAAGCCGCCGCCGCCGAGACCCGGGGCCCGCGAAGCTGCTGCCGCCACGGAGCTGAGTCACAGACAGACTGCCGCCGGGGATGTGGCATTTGGGACTGCGCGCGCGCACACAGGCACACGCGCGCGCGTCCACTCACACACACACTCTCACACGCATGCACGTGATCCTCGGTGCAGGGGCGAAGGAGAAGCCCTTGCACGCATAGGAACATGCACATGGACCCCGAGCCAAGTGAAGGGTTAAGGCCTGTGCTCTCTTCCTTCCCCCACCTTCTCCCAGCAGTGTTGCTGCCCAAGTCTGCTTTTCTGGATACTTTATAGAGTTGAGAGTGGAGAAGGAAAGTCAACTCCTGCAGATACTCATGCATCTCTATCTCTCCTCTCCCGCGTCCGTTACCCTCCCTCTTTCCGACACCGACCCTTTCTTCCCACCCCAACCCTGCGGGAGCTCAGTAAATAGCACAGTCCAGCCATCCCCCCTCCACCCACTCCCACCCCACCGCCAGCTTCTCCAACATCTCCCTCCCCTCCCCCCCGGGAACTAACTTTAGTGTTTTGGTTTGTGTCTGAATTCTGAAATCAATGCATTCCCATCCCAAATGTCCTCCTCCAATACCCCTTGGGTAATGGGGGTGGGGGGAGGGGCGGAGGGTAGAGTGGTTCTGAAGAGCCACTGGGAGATGGCAAAGGATATCCCATCCCTAGGGCTTTAGTCTACCCCTGTAATCAGACTGGCTGGTGCCGCCTGGTGTGTTGGGAGCCAGGGTCACCCAGAGGAGACTGGAGTAGAAGAAAGGGAAGGCTCTTTGAGCACCCCCTCGAGAAGGGAAGTGAGCTGTCAAGACTTCACACTGGTGTAGACAGAAGGCTGGGTCCCTGTGGCCAAGGGTGCCTGGAGGTGGCCGGCAGTGGTGTCAGCAGTCTTTGGAGGATGGTAGAAGTAGTACTTAAAAACTTAAAAATAGTCCTGCCGTATGGAGAACACTGGGACCTTTAACTCAGATCTTCATAGCACCAGGGGAGCGTAGTCTGAGCTGGTCTAGACCAAGTCCAAAGTAATGTCAAACATACTTATTAAGAAACTATTACTTTTCTTGAACTAGTTTACTGAAAATTTCCCGTTTCTTTTCTTGGATAGTGGCAATGGTGGTCCAATGGAAATCCTGAAAATAATCTTTAATAAAGAAAAGCCTTCTCTTTTGGAAGGTATACGAGTTTGTCTGGGAGTTAAGTACTGGATTCTAGTCCTGACTGGTCCATTAAGCAGCTGTTCGATCCTAGGCCAGCTGCTTAACCTTGTTGGGCTAGCTGCATGATTCATGAAAAACCAGACACTCGTACAGAAAATAAACAGGTACTCCAAAGCTATGCCTGGAGACAGGAACACTTTTAAGAGCTCATAGGTACGTTTATGTCTCTGTCCTCCCTCCCACTCGCCTTGAAGTTCCGGTGGATACAAAAGGGAAATACAGTGCAGATGACAGAAAATTAAAAGCTGTTTGCTTTTCTGAATTGTATGGTATACTCGGTAAGAAGGCACAGATGCTGTATTTATAACTCGTATGAGGTCATGATAACCTCATTCTGTTTAGTTCCATCAATTATTTCTGTAACACCTATAAACATTGGGAAAAGCCGTTCTGCTGATAAGTCTTCTTGTTCCCCAAATCGTGTTAAACTCTTCAGATCTTCCTACTAAATAAGTCTCACAGAAATGAACAATGACAATCCCAAAATGGAAGAGGAACTGTGAGAAAGACTTTTTTTTTTAAACAGAAAGAGAGAAGAATGAAGACCAAGAGGTGTTGTCAACTAAGTATGTCATACTGTGGAGTGCCATAAAGGTTTTATTGCCCTGTCTCAGGGAGGGCCTGCCTGCCTAACTCACCTGCATGGCTCCACTGTGGGTGAGTAATGTGGACATCCCAAGTTAGTGCCAGGAAATAAACTTTTTACTGCATCCTCGGAAGCTCTTCTCCTGTTCTCCCTCTCCCTAAGCACCTCCCTCCCCAATGAGGCATGAGAGAACAGCCCAGAGGTGTAGGACAAAACTCTGTGTATTGCCCCAAACCTGGCCTATAGTGATTTCTCAGAAGAGGTAATAGGAATGAGCATTTCTGTCATGGGTGGTGAAGGAATAAGTTTAACTTGAGTAAGGTAGGGGGAAGGGGAGAGGGAGAGATGGTTGAGACAAATGAAAGAGGCTATTAGAGCTAAACTTTGAAAGAAGTCAAGGGAACAATTTATTTAAAGGGTTTTAATTGGTCCTGTTCTGGAGAACTCACTCCTCCTTTGCTAAAATCCCTGTGCTTTACAGGCTAGCTCAGACCTGCATTACAGGATTACTTGAACCTGCCTCCCTTTTTTTTTTTCTTTAACTTCTCTTTGAACACTGTAAGAGTGAGTATATGTCTTTCTCACTCCCTCCGCCTTGTTCTCACTCTTACCATGTGAGTTTTGTATGTGTGTGTGCAGTTTTGTACATCTACTCATTGATCTAACTCTATCTTTCTTTATCTGTGTTCTCTACCCGATAGATCAGATGACCGACCTTAGGCCTCGCCTGTTGGTTTTCCCAGCCCCACTGACTGATTCACTGACTCACTTGGGGCGGGTCTGCAGTACAACCAAAGCACCAAATGGAATCGGCACAAACTCAGAATCATTTGGGGGAGGAGAGGGTGTGAGGACCTAGCTCCTCTCAACTGAAAAACAAAAGAGAAGCTGCAGCCTACATTTCCAGGCTCTGCTCCCTGCCACGAGCTCTGTGGATCAGTCAACCTGGCCCATGTGTTGTTTCTCACATCCAATATTCATATACAATTATCTCCCCCTGAGTCTTTGCACAAGCTGGGCTGACTTGCACCTTTCCCACCCTGTTTCCTTTGACAGCTCAGCTCATACACCTGCATAAGATTTTTTCTGATCTCCTCAGCTATTAGTATTCCTCAGCCCCCAAACGACTTTTTATTTACTTTGTATATGTTTTATGTATGCATATTATCTCTGCTAATAAACTGTAAACTCTTTGAGGGTAGGGACTGTTTCGTTTTTGTTTGGGTTTTTTTTTTTTTGGTCTGTATTGTCATTGCCTGGCAAGTGATTAATAAATGCTTGCTGTCAACTGGGTTATTAGATGACAAGTTCTTTACGGATGTCTCCTAAGCATCAGATGAGACCCGGGGTGGTTCCGAAGATTGTGTATTGGTGGCAAGTAAGTCAAATTCTGGATCATCCCTTCATCAGTCTTAGCTCCATGAACCTGCAGAAATTTAGAGCTGCAAATGCCTTAAGACACAGGAAAGAAGGAATGGGGAGCAAGGGGTAGGACACAAGGGTATAGACCAAGTTGATTGGAATTTCTTATGGATTATAATTAGGTGGTTTTCTATCACTTTGTTATCCTTCTCAAAGTGAATTGAAGCACTATAAATTAGAAACAACTTCAGATGAGTTTATATTTAAAAAAAAATTTTATAGCAAATGTTACAGCCAGAGAAGACCTTAAAAAACAAATCCAACCCCATTACTTGCAGGTGGGGAAACAGACAAAAACATATGAAATAAATGGCCCAACATCACATAGTTAAAGAAAAAGCTAAGACTGAATGCCCAATTCTCCTGCCTCTCAGATCAGTGTTTCTTCTACTATGCCAGGTTGCTTTTTTTGGGGGGGTTCAGAACTGTTACAATTCCAAGGAAGGAAATGCTTCTACTAGGGCAAATCCATAGCTTTTTGTATTGAATAGTCTTGGAGAGTTACCTGGACCACTGAAAAGTGAAATGACCTGCCCAAGGTCACAAAACCAGTAGTTCTTGGAGACAGCACTATTGCAATAGCCTACTGTTTGGTCTCCCTGCCTCAAGTCTCCCCCTACTCTAATTCATCCTCCACTCAGCTGCCAAAGCACAGGTCTTAACATACCACTCCTTTATTTGGTAAACTCCAATGGTTTGAGAATGAAGGATGAACAACAATGACTTCAGGATCAAGTATAAAATGCTCTCTTTGGAATTTAAAGCCCTTCACAACCTGGCCCTTTGCCTTTCCAGTCTTTATTCTGCTTCATTCTCTCCAGTGACACTGGCCTCCTTGTTCCTTGCACAAGACAGTCTGTCACCTGACTCAGGCTTTTTACTGACTGTAAACCATGCCTGGAATGCTGTCCCTCCTCACCTGTGCATCCTGGGTGCCCTGGCCTCCTTTCAGATCCCACCTTCTGGAGGATGCTTTTCCTGGTCCTTGATTCTGTCACCTCAGCTTGTGTCTTTTCTCCAAGATTACCTTCTATTTACACTGTATATATCTTGTTTGTAGGTAAAAATTTTGGCAGTTTGTCTCTCCTATTACAATGTGAGCTCCTTGAGAACAGGAACCATTTTTTGCCTTTTTTTGTATCCCTGTGCTTATCATAGTGCCTGACACAAATTAAGTTCTTATAAATGTTTGCTGACTGACATGTTAACTGAACCCAGGTTGTTCTGACTCTGAGGCTGGTACTCTTTTGACTAGGTCATGCTGCCTTTTAATAAACCAGGAAAAATCAAGAGACTTAAATGATGAAACTTTATGACCCTTAGACAATCCATTGAGCAATCAGTACCTCAGTTTATCCCACTGAAAGAGACTTAGAGGGTTATTGGCTAGTAAAATTAGTGTCTGTAAAGAAGTTATAAAAAACACAGCCCCATCTTACTGCAGAGATCCAGTCTGTCAGAGTCCAGGTGGCATTGCTTTCTGTGTGCACTCAAGCTCATACTTCAAAAATGCATGATTTCATCTGTGTAGGTACATCTCATACTGCAACCTCTTCATGAGTTGTTGTGGCTGAAAAAATTCTGTCACCTGGTTGGCCAATGCACCAGTGACAAACTATTTTGAATTTGGCTACCCTGGCCTTCAGGACACAGATACAGAGAGTATCACTGGGCCTCAGTGGAAGCCTTTCCAGCTTGGTGGAAACATACTTGGGCTCAGTTAGCAAACCTTTCTGAGCCTCAGTTTCATCATTTGTAAAACAAAAGGGCTGTTGGAGATTGTGTCTGACCTCACTTCCAGCTTCAAATCTATGATCCCATGATGCCTATGATCTCCATGGCCCTGATGAGTCATTGAAAGAGAACTTTTGTCTTTGTAGCTCAAGGTCTTAGCTCAGTGCCTGGCACATTGTAGGTGCTATTGAATTCTTATTAACTGACATATAGATGTATATGGATATGTGTGTGTGCATATATGTATATATGTATATAGATGATATATATGTGTGTGTATACATATATATACCTCTGTGTGTGTGTGTGTGTGTGTGTGTGTGTATACCTATCCACACCTATCTCTCTATTAGCATGGGATGGTAGGTAGAAAGCTAGCCTCAGAGTCAGGAAGACCTGGGTTCAGGTCCTGCCTCTGATACCTACTGGCTGTGTAACTGTGAACAAATTTCCTGGCTTCTCCACGCTCCCTTGGCAACTGTCTAAGACCATAAGTTGCAGAATTGTAGTTATTTGCTGATCTGCATAAGAGGGAGTTCCCTTCAGAGATGAAATCACAGATCTTGACTATATGTATATGTTACACGTGTGTGTAAATAATATGTGTATGTGCATGTATGCAAACACGTATTCATGTGTACACATCATGAAAACCATCCACAAAGATGGAGAGGAGTAAGATGTACCACTGGACGTCAGAGCACCCACATTGATGAAACCACAAATCTTGTAAATGGTTCAGTAGCTGTGCCCATGCAGATATCTAATTGTGGGGTACAGTGAAAATAGAATTGGACTAGGTAGGGGCCAGTCAAGGGCAAAAGGCAAGGCTCCTTCCAGGTCTAGAATTTTATGATTCTATGAATCATACCTATCCTTAAAGCCCCAGCTCAAATGCTGAGCCCTCTGTCACTCTTCACTGGTAACAACCATTCCCCTCACACCTCACACAACACTCTGTTTTGAATTTCTCTATTCATGTAATAGTGTGTGTTACATCATGTATGAGAGGCAGCAGTAGAGAGCCTGCCTCAAAGAAGCCTACAAGACCTGGGTTCAAGTTGGCCTCTGACATATTACTGGCTGTGTGCCCTTGAGCAAATGACTTAATCTCTCAATGCTATAGGACACTCTTTTAAGATTATAAACTGCAGAATCAAGTAAAAAACTACTTGAAATAATAAACAACTTTAGCAAAGTTGCAGGCTATAAAATAAACCCACACAAATCATCGGCATTTCTAAATATTACCAACAAAGCCCAACAGCAAGAGATAGAGAAATTCCATTTAAACTTACTGTAGACATTAGAAAATACTTAGGAGTCTACCTCCTGAAACAAACTCAGGAACTATATGAACACAATTACAAAACACTTTTCACACAAATAAAGTCAGATCTAAATAACTGGAAAAACATCAGCTGCTCACAGGTAGGCCGAGCTAATATAATAAAAACGACAATTCTACCTAAGCTAATTTACTTATTCAGTGCCATACCAATCAAACTACCAAAAAATTCTTTTATAGAGTTAGAAAAAATAATAACAAGATTCATTTGGAAGAACAAAAGGTCCAGAATATCAAGGGAACTAATGAAAAGAAATGCAGGGGAAGGTGGCCTAGCCATTCCAGATCTTCAATTGTATTACAAAGCAGCAATCATCAAAACTGCTTGGTACTGGCTAAGAAATAGAGTGGTGGATCAGTGGAATAGGTTAAGTATGCAAGACTATAGTATGACTATAGTAATCTATTATTTGATAAACCCAAAGACCCCAGCTTCTGGGATAAGAACCCACTCTTTGAAAAAAAAGCTGCTGGGAAAACTGGAAAAGAGTATGGCAGAAACTAGGCATTGACCAAAATCTCACACCATATACCAAAATAAAGTGAAAATGGGTTCATGATTTAGATATAAAGGCTGATACCCTAAGCAAACTGAGAGAGCAAGGAATAGTTTGCCTGTCAGATTTATGGAGAACAGAAAAATTCATGACCAAACAGGAGATAGAGAGAACATTATGAAAAGCAAAATGGATAACTTTGATTACATTAAATTGAAAAGGTTTTACACAAACAAAGCCAATGCAACTAAGATTAGAAAGAAGGTAAAAAATTGGGAAAGAATTTTTGCGAGCAGTGTCTCTGATAAGGGCCTCATTTCTAAAATATATAGAGAATTAAGTCAAATCTATAAGAATACAAGTCATTCCCCAATTAATAAATGGTCAAAGGATAAGAACAGGCAGTTCTCAGATGAAGATTTTTTTTTTGTTTGTGTTTTTGCTAGGCAATGGGGGTTAAGTGACTTGCCAAGGGTCACACAGCTAGTCAGTATTATGTGTCTGAGGCCAGATTTGAACTCAGGTCCTCCTGACTCAGGGCTGGTGCTCTATCCACTGCACCACCTAGCTGCCCCCTCAGATGAAGATATTAAAGCCATCTATAGTCATATGAAAAAATGCTCTAAATCACTATTGATTAGAGAAATGCAAATCAAAACAACTCTGAGCTACCACATCACACCTATCAGATTGGCCAAGATGACAAAACAAGAAAATGATAAATGTTGGAGAAGATGTGGGAAAATTGGAACACTAATGCATTGTTGGTGGAGTTGTGAAATGATCTGACCATTTTGGAGAGCAATTTGGAACTATGCCCAAAGGGCTACAAAAATGTGCATACCCTTGGATCCAGCAATAGCACTTCTAGGGCTGTATCCCAAAAAGATAATGGGAAAAGGACCTACATGTACAAAAATATTTATAGCAGCTCTTTTTGTGGTGGCAAAGAATTGGAAATTGAGGGGATGCCCATCAATTAGGGAATGGCTGAACAAGTTGTGGTATATGAATATGATGGAATACTATTGTGCTACAAGAAATGATGAACAGACTGACTTCAGAAAAACCTGGAAAGACTTGTATGGACTGATGCTGAGTGAAGTGAGCAGAACCAAGAGAACACTATGGAATTTGAATACAGATCGAAGCATACTATTTGCTAGTTTTTTTTCTCTTCTGTTGAGTTTTGTTTCCTCTTTCTGGTGGTTCCTCTTATTGGTTCTAATCTTACTTACAACATCACTAATGTGAAAATATGTTTAATAGGAATGTATATGTATAGCCTGTATCAGATTCTGCAGCCATCTTGGGGAGGGTGGTAGGGAGGAAGGGGGAGAAAAATTTTAAATTCAAAAGCATTTGAAAGTGATTGTTGATAAATCAAAATAAATTAATAAAAAAAAAAGCAAGAAAAAAAAAAAGATTACAAACTGCAGAGAAGATGCCAGCCTTCTTAGCACAATGCTGCCATATTGAACTTAATAAGTTCATAATCAGTACTAGTTGATTGATACCCAGAATTGGTAGATTACCTAGGAGTTCCCTATTACAATGAAATGACAGGTCCAGTCCCCTATTCCTACCCCTGTAACTATGTACCTGTGACTCATTCCCCCTCCTGGACACTGCCCTTCCATCATCAAATGAGCTAATGGAAGTAAAGCATTTTTTTTTAGCTTCATAACACAGTGCTTTATGCATAGTTGGAGTGCTTAATGTATGTTTTTAATCAAATTAAAGCATTATATAAATGTCAACAGTCATTATTTTCATCTTATTTCCACCTTTTCCAATGGGGTTCAGAGCAGATGGCTAGCTCCACGGTAAATGACCTAGTTCAGAAAATCAGAGGCTTTCCCTGATTACTCTTGTTACAAAAAGATAAAGGGAATCTTGAATCTTTCTGAAATTTGAACTGTGTCTGGTATCTAAACTTATACCATTGGACACAAGGGGAGACATATACACTTCTGAGGTTTCTATGATCCACACTTCCTTGACCTGATTATAATTTGCACCAAATATTAAAAAGTCTGATCCAGGGGTGGGGAACCTGTGGCCTCCAGACCACATATAGCCCTCTAGGTCCTCAAATGCGGTTCTTTGATGGAATCCAACAAGGACTTCCTCAAGGAATCCAACTTGAGGACCTAGAGGGCTACATGTGGTCTTGAGGCCTCAGGTTCCCCACCCCTAGTCTGATCCCTTTCTGAGATGGAATAGCTTCTTTGTGGGTCAGAGAAAAGGGAAATTTCATCTGGTTTCTGTATTTGGGGAAAACACTTGGGATGTATATAAATAACACTTCGTATTTTTCAAAAGGCTCTAATATCTTTCTCTTCTTCCCATTTTACAAACAAAGAAACTAAGACCTAGAGAGATGCTCCAAAATCACACAATTACTTCATGAAAGAGTCAGTTCTGGAAACCAGGTCTTCTGATTCCTAGACTTGTACCCTTTATAAAAAAGACCTACTTCCCATATGGGAAATCTTGCTTTTTTTTTTTTTAATCTCCTTCTGTCTCATAGTCAAAGTATGCCAGTGAAGTCAAGAATTCAGCAAACATTTCTTTAGGGTTTACTATGTGCCAGGTACTGTGCTAAGCACTGAGGTTACAAAGAAAGGCAGAACTAATAATAACCTTTACATTCTTTTAGCTCACATTCTAATAGGGGACACAATAAAATAACTAGATACATAGAAAATATAAACAGGGTAGAGAGAAGGCACCAATGGCAGGGATGGTGGAGGAGGGGAGGCCTCCTACAGAAGTTGGGATATAAGCAGAGTTTTGAAGTGGCCAGGAAAGGAGGTAGAGGGAGAGTATTCCAAACATGGGCGATAGCCAATGCAAAGTCACGGAGATGGAATATAGTGAGTGAGAAAATGAGGAAACACAAAGTGGACTAGAATTAAGGATGCAGGCTAGAGAGCAGAGGATATGCCTAGTTTGAGAGATGAATGAACCTCTTTGTGATATCCTTTCCCATGCATTTTACACACTGATTCCTGAGCAGGCAGCAGGGACACTAAATTAACAGTTGCAGGCTGGCAGAAAAGTCCCCTTTTGCTGTTGTTCAGTCATTTCAGTCGTGTCAGACTCTTTGTTGACCCCATTTGGGGTTTTCTTGGCAAAGATACTGGAGTGGTTTGCCATTTCCTCCTCCAGATCATTTGACAGATGAGGAAACTGAGGCAAATAGGGTTAAGTGACTTGTCCAGGATCACACTGCTAGTAAGTGAACTTAGGTCTTCTTACTACAGGCCAAACACTCTATCCACCCCACCACCTACCCACCTATGTCAATTTTAATTCAATTCAATTCAACAAACATTGTTTAAGCTTATAACGTGCAAGAAATTGTGTCAGGTGCTAAAGACATAAAAATGAAACAGTTATAACCTCAAGGAGCTTGTGTCTACTGGGATCTGTGTGGGGTGAGATAACCCAACAAGTATGATACAGGATGGGGAGTAAAAGGAAGCAAAGAGAAATTAGACAAAGAAATTAGTTTGAGGAGGGAGGGAACACCAACAGCTTGGATAAGGCTTCACTTGGGTGATACCTGAGCTGGGCCGTGAAGGAAAATCAAGATTCTGAAAGGCCCAAGTGAGAAGATAGTGCCAGGCATGGGAGGGCGGGGGGGGGGGGGGGGGGGGCGTGGCAAAGCTTGTGTGAATGCTCCTGAGGTCACTGGTGGGTTTTTGTTGTTGTTCAGAGAAGTGCAAGTAGCTTCTTTTGGCTGGAATGTAGAGTCTGTGAAAGAAAAAAGTAGATTTGGAGTCAGAAGAAATCTAGCTCTGCAATTTACTACCTGTGTGACCTTGGTTCCTGTGACTGGAGAGGTTACTTAAACCTCTCAGAGCTTCTGTATCCTCACCTGTCATCATTCCCCTCTGTGAACTTTGCAGTCCAATTACATTTGTCTTTTTTCTGGTTCTCCCACAGGATACCCCATGCCACTTACTAGCTTGTTTAATCCTGGAGTCATAGAATGTGAGACAAGAACCTTAAAGACCATCTCTAGTCCAACTTTCTCATCTTGCAAATAAGAAAACTGAGACCCAAAGAGGATTTGGGATTTGTCCAAGATCAAATCCCAAGTTAGTGGGAGAGTCAAGGACTAGAATCCACAGTTCCAGATTCTCACTAGAATCCTGGCTTCTGGATTTGCAAGGCTAGGGCCCATTCTTTTCAAAGTGCTTTCCCAAACATTTTCTTCAAAGCCTTCCAACAGTTTAGGGATGTAAACATGCAGATACTATTATTCGAATTTGAACTAAAGAAAATTGAGGGAGAAAATGAGGAGGTTGGACCAGGAGGCCTCCAAGGTTCCTTTCTTAAGCCTGTGATCCTTTGATATCATGAGCAATGTGAAATAAAGATGAAAAGGTAGATTGGAGCCAGCCTGTGAATGGAACCAAGAGGACTTAGTGTTCGGCTGGTACTCGCAGTTGCAGAAAAGGGCTAATTAAAGAAAGAGCAAAGAGAATGGACATGGTGTTTCCCCTTAACAGAGCCCAGACTGTTTAGTTTGCATCTTTGCGTCCCTAGCCCTGGAACACAGGTCCTGATACATCATAGACAGGTCAGAGTTTAGTCAATAAGCATTTATTAAGGACCTACTCTGTGCCAGATGCTGTACGTAGGTCCTGGGGAGGCGTAGACAGGAAAAAAACAGTCCTTGCCCTCAACAGACTCCACAGTCTCAGGGGAGAGGCATCTTGTAAACAATTACATACAAATTAGATATATACAGGATGAACTGGAGGTAGGTTCAGTGGGAAGGCAATAGCCTTAAGGTGGACTGGGAAAAACTTCATGTAGATGGCACAATTTTAGCTGAGACTTGAAGGAAGCAAGGAGTTAGAGAGAGGAGAGAGAACATTTCAAGGAAAATACTCAGAGCTGGGAGACAGTGTCTTGTCGGAAGAACAGCAAGGATACCAGTGTCCCTGTATCTAGTAGAGGGAAGCAACGTGTAAGAAAATTGGAGAAGTAGGAAGGGGCCAGGTTATAAAGGTCTGAAGGTGTGGAGTTTAGAGAGGGTGAACCAATCAACAAGCCAAATGAAGATTTTATATTTACTCCCTAATATAATAGGGAGCCACTGGAATTTATTGAATAGAGGGGTGGTGTGGTGAGATGTGCACTGTATAGGAAAATGACTTTGATGTCTGAGTTGAAGATGGATTGGAGCGGGGAGACTCACCAGCAGGCTACTGCAATGGTCCAGGCATGAAGGGATGACAGCCTGCCCCAGAGTGTTGACAGTTTCAGAGAAGAGAAGAGGGCATATACAAGAGATGGTGTTGGGAAGGTCGGGTCAACAGCAGTGGCCACAGACTGGATATGGAGGGAAGGAAGGAAGGTGTGAGAGAGTAAAGACCTGAGGCTAACAAGTAAATTGTGAGCCTGGCTGACTGGGGGGATGGTGGTGCCCTCAATAGAAACAGGGAATTTAGGAAGCGGGGGGTGTTTGGTTTGGGGGTTGGGAGAGATGAGTTCAGTCTGGGACATGTTGAGTTTAAAATGCTTGCAGGATATCCAGCTCAAGATGTCCAATAGGTATTTACAGATGTGAGACTAGGGGTGGGGAAAGAGATTAGAGTTGGGTAAGTAGATCTGAGAATCTTCTGCATAAATATTCAGTGAGTCCTTGTTGACTGAATGACTCTTGACTCTAAAGATGAGAAAATGAGATTCCTGACCCACCATCTGTCTGTAGGACATGGGCTGGCCAGGATCTGTCTGTGACTGGGGGATAGAACAAGTCTCACTGGGAAGTTGTGTGGATAGGAGAAAGAGAATGGGCCTTGTAGACAGGTGACCTGGATTCAAATTCCAGCTCTGCCATTAACTAGTCATGTGACCTTGGGCTAGAAATGACTTCATCTCACCTCCATTCACTTATATGTAAAATGAAAGTATTGGACCTTTCAGCTGTTGATTCCATTGAACTTGTGGATCTTAAACTCCTGACTTTGCCCTCTGGGCCATAGTGCCAACAGAAATGACCTGGAAAAAACGGGATCCTCTTGCCTACTTCTTTATTTTTCAGGCCTATACTGGCACCACCCACTGGCACCATTAGGTCTTGTGAGCCAGAAGAACACTGCCCAAATGGACTATGGTAATTACTGGTGTCCAGCATACTGCTGCTGAGCACAAAGTAGCTTCCATTTAAATGACTCTTGAAGTCCCAAACTTATATTATCTCATGACAACCCTGTAAGAGAGTGCAAATATTATTATCCCACTTTACAGGTGAGGAAACTGAGGCTGAAAGAAGTTAGGCAACTAGCCCAGGGCAACATACTTAGTTAGTAAATATTGGAACTGGGACTCCGAGTCTTCCAGTTCCAAATCTGATGCTCTGTTCAGGTAGGGCCTAGAGGCATGGAATTAGGAAAAGGCAAGGCAGTGCTAGGAGAGCTTGGTAACAATAACAGTCAAAGTGGGGTAAGATAAAGGCTTGGGTGGGGAAGGGTTTCAGCCAGGTGGAGCCAAGGTAGTGCCAGACTGGGGCAAAGCTACAAAGGTAAAGATAGGCAAATTTGCAGACAACTGGAGATAAGGGAGGAGGAGTGATGTGCCAAGCCTGGAGTCTGGCAGGGCTACAGACAACTAAAGAAAGAAGGAGTCTCGGCTGAGGGGAGGAAGAGAGGAGAGGAGATTGGTATCAACCCCAGCCTCTAGGCTCCAAGTCTCTTTTTTGAATAAGGACCTTTTAGATGCAAAAGTAAATATGTGCATTCTAACTGATGGGTCTGTCTATTACCTCCTGTTTTCTGTGGAAGACCCAAAAGGAGGAAGTTATTTAAATTTGTTCTATATCCTGCACAGACTGTACTTGGTACTAAGTAGTTTTTCTTGATTTTTATAATAAGGTTCTGAGGTTTTTTTGGGTGGAATTTTGAACAAAAGTGACTGGTTTCAAACCTTCTCAACCTTCATAAAAAAAGAGAAAGGAAAACAATAGGAGTTTAAATCATAGAATGTTAAAGGTGGAAGGCAGCTTAGAGAATATCCCAAGTACTTTAACTTAATGCGTAGGAAACTGAAGGGAAACAGCCAGGAAGGAGCAGAGTCAGGATTTAAATCTTACCCTTCTGACTCCATGACACACATATGAGCATCCTGCAGTACTCTCCCATTTATACAATAAAATAGCCAAATCCCAGGGTAGTAAAGCAGAGTCCACTTTGTTTATTTTCCAGTTGAGTATCTGGAATTGTGCATTCTAGTCCTAACCTCTTTCACAAACTTGGGGTTTGACCTCACACAAATCCTAAAACCAATTTGAGTCTCAGTTTCCTCATTTGCAAGATGAGAGGGTTGGACTAGATGGTCTTTAAGGTCCAAGTCTCACATTCTATGACTGCAGGTTAAACAGCTAGTAGGTGGCCTAGCTTAGACCAGAACCCTGGCCTCTGGATTTGCAAGACTAGGGCCCATTCTTTTCAAAGTCCTTTCCCCAACATTCTCTTCGGAGCCTCCCTACGGCTTAGGGAAGTAAACATGCAGATATTATTATTCACATTTGACCTAAAGGAAATTGATGCTCAAAGAGATTGTGGATAAGGTAGGGAGGAGGAGGAATGGAAGGTTGAGGATTGGGGGATGGGAACAGAAGAACTAAGAGTATTCACAGTCTTCAAACTCTTTATTCTTCCACTGGGCTGCTAGCTTTAACACTTCCTTAGTTATGTGACCATGAGCAGAACAAGACTTTCATCACTGACCCTCACAGGGTTGTTGTGAAAAGAGCATTTTGTAACTCTTAAAATGTGATGCAAAGGAGAGCCATTGTGCTATTAAGGAGGTTTAGAAATGACTAAAAATTTGTGAGTTACCTGGAATCATCATGGAGCCTTTATCTTAAAATTTTTGGCCAGGACTCTCTGGAATTTGGTGGCCTTCCTGGACTCAACACACTGAATACTGATCATTTCTTCAGAGGCAGCTCTGTAGACACAATAATCATCTGCTTCCCTGAGAATGACTTATTAACTGGACTCTAGTTGGTCAATAAGTCTTTATTAAGTGTTTAATCAATTCCAGGAACTATGCTAAGCACAGAGGGTACAAAAAAAGACAAAAACATAGTTCCTGCCCTCAAGAAGCTCACCTTGTAATGGAGACAACAACTCAAAATTTGTAGATATGTAAATAACTAGGTCAGGGGTGGAAAACCTGTGGCCTCAAGGCCAAAGGTCTCCCACCCCTGACCTAGGTAAATATAAGATACCTACCGAATAGATGGAAGGCAGTCTCAAGGAGGAAGGCACTGGTAGCTGGGGGATCAGGTAAGCCCTCTTACAGGTGAGATTTGAACTTAGTTTTGAAGAAACCAAGGGAAACTAAAAGCCATAGGTGAAAAGGGACAACATTCTAGGTCGGGGTGCAGTCAGTGCAAAAACATCAAGATAGAATATGGAGTATCAAGTGGGAGAATCAGAAAATAGGTAGTGTAAATAGACCACAAAGTTCATGGAGGGAAGTAAAATAAAATGAGACTGGAAAAGTAGGAAAGGCCAGGTTGTGAAGAGCTTTGAAATGGCAAACAGAGGACTGTATAATTGGTTCTAGAGGTAGCAGGGAGCCACAGAGTTCATTAGTGGGAAGGAAGGAAACAAGCATTTATTGAGCCCTTACTAGGTTTCAGACATTGAGCTAAGTGCTAGAGATACAAATAACAGCAAAAAGAAAGACATTCCCCGCCCTCAAGGAGTTTATTATCTTATGAGGGAAAACAACATGCAAAAGGAAGGGGGTGGTGGTGAAGACCAGACCTGGAGACCTGGTTTGAAGTCCAAAAGCCAGGAACAGAGTCCTGAGGGGAATGAAGGCTGACTCACTTAGGTCCCTTGACAAAATAGAGGCCAGAGGAGGATGGGACAATCTGGCAGGTCTTCCAGGAGAATATTCCAAGATGAGAGGGTCTTGGGAACATTTTGACATGTGTCATAGGAAAATCATTTTGGCCCTTGAGTGGAACATGAATAGTAGTGGGTAGAAACTTTGTGGATGGGGTGGCAATTAGAAGGCTATTACAGCTTTCTAGGCAAGAGTTAATGAAAGTTGGAACTAGGGTTCTGTCTGTGTAAGTGGAAAGAAGTAGACTTATATTAAAAGAGTTGCTGGAAGATAGAAACAACAAAATTTGGCAACAAATTGGATAGATGAGGTTAGTGAGAGTGAGGAGTCCAGTATCTCTGTTTTCATTCTGTGGATTGTTCCCTCTCTTTGTCTTTACTTATCTATTCTGTCTTCTATATCTATTCATTTTTTCAATGCCCCAATTCAACTCCTGTTGCTGTTTACTCATTTCAGTCATGTCTGACTCTTCATGACCCCTTTCGGAATTTTCTCACAAAGATACTGGAGTGGCTCCCCATTTTCTTTTTCAGCTCATTTAATAGATGTGAAGTGACTTGCCCAGGGTCCCACAGCTAGTTTTTTATGAACTCATGAAGATAAATCTTCCTGACTCTAGGCCTGGCACTTTATCTACTGCACTACCTAGCCACCATGCTACCATGCCCATTCAACTCCTACCTCCCCGAATATTTCCCTAACTACTCTCACCCACTTTGATTATTCTTACTTTTAACACCTACATCCATGTAATTTAGCATTTGATTATATTTTATCTTGTATTATTATTGAACTTTCTCCTAGTGTAAATCTTGTTTCCCAAACTAGATTATAAACCCTTGAGAATAGGGATTTGTGTTCTATGATTTCCTCCCATCTCTAATCCTATTCCTATGGAAATGGAGATGTTTCATGGGTAATGGGGAGGTGGGGAAATAGAGAGAGAGAAGAGAGACAAATTGCAACAGATCTAAAGGAGGACCACAGGATGGTGAGAGGGCTAAATATCACAGCATTCAAGAAATAGTTGAAAGAACTAGGATAGGGTTTTCAACCCAAAGGAGAGAAAATTTAGGCCAGTATAATTGTCTTCAAGTATTTGAATAGCTAAACTTAGAATGATGGAAGCTGTAGAAAGGAAGATTGAGCTTGATGCAAGGAAAAACTTCCTAGTAATCAGAGCCAACCAAAAATGGAATGGGTCGCTTTGGGAAATAGTTGGTTCCCCCTCACTTGAAGGCCTTCAGGCAAAAACTATATGATCACACATCAGTTATGCAATAGAGAGAATTCTTGTTCAGGTACATGTTGGACTAGATGGTTTCTGAGGTCCCTTCCAACTCTGAGATTCTGTGAGTCTGTGAGTAGGCAAAAAGGGAAAAATAACTGTGATCCCACACTGCTAAAACTATAGCTCATGAGGCTCCAGTGGTAAGCCAGTCAGTCAGTTAATAAACATTTATTAAGTGCCTACTATGATGCTAGGCACTGTGGTAAGCACGGGAGATATGAAAGAAAGAAAAGAAAAAGAGACAGAGAGAGAGAGACGGGGGGACAGAGAGACAGACAGAGAGAGAGAAGAAAGACAGATAGAAAGATAGACACAGGAACACAACATACAAAAAGAAGCTGAAAAGCTGGGGGTAACTTATCTAGTCACCCTGGGGTGGGGGGAAAGAGGGAGAAGATGATGGCAAAATCCAGAGAGAAATGAATCAGTGACTGGCCTGAGTGCCTGCTTAAATAAAGGTTATTGGAAGAGCTCTCCATTTCCACCGTCTCCAGTCAGAAGCAGAGACCCCAGCGGTAGGGTTTACTGCAGAGTGTTAGTTCCAGGTTTGAAGCTTACATTTAAGAGTGACAATGAGCTCAATGCAAAGGCAACAAAACATTCTCTCCCTTAAATGTGGGATGTACTCTGCTACAGGTATACATGGTACCCATAGGAAGAGTGAGCACAAACTTAGAGTACCATGGTGTGAGAGACACACGTAAGGGACACATGTGGCCAAGGGAGGAAACCACATCTCCTAATATGTAGGGGCTTGAATTCCTTTCTCCTGTTATGTAATCTTCATGATACTCTCCATAGGCACAGAATCTCTTTAATCAGCTGGGATCCCTGGATCTATTCCTCTCCACAGCTCTCCTCTTAATTGCCAGAGCCAGTTCTCCCTTGAATCCATAATTGATTCTTTTTGCTGCAAGGGATCATGCTTCTTGAAGGTGTTTCCTGCCCCTGACTCTGTGTCTTTGTGTTTCTCTCTGCTCCCTGCTGTTTCCTACTGAGCAAATAGCTGAGCTGCAAGACTCCACGGCTTCTGACTTGGGATGGGGGCATTGAGGTGGAGAAGAGAAAAATCCCCTTCCTTCTCTTCCCCTGCTGCTTTCTAGTAGAGGAACAAGGGACACACTCCACACTGTTGCTCTTTGCCTCAGTCCCGGAGATTTGTGACTCCCATGATGACACCATACCCCTGGTCATCCTTTCATTTGAAATACTGATTGTATATTCTCTTATACCTCATGACTCCATGGTTGGTGCCAGTAGGGGAGTCAGAATACTCCTTGTTCCCAATGGCACTTTCAGACTTTCCTTCTATCATCATCATTTCTCCTTTGAGGCTCTCTCTATCTAAATTTATTACCTAATCCAGATCCTGGTGTCCATTATCTACTGATCTCCAGGATATTCTTTCTCATTTTCAATGAGTTTAGTGCCTAGTTAACAGCCTTTTCATCACATCACTTGCCCTCATGCTAATGGACTACATAACTACATATATGTTGATGTTCTCTATCAAATACCCTAATTTCCCAGTTCCTCAATCTGCTGAACTCCCATTACCTACTCTACTCTACCTCAACTACATATAGATGGTCATATCTTGCCATCACCCATAAGTATTCCATTTCAATGTTGAAGATATTCAAAATTTCTTTTCTGATCTTAATCTTTTAACATTCTATTTCTCCTTATTCCTTAACTGCTCCTAAACCTAGACTTCATTCTCACCATGACTTTCCAATCCCTCTAAATTTAAATTTATTTTTTCCCAGGTCATTAATCCTTCTTTGGATATACTCTTCTCCTTTACCAATTTTAACTGATTGGTGAACCATTTCGACTCCATACTATCCTCTACACTCAAACCCCTTCTTCTGTGTGGTTTTATTGCTGATCACACCTTAGCAACCTCCAACCTTGGATTACTCCTACCATCTATCTCTTTTTCTCCTACTCATGTACTGCCGAACAGAGTTGGAAGTAGCCACAAAATTATGCTGACTGGTTCCATTACAAATTTATGCTATTTAGTCTCAATGGTGCCTGCACTGCAGTAAGGCAATCCTTCTACTCCTCCCTAATTGATTTTCTATCCTACTTACCACGTTAGCTTTTTTAAACTTTCTCTTTTCTCCTTAAGCCTGGCATAGCACTTCTTCCCTAACCCTCTTAGCTTCCCTGAAAAAGTCCTCTAATCTCAAGATCCTTCTCCTCTCCTTTTCCTTACTTACATCCCTTTGACATCCTCACCTACTGTCATGTTTAGTCATTTTTCAGTCATGTCCAACTCTTCATGACTCCTTTTGGTGTTTTCTTGGCAAATAATACTAGAGTAGTTTGCCATTTCCTTCTCTAGCTCATTTTACAGACGAGGAAACTGAGACAAATAGGGTTAAAATGACTTGCCAAGGATCATACAGCTAGTAAGAATCTGAGGCTATCATGATGGAAAATGTTATCCACATCCAAGGAAAGAACTATGGAGTTTGAATGCAGATCTAAGCATACTATTTGCTATTTTTTTTTCTTCTGTTGAGTTTTGTTTCCTCTTTCTGGTGGTTCGACTATTGGTTCTAATTCTTACTTACAACATCACTAATGTTAAAATATGTTTAATAGGAATGTATATGTATAGCCTATATCAGATTGTGTGTTGTCTTGGGGAGAGTAGTGGGGAGGAAGGGAGAAAAAAATTTAAACTCAAAAGCATATGGAAGTGGGGCAGCTAGGTGGTGCAGTGAATAGAGCTCTGGCCTTGGAGTCAGGAGGACCTGAATTCAAATCCAGCCTCAGACACTTAACATTTACTAGCTGTGTGACCCTGGGCAGGTCACTTAACCCCGATCGCCTCACCAAAAAGCAAGAAAAAAAAAGCATATGGAAGTGATTGTTGATAAATCAAAATAAATTAATAATAATAACCAAAAAAAAAGAATCTGAGGCCATATTTGAATTCGGGAAGATGAATCTTCCTGACTCCAAGCCCAGTGTTCTATCCACTTCACCGCCTAGTGGTCCTTTGTCATCCACTCCAGTCTCTGATGGGAAGGTAGCCCTTCTCTCCAAGACTAACCTCTCTATGTGTGCCCTTAATCTTATCTCCTCTTATCTTCTCTACCTCTCTCTAATATACACACACTCTATCTTCCCTGATGCCTACAAACATACCTTTGCCTCCCCCACATTTTAAAAACCCTCATGAAATCATCCTACTATCCCCTCTAGCCATTGTCCATTCTCTCTCTTTTCAGCAAAATTCCATGAAGAAACTATCTACACACCTTGCTTTCTCTCAATTTCTTCTCATTCTCTTCTAAACCCTCTGCAATTTGTCTTCTAATCCCATCATTCAACTGAAATGGCTCTCTACAAAAGTTATCAATGACCTCTTAATTGCTAAATTTAATAATTTTTTCTCAACCCTCACCTTTTTTGAGCTCTCATCATTATTTGGCAGGTTGATCCCCCCTTTCTGATATTCTTTCCTCCCAAGGTTTTTCATAGCTTTCAACCTATTTGATGGCTCCTCCACCTACTTATTTGATTAATTCTCCGTCTCTCTACAGCGTTCAAATTGAGCCTCTCGGCTGCCATGTTCTAAAGACAGTGAAGATAAATAAATAAATAAAAACTAAAAAACAAAAACTTAGAAAAAGAAAACTCTTCAGGCCTCCTCTATAGTCTCCTTTTTCTCTCTGCACAGAAAATACCATACAAGCAGATTTGATTTTCAAATCAAGAGCTGAAGAGATATTTGTATCTGAAAGGGTAAGAGGCCTCTTTCTGGAAGGTTTCCTTTCTGTGCTAATTACTCCTCTCTTCAAAAGCACCAAGAAGATCTTTAAGCTGAGGAAACCAACTGCATCAGACAGATTGATTAGAAAGTGCTGTTCTAAGACCCTTATCTGGGTTCAACCACTCATTTATTGAATGTCTACTTATGCTCAACTAAGTGTACACTTCAATTCCTCTTGGTAAAGTGCAAAGAGCACATTACTTGAAAAAAACATTGGCCTTGGAATCAGAGGACCTGTGTTCAAATTCTGACTTTGCCATCTTATTACCTCTGTGAGCCTGGGCAAGCTATTTAAACTCTAGCTTGTCTCCTTATCTATAACATAAGGAGGCTAGACTAGAGAGCCTCTGAAGTCCGTTCTGGTTCTAAATCTATAACACTATGATTCAGTCCTTCCATGTCCCCTCCACTCCCCCCATCCCCCACTTTAACCCCTGCTCTTTTTTTTTTTTAAGGCAATTAAGTGACTTGCCCAGGGTCACACAGCTAGTAAGTGTCAAGTGTTTGGTCTGAGGTCGGATTTGAACTCAGGTCCTCCCGACTTCAGGGCTGGTGCTCTATCCACTGCACCACTACCTGCCCCCCCAGTTGAAGTTGTATAACAAATTTGTAGTGGACCTAGTCAGAAAAATCAAATAGTTTTCTCTACCTTTGTTTAGCAGCACACATGTAGGATCAAAGGCAGCAAATGATGAGAGTGATCCAAGGTGGAGGCTTTGCAATTAATCTAATGTATCTATTAATTAATAGTTAGATAAAAAGATAGATCTCAAATACAAAATCCTCTGTTTGGTGTTCAGTGTCCTTTACAACCAACTCCCCCATAACTCCCTACTTCTCTAGTCTTATGCTTTATTTCCCTCCATGTACGGTGTGATCCAGTGACACTGACCTCCTTGCTGTTCCAGAAACAAGATGCTTTATCTGTCAGCTCTGGGCATTTTCTCTGGCTGTTCCTCATTCCTGGAGTACTCTCCTTCCTCATCTCCTGGCTTCCCTCAAGTCCCAACCAAAATCCCATCTTTTATAGGAAGCTTTTCCTAACCCCTCCTAATTCTATTGCCTTCCCTTTGTTTCCTACATATCCTGTATATAATTTGTTTCTACATATTTGTTCGCTTGTCTCTTCCATTATATCATGAGCTTTTTTTTAAAATAATATTTTACTTTTTCTCAATTACATGTAAAGATAATTTTTAACATTCAATTTAAAAAAAATGTTGAGTTCCAAATTTCCTCCCTCCCTCCTTAAGATGGTAAGTAATTTGATATGTTATGTATGTGTAATCATGTAAAACATATTTCCATATTAGTCATGTTGTGAAAGAAGAAACAGAACAAAAGGAAAAAAACATAAAAAATAAAAAAAAATGCAAAGTAGCATGCTTCAATCTGTATTCAGACTTCATCAGTTCTTTCTCTGGATGTGGATAGTGTTTTTCGTCATGAGTACTTTGGGATTGTCTTGGATCATTGTATGGCTGAGAACAGCTAAGTCATGCCACAGTGATCATCATACAGTATTGCTGTTGCTATGTACAGCGTTTTCCTGGTTCTGCTCACTTCACTTTGTATTAGTTCATGTAAGTCTTTCCAGGTTTTTCTGAAATTAGCTTGCTTGTCATTTCTTATAACACAATAGTATTCCATAACTATCATATACCACAACTTGGTTAGACATTCTCCAATTGATTGGCATCTCAATTTTCAATTCTTTGCCACCACAAAAAGAGCTGCTAAAAATATTTTTGTACAAAAAGGTCCTTCCTTCCTTCCTTCCTTCTTTCCTTCCTTCCTTCTTTCCTTCCTTCCTTCCTTCTTTCCTTCTTTCCTTCCTTCCTACCTTCCTACCTTCCTACCTTCCTTCCTTTCTTTCTTCTCTCTCTCTCTCTCTCTCTCTCTTTCTCTCAGAAACAGACCTAGTAGTGTTTTTGCTGGATCAAAGGTATGCAGTTTGATTGCCCGTTGACCATAGCTCCGAATTCTTCTCCAGAATGGTTGGATCAGTTCACAATTCCACCAACAGTGAGGTTTTCCCTTTTCTGTCATATTAACCAATCTGATAGGTGTGAGGTGGTAACTCAGAGTTGTTTTAATTTGCATTTCAATATTGATTAATATTGATTTAGGGCATTTTTATATGACTATGGATAGCTTTGATTTCTTCATCTGAAAATTGCCTATTCATATCCTTTGACTGATTGTGAGTTTCTTAAAGACAAGGACTGTCTTTTGCCTCTTTTTGTATCCCCAGCACTTAGCACAGTGCCTAGCACATAATAGGCACTTAATAAATGTTTATTGACTATTTATTATAACAGAAATTAAAATGTCTTAGTAGTATTATGACAATAGTTTTGATCTCAATGACCCCTTGAAAATGTCTCAGCAATCCTCAAGGATTACTGGACCACACTTTGAGAACCACTGGAAAAAACAATTTCTAAGATTTCCTTCAGGTTAAGTCTGTGATTTTAATACTCTCTGAAATTGTTTCCCATTCTGTCAAAAGACATCTTTGGACTAGATGATCTTTAAGGTCCCTGACAGCTCTAGGTCCTAGATACTGGAAGCCCTGAATATAAATATTTCTAAGAGGAGGAGGGTTTTAAGCACAGATCTAGGTCAGCCTTCCAGTCAGCTTAAAGCTTTAGCTTCTCCTCAGCTTCTCTTCCCTGGTGTGTAAAGAAATCACTGGTGGTATTTATGAGACACAGAAAAATATTTATTATTGATATTGCCTAGAAAAGAAATCGAAACAGACAGAATAATTATCACACACATACAACCCTCCCTTCTACTCTCCATTCTCTCAGGAATGCAGGTACAAGCTTAGCTTCTCTTATTTATGAGATTCATCTCTGGTGTGCCTGACTTAATTGCTAACAAAACACTTTACTTAGTGCCAGGGCTCCAACAGCCTGTCCACCTTTGAATTGCAGTGCAAATCACCCAGCCTTTATCATTTAACTTTCCAATTCATGGGATCTTCAGATCATAGATTTGGAGCTAGAAATGACTTTCAAAGTCATCCAGTCCAACCAACCAACCATACATACATACATGTGCACGCACACACACACACACACACACACACACATACAGCTGAGGCAACTAAAGTTTAGGAAAGTTAAATGAAGCACCTAGTGACACAGAAGTAGAAAGTGTCAGAGCCAGGATCCAAGACCACTTCTTCCTCCGAGAAGAGGTTCAAGGGATTCTTTGCTAAAAATTCAAGGCCAATTTTTTCTACTGCAGATGGTTATTATTATTATAGTAAAGGCAGATGCATTATTCTATGTGCCTACATGTATTATGAGGCAGCTGGTGACTCAGTGAATAGAACACTGGGCCTGGAGTCAGGAAAACCTGAGTTCACATCCAGTCTCGGACACTTCCTAGCTATGTGACTCTGCACAAGTCACCTAACCTCTGATTGCCTAACAAAATGGATCCACTGGAGAAGAAAATAGCAAACCACTCTAGTATCTTTGGCAAGATAACCCCAAATGGGGTCATGAAGGATAGGATGCGACTGAACAACAACAAAAACAACAACATTATAATATCAATTATAGTATAGGCAGATAGATTATTCTGTGTCTGCCTATACTATAAAAAAAGGAATTTTCTT
Source organism: Vombatus ursinus (assembly GCF_900497805.2). Classification (NCBI taxonomy): domain Eukaryota; kingdom Metazoa; phylum Chordata; class Mammalia; order Diprotodontia; family Vombatidae; genus Vombatus; species Vombatus ursinus. The sequence goes on along the minus strand of NW_020954569.1, from coordinate 66,945,640 downwards.
CCTTTTTTTTTTTTTGAGGCAATGGGAGTTAAGTGACTTGCCCAGGGCCACATACCTAGTAAGTGTATGAGGCAAGATTTGAACTCAGGTCCTCCATACTCCAGAGGCAATACTCTACCTACTGCATCGCCTAGCCAACCCCCCCACCCCAAGGGAATTTTCATTATTTTTATTTACTTATGATTCATCCAAAAATAAATTTGAAGGGCAACATTTTTTCATTCAATTTTATTTCATTTTCAGTTCCAAATTCTCATCCTCCCTCCACCCTTCCCTTAGCCATTGAGAAGACAAGAAATATAAAACCCATTACAAATATGAAGTCATGAAAAAAAATTCCACATTATTCACGTTCTTAAAAAAAAAAGGGAAAAAAAAGAAAGAAAGAGGGAAAAAAATTCAGTCTGCACTCTGAACCCATCAGTTTTCTATCTGGAGGTTGAGAGCATTTTTCACCATGAATCCTTTGAAACTATGTGGATGATTGGGTTGATCAGTTACTAGTTGATTATCTTTATAATATTGCTCTTACTGTGTAGATGATTCTCTTGGTTCTGCTCACTGCACTTTGCATCAGTTCACATGAGTCATGCCAGGTTTTACTGAGACCATGCCCTTCATCACAGGACAAATAACCCAAATAACCTCACCACCAAAGTGTTATGGCTAATCTAAATCTTCAAATTTTGATTCATTTTTCTCTACTAGTATTCAAACTCTCATTACTTTCATAATAGCTGTGTGACCATGGGCAAATAATTTAATCTCTTTGAGTCTTAGTTTCTTCATGGGTATGATGGGGATAATAATACTGGCAATATCTACTGCTTGAAATTATGATGATTAAATGAGATAAAGTACGTCAAATGTGTTATGAGTAACCTCCTCACTGTGGTCCAGTCACACAAAATTCCATCCTCTCTTTCCATGTCTTTCTTTGCAAAAGTCTTCCTCTGTGCCCAGGATGCAGTCTCTCCTCAACTCAGCTTTTCAGAATTCTTAGCTTCTTCAAAACTTGATCTGAATGCCACTTCTTACATGATCCCTCTAGCAGCTAATAACTCTCACAGTCAAATAAGCTCATCGCTATTTTGTATATAGTTTGACCTCACATGTGTATATGTTGTTTCTCCAAAAGAATAGAATGTAAGTTCCTTGAGAGTAGGGATTGCTTTGGTTTTGTCTCTGTATCCCTAGAATCTGGTAGAGTGCTGGGCTAGCATATATTTAAAAAACATTGATTCAGTAGTCAACAAAATACTCAATAAACATTTATTAAGTGCCTACTATGTGCCAGACCCTGAGTTAAGTGCTGGGGATAAAACTATGGAAAATCGGGGTAGCTAGGCGGCGCAGTGGATAGAGCACCAGCCCTGAAGTCAGGAGGACCTGAGTTCAAATCCAGCCTCGGACCAAACACTTGACACTTACTAGCTGTGTGACTCTGGGCAAGTCATTTAACCCCAATTGCCTTTAAAAAAAATAAAAACTATGGAAAATCAGCCTTTGCCCTCAAGGAGCTTATAATCTGATAAAGAAAGACAACTCACAAAGCTGAAAAGTATGTGGGAGGGGGGCGGGGCAAGGCATGGTGGAGAAATCAGAGAAGTCCCAAAGTAGTATAGCCAGGTGAGAAATGAGAAAATGATTCACTTTATTACAATTATTGATACTATTTATTACAATAATACTAATTACATATGTATATACACACACACATACATATATCTAATTACAAACTTTATTTTGGTGGTGATAGTGGTAGCTCGTCCAATAGAATGTAAATTCCATGAGGGCAATTTGTTTCAACTTTATATTTATTCTCCAGGGCCTGGCATAGTATCTGTCACATAGTAGGCATTGAAAAAATGGTTGTTGAATAGAACAGAATGGAGTTTGGGGAAAGCAATGGGTTTTTAAACAATTATTGATTAAAAGCAAATTTAGCCTCATTTTTATATGAACAGAAAATAGTCTCATGGTGGCTACTATTGGGGCAACCCCTCCCTGCCAAGAAAAACTTACTTTCATTGAATTGACGGTCATGGATTTATAACTTCAGGGGTCTAGAGGCCTGTACTGTACTGACCTACAGAAACCTATTGATCACAGCTCCCTGCTTTAGTTAAGGGATCACACACCTTTGCAGAGTCCAGTATGTTTTCTATTCCTGGTTGGCAGGAAGATCAAAGGATTGTGTTTTTTTCCCCCTTTTAAAGTCATTCACTACTGTTGACATCACAGAACACTTTTCTGTTTCAAAAGCCAAGCCAAACTACCTGCTTGATGGAGGGGGCAGGCTCCCTCTTGACTGGGCCACCTTTAAGATTTGAATCTTATTAAGCCGTATTTCTAGGGCTGCTTGACTGATCTCTTTGGTGAACTTCGATTATTAAACAAGATTGTTGGGTCTTGGAACTATGAAGACAAGGCTACCTCATAACCTGTCCTTCTGGAGATGCCGGCTTATGCTGTAATCAGTTTTTCTATATTAACTGCCCCAGAAAAACAGAAAAGGCCTCTGTGTGATGGAAGCCTGCAGCCCAGCCTTTCTCCGACCAGCAGTTTGCTTGAATTTCTACAGGGACACCTGATGACTCCAGTGAGAAAAACAAGAATGGCTTTTTTTTTAATTAGGACAGTGATTTTCCCACTTCTGCATTAAAAACCAAGCCAAACAAACACTTCAGCTAAAAGAATTTAAAATCACAAGGAGGTATTGAATTTACCAGAGAACTAAAAGAGATCTTAGAGATGGGATGGGTAATTATAGTTCAGCTGCCTCATTTTACAGGAGAACAAATTTCAATGAAATGAGATTATCTGTCCAAGTCACTCCCACTCCAGACTTCTCCCTCACTTTTCTTCTGTGGAGGGCATCATCATCCTTCTAGCCACCCAAGTCAGCCAACTTGAAGAATGTTCCCCTCTTTATTCTTCTGTACCCCTTGGCACAGTATATCCACAGGGTCTGGAATCAGGAAGACCTGAGTTCAACTCTGGTCTCAGACACTTACTGGCTGTGTGATCCTGGGCAAGTCACTTAACCTTGCTTGTCTCAGGTTCCTCATTGGTAAAATGAGATGGAGAAGGAAATGGTAAACCATTATTGTGTCTTTGCCAAAAAAAAACTCCAAATGGGGTCATGAAGAGTCAGACACGACTGAAAAACAACTAAACAACAACAACCACCACCACCCCTCATATCCAATTATTTTCAACTCTTGTAAATTCTACCTCCATATTTCCCTCATCTTCCCCCTTCTCTCCATTCACAAAACCATTATCCTCTACTCTAGAGGTGTCAAACATGCTTTCTCTGCCATACAGTAGCCAACAACACTCCCAAATTCAGCCAGAACCAGATGTAAATGTAATTGAGCAATATTTAACCAAAAAAAAATACAATAGGACACAGATAATGTTAATATGTGGTTTTCAAAGTCAAAATGTAGTTAGCAGGGATCCTTATGTTAGTTTCATGCCCATCTTCCTCCCCCTTTCTATTTGAGTTTGACATGACTACTCTTCCCCATTAACTCTTTCCTGAACTACTGAAACTGCCTCTTAATAGGGCCCCCTGTTTCAGGGCTTTTTCTTCTTCAGTCTATCCTCCACATAGTTACCAAAGGGAGAGTTCCATTGCACAAAGCTCTTACTATGTCATTCTCTATCTGGCTTTCTCACTATTGACCAGAAGATAAAATACAAAATCCTGTGTTTAGTATTTAAAGCCCTTCACAATCTGACTCCAACTGACCTTTTCAGGCTTATTAAACATTATTCCCCTTTGTGTACTCTGTGGCCCAGTCAGACTTGGCTTCTTACTGTTCTTCATATACAACATTACATTTCATATATCTTTGTGTCTTTGTATAGGCCCCTTGGTTGAAATATACTCTCTCCTCACCTTCTGCCTTTTAGAATCTCTAATTTTTTTCAAAATTCAGCTCAAGAGCCATCTGCTATATTTCTCCTTGCCCTCGGTCTTTCCAGATCTCCTCTGAAGCTAGCTTCTCCCTCCTACCTCACCTCTAGAGTTGCCTTACATTTACTTTTGTACTTACATGTTGTTTCCTTCATAGGACCTGAGCTCCTTAAGGTCATTTTGTTTTCTTTTGAAGATCCTGAGCCAAGCTTAGAGTTTGAGTTAAATAAATGCTTGTTGATTGAATGAATGTGCATAGTCACCCAAATAATAAGTAGGAGAGCCTCCAGAAAACTCAGATCTCCTGACTCCCAGTCCAATGTTCTTTCCCCAATCCATCTATCAAAATAACAAGCATTTATCCAATGCCTACTATTTGCTAGGTACTAAATACAAAAGTAGAAATAATCTTTGCTCTCTAGGAGCCTCTATTCTATCATGGTTGCTTCCCTAGGACTCTTATCAACCATTCAATCAATTAATCCACAAGCATTTACTAAGACCTTACTAAGTCAGGTATTGGGCTTATCTCTGGGGCATGAAGAAAAAAAGCAAAACTAGTCCCTGCCCTCAAGTTTATATTCTAATGGGGCGACAACGTGTATATAATTAGATTTATACAAGATATATATGGAGTAGAAGAAAGCTAACCTTGGAGAGGAAGACGCTATCAGCTGGGGTCATCCTGGGGGAACCAGAAAAGACCCCATAAAGAAAGTGGCATTTAAGCTGAGTATTGACAGCAGTTAAGGCATAAGGGGTGAGGGTGGGCAGCAAGTACACAGGACAGAAATCTTATATGTCAGGAACAAGCTGGTTAATATGTGTGCAGGACACACTAGGTAGAGGGAAGTTATAAATAAAGGCAGGAAGACAGGAAAGATGGAAAGGAGCCAGGTTGTCAAGAACTTTAAATGCCAAACAGACGAGTTTATACTTGATCTTAGACATAAGCTCAAACTGGAGTTTGTTGAGTATGGGGGGGGGGGGGGGGGACGACATGGTCAAAGCTATGGCTGAAAAAATTTACTTTGCCAGTTATGTGCAAGATAGACTTGAGTGAGAAGAAACTTAAGGCAGGGAGACCAATTGGAAGGCTATTGCAATGGTGAAGCAAGAGGTGATAAGGGCCTAAAGGAAGTCCAGGATTCTGTGACCAGAGAGAACAGGGCATATAAAGGAGATTTAATGAGGATAAAATGAAATAATGTTCATAAAGTGCTTAGCACACCTGACACAGAGTAAGAGCTATAAAAATGATAGTTATCATTATTATTTTTATTATTATAACTTACAGAAGAGATGCTATGGAGAAAGAAATAACTAGCTTTGGATATATTGAGTTTGGGGTGACTACAGAATAACCAATTTGAGATGATGTATTGATGTTGGACTGGTATTTCAGAGACAGATTAGGATTGGATATATGGATCTGGGAATCATTTGTCTAGAGATGATAACTGAACCCATGGGAGCTGATAAAGTCAACTTTCTCCCCAGAAAAAAGAATTTCTTGCTACCGAAATCCATGCCACTTTCAAATGGTTCATCATCAAAAACAGACATGGTATTATCAGTGGAAATGACATTAAACAAAATTAATTCCCCAATCAAAGGTTACTCCCTCCCTTTCTGGTTCTAAGATGGCTGTCAACTGAGTTTTGCTCTGTCTGAGCAAACTGTGGAATATGAAGGTAATGGAATAATATTATGACCTAAGAAATTACAGAAGAGACAATTTCAGAAAACCTTGGATAATAATGAACAAGAACAGCTTATACAGGGACAATTTTACAAAGAAAAACAAGTTTGAAAGACTTAAAAACTCTAATCAAAATAATGACAAAATGGAACTCCAGAGGACTGATGGTGAAGTACGCTATTCTCCTCTAGATAGGGAGAAGATGGATTCAGAGTATACACTGTGATGAACGTGTGTGTGTGTGTGTGTGTGTGTGTGTGTGTGTGTGTGTACACATGGCCAATGAGGGAATTTGTTTTGCTTGACTGTGCACGTTTGTCACAAATGTTTTGTTTTTCTTCATTTTTTTTTCCAGAATGGGATGTAGAAAGGATAGAAAAAATACATTTTTTGTTAATAGACAAAATTAAGTTACCAAAAAAAAAAGACTTAAGAACTCTGATCAATGTAATGACTAACCAGTGTCTCTAGAGAAGCTGTTATAAAGCACATTACCTACCTCCTGGAAGAGAATTGATGGACTCAACATGCAGAGACATTCATTTCTGGATATGGACATTGTACAGATCTATTCTGCTTGACTCTGCTTATTTTTTTAAATGAGTTTCTTTTTCTTTCTCTCTGTTTTTTAGAGGGGGAAGGTGTTTGAGGAGTATGGGCAGAAGTAACATGATGACCAAGGCAAAAAGGGCCTTTGAAACATTTTTTAAAAAAGGTACAGGGGAGAACAGAAGCAAATTCAGAAGGAAGCACAGACAAGCAGGACAATTTTGAAAATAATTGGAATGCATTACATACTTTAAAAATAAATCCAAGTGGCATAAAAAGTAGATTGATGGTTTCCCATACAACCCTCTTTTTGTGTTCTGCCATATATATAAAAATGTGCTTAAGTTCAAAATTTAAAAGAAAATTTAAATAAAGAAAATGTATTATTACCATCTGTTTTGCCACTCCACCATAAGAATTATGGGACCTTTCCATTTGATTTGTAATACATGTTGTCACCCTGACCCAATTAGAGTTTGAGCTACTTAAGAGTAGAGACTGTTTCTAACTTTCTATTAGGTATCCAGTGCTTAGCATAGTTCCTAATAAACGTTTTTTTTTTCCATTCATTTATTCATTCAATCACAGATCTCAATGAACTTTGCACTAGTTATCCCTCCATTCGCAGATTGTTTTCCTTTAACTCTGATGGTTAGAATCTCTGGCTTCCTCCCCCAGGACTTAGCTTGCCTCCTTCATATAGCCTGTAATGATTTATTTTCTTTCTCCCAATTGCTAGAGCCTTCTCCTCTAAGGTGATGCAGTGGACAGAGTGTTGAGCCTGAAGTTAGGAAGAGTGATCTTCCTGAGTTCAAATCTAGCCCCAGACACTTACTAGCTGTGTGACCTTGGGCAAGTCACTTAATCCTGTTTGCCTCAGTTTCCTCATCTATAAAATGAGCTGGAGAAGGAAATGGCAAACCATTCCAGCATCATTGCCAAAAAAAAACCCTAAAAGAAGTCACCAAGAGTTGGACAGGACTGAAAAATGACTCAACAACAATAACAACATTCTGTATGCATCTTGTATATAATAGAATGTAAACTCTTGGTACAGGGACTGCAGGGACTGTTTTTTGACTTTTCAGTACATGGCACATATTAAATACTTAATAAATGCTTGTGAATAGATGGATAGATTGTGTTGAATTTTGTCTTTTTCGAGTATATTTTTCTGGTTCCCTCCATTAGAAGAGGGGCAGCTAGCTGACTAACTCACAAAGCAAATTTTGTTACCCCTTTGTCACCCTCATATCCTTGGCACATCCCCAGGTGCCTAGGACAGTGACCTGGTCAACAGGGCTCAACTGTGGTTATTGACTTATTCTATGCCTGCAGTACAAGTGTTTGATGACTCTGGGTTGGGATTGTTTTTCTTTGATTGTGAATTAGATATATTTCTCATTCATTTTCAGTTCTTATTCAGCAGACAGCCAGGGAGTGCTTAGAGTCACACTGGTCTCAGTAATGCTGTCTTCCTTTCTGAAATCATTTCTTTCATTTGTATTATTGCCAGATTAAAATGGCTTAGTATTCACTCACATATTTTTAATGAATGATTCTGCGAGAAATGTTAATATTTTATAACTTTTTTGTTCCATTCAAACTTTAAAAAATTTAACCTCTTTAAACCTTTAAGTGAAGTTTTTCTCCCCCTTTTCTTTGTTGCTGATACCACCCCTAAACCTGACCTTTCACTCTCTCTTAAAGTTATTTATTGCAAAGCAAGCGGAGCAGAAATTCTAATGCCTAGTCTTTGTTATTAAAATTTTATTTTCAGCTTCTGTTTAGGATTTTTCTATTTTTTTTTTTGTAAAAGGTTCTTTTCCAACTAGCCAGGCTCTGAAGTCTCAATTCCTTCTTACTTGTTCCATCTCTCTACCCTCCTTACTCTTTCTTTGTGGTTGTTAGAGTTAGGAAAGACTGATTAAAATTCTGACTCTGACATTTAGTAGTTCTGTGACCATGGCATGATAACAGCATTGGACTTGGAGTCAAGGAAGAACTGCCTTCGAACTGTATTTGACAATCACTAGCTATGTGATCTTGGGTAAATTACTTAGCCTCTCTGATCCTCAGTTTTCTCATCTGCAAAATGGTGATAATACCAATAGCATCTACCTTAAAGAGATCAAATGAGATAATATACGTAAAATGTTTTGCTCTATACACATCACCTGTCATTATATTTCTTCCACTGCTTTTCAGGTTCCCATTTTTTCCCCCTTTTTGCTTCCTGGGCACTCTGCTGAAACCTTCAGGTGGGGTTGGGGGCAGGATTTTAAGGGTCAGAGGCCTGCTGCTGTTAAAGGGGAGGATTTGGGGGAGACTCCATTGCCAGACACAGCTGCTCCCCGTTCCCTCTCAAAAACCAGGAGCTTGCTAGCCCACAAATGCTGGGATGGGACATTTGCCCAAATTCTTCCTAGGTTAGTCCAAGCTCTTCAACTATAGGAGATTAAATAGCCAGTTTCTTTAGATGACTCCATCCTTGTTTGTCATAACTCTGCCGCTAGTTATTTTGGTCTCTGTGACTTGTGGCTGTACCATGATTAGTGTTTGATTACTATCACCAAAGTGACTAAAAGATGAAAATAGAAGCCACAACAGGAAATAAACAACTGCAAATGAGATATTTTATTCCATATTCCCTGCCAGCAACTGATTAGAATCAAATTCATTCATAATAGTTGGGGGGGATTTCTAAACTTTTTTTAAGGCCCAGAGGAAGCAGGAAAGGTACAGAAGTCCCTCACATTTATATTTGGGAAAGAGAATGGAAAGGAAATTTTCCATGGACTAGCCACGGACCCTTCTCTGCAGTAGGGACCCATCCTACCCAGTAGTCGAAGACTCAAATTGCTTGTTTGTTTTAAGTTTAATACCACTAATCTATTCACACGACTATCTAAATCTTTGTTTGCCTTCACAGAGATTTGTTAATCCAGTTATTTAGTGTCTTATTCAAAGGGCTGCAGAATATGGGGGAAGGGGGAGCCGATAAGTAGCCCAAAGTTCTGGTTTGAGATTCTTGTCTTATCTTTGCAGTTTCTTCGAAAGGAACCATGAAGGAGGGGGAAGACAGATTGGGAGGAGAATTAGAAAAGGTTTTGCTATTAATATGAAGATGAAGGGTCATTGATGTAAAAAGAGTGGAGAATTCATAATAATGGATGCTTGCCCATACAATTCAACTCCTTTTGAAAGTTTTGGTTCAGTGAGCTCAATGGAAAGGGAGAAGCAATGATCAGGATGAAATACCTACCTAAAGTCTAGATTAAAACACAGTATAAATGAGAAAGAAAGGCGGTGTGACATAGGTGACCAAAAAATGACCTCTTAGGAAGAACTCTGTTCAAGTTCCACCTCTGACATGTGATGCATACTGGCTATCTGACCCCAGGGAAGCTACTTATCCTCTTAGTCCCCCAGACAACTCCCTAAAACAAGAAATTTTAGGGCAGGTGCCAATTTGCTTTGGTTGTGGCAATTTCTTCATCAGGAGTTTCTTATGGCAGGGAAATAAAATTCCCTTCCCCGCCCCCTCCCAACAAAAAACCCCATTAGACTAGGACATAAATGGCACATACGCCTGTGTGCTATCTAGCCATGCCCTTGACATAATAATACAGCATTTAATCCTCACTACAACCCTATGAAGTAGGTGCTATTATCATACCCATTTTGTAGATGAGTAAATTGAGTCTGAGAGAGATTAAATGACTAGCCCAGGGTCACACTACTAGCAAATATTCAGGATAGAATTTGAACCCAGGTGTTTCTGAATCCAACTTTAGCACTCTCTACTCTGCCACTTCGATGATGTATAGAAGAAAAGTTAACACAATTTTCCAAACTTTTTGAAATGAGGAAACATTTTTTGTTAAGATTCTCAAGTTAGCCAAGAAATACGTTAGAGCTAGGACATTTGTTTTCTATTTATTAAATTCCATCCTAACATGTGATTGCCAGTCTCACAAAATGTTAGAACTGGGAAAAGACCTCAGAAATAAGTTAGTCCAATGTCTTATAATGTATATAAAAAGATGAGAAAACCAAGGACCAAAAGGTGAACTGACTTGCCCAAGTTATAACTAATTAGAAACGAATGTAGACTGCAAATGTTCTTTCCCATAGTGGGCTGCCTTGGAAGGTGAACTTGCCTTATTTTTTTTTCCTGAACCCTCAAGAATAGTATTCCAGTCTTCTTGACAAATCTGAATTGTCAAGGTCCAGATTCTTCCTTCCCATCTCCATTTCCTGTGTGTGTAACTTAGCTAGGTTTCTGATTAAAACTCATACATAACTTTGTTGTTGTTCAGTCGTGGCTGACTTTTTGTGACTCCATTTGGGGTGGCAAAGATACTGGAGTATCATTTCTTTTGCTAGCTTGTTTTATAGATGAGGAAACGGAGGCAAACAGGGTTAAGTGACTTGCCCAGGGTCACACAGCTTCTAAGTGTCTGAGGTCAGATTTGAACTCAGGAAGATGAATCTTCCTGACTGCAGGTCCAGTACTCTATTAACTTCACCACCTAGCTGCCCCATACATGCCAATGTATTTCATTACACCTTGGAGTTGCAAGGAACCTTAGGGATTTACAGATGGGGAAAATATGAAACAGAGAAGAAAAGACTTGTGCAAAGTGATACAAACCTGAGATTCAAATTCAGGTCTTTTGAATCCAAATCCAGGGTTCTTTCCACAATGAGAGGGTATACTTTTCCTATTTTCAATGAAAAGTTTAATCAAAGTATAGAGTTTAGAGAAACATGTTCTTTATCAGCATCTAGGCATTCTATAGACTGATATACCTATTCAGTTTCCCAGTTCTTGAACCCATCCTTCAGAAATGTGTTTAATGATCTCTGTTAGAGGTTGATCACACAACCTAAAAGGATAAAGTGTTTTGGCTATTTAGTTTTTTTACTCACATCTTATTCAGTCATCCACCCTTCTATGTTGAAGGCAATTTGAAGTTACCAAAATATCTGAGAGAATCTCTTAATCTCAAGTAGTTAACAGTCTAGCAAGGGAGATATAAAATTCCTGCTAATAACAGCTTAAAGTTTACATTTCTTGTCCAGTTAGATGAAATTCTCCCGTTTTGAATGTTCACTTTTTAAAAACTCATATTGCTATTTGCTCCCTGTATATGTCTATCGGGCAGCTAGATGGCGCAGTAGACAGAGCACTGGGTTTAGACTCGGGAAGACTCATCTTTATGAGTTCAAATCTGGTACTTACCAGCTGGGTGACCCTGGACAAGTCACTTAACCCTGTTGGCCTCAGTTCCTCATCTGTAAAATGGGCTGGAAAAGGAAATGGCAAACCACTCTAGAATCTCTGCCAAGAAAACCCCAAATGGGATCAGGAAGTCAGACACAACTCGACAATATATGTCAAGCATGCTAGTTTTTTTAATCAATAAATACTAGGCATTAATGTTTGTATATGAATTTGAAAATATCAACTTAACTGTCACCTCCCCAAAAGGATCTTTTCTGATTCCCTTCCCCAAGCTTTTTGCAGACCTCCACAGCCTGACATTTCTTTGTATCTAATACATATTTATTATTTCCTTATCTATGTCATTATTTTTCCCCTCTAGAATGTATGCCCATTGAGGGTAGAAAATATTCTCATATTTGTCTTTGTATCCTAAAAAGCCCCTCCAAACTGCACTTGGAGCAAATGTTTGTTGAATTGAATAGAACATTTGTCTTGTATAAACATTTTATTAAGATTCTCTGAATTCCGTGTGACCCAGGGCAAGTCGCTTAACCTTTCAGTGCCCCAGGCAACTTTCTAAATTGCAGAGAAGGTGCTTGATCTTCGATGGAAGTAGGAATTCCTTCCAGGAAGCTCCCTACCCAGATACGATCAAAGGTCCAGTTCAAAAAGGGGGAAAAATCATCTCAATGTTCAGTTCCTCACTCTTATCACCAATTTGCACATTTATTAGGGCTGACTGCCTAGATAGTCGAAGAGTAAATAGCACTTTATGTTTTCGGTGTCTGCAACACTTAGCATAGTGTCTGGCATATCGTAGGCGCTCAATAAATGCTGCTAGTTGACGTACTGAGGAAGTATGGAGAAGATAAAATTCTTGATCCTCAGCATCATAATATCTAAGAGAAGCCATCATCATCCATGTCACTAAGGGCATATGTTGCTATATGCATTTCTTCCATAAGAGCCACACATTTCAAGGCAGCCGATTCAACCTTTGGTTAAGATGTGTTGGTGGGGTTCAATGTTCTGTCTACATATTTACTTACGAAATAAGAAATCTGCAGGTCACTACCTCCAGCACTGCCTCCCTTCTTCCCTCCATTCACCCACCTCTTCGTGTTGGGAGTTGCCAAGATCCGGTACAAGCCCCACTCTACACATCACAACCCTAAACACATTCCAGAGCTGTTCACAATACACACTTCCCATGTAATCACCGAAACAAGAGCGTGGAGGGGAGCGAGAAAGGACTGAGGTCACATTCTCGTCCGGCTCCCCACCCCTTGGCCAGAGTTCTGCTCGTTCCCCTCCAGTGTAGACTTCCTGGGGCTCCAGTCCAGTCTAGTTTTAAATGTCTTCTTAAAAGAGGACAGAGCTCCCCCCTCCTCCCTCCGGAGGCTGCTGCGCAACAAACCCAATAGATCTCACGGTCAGGACTCTCTTTAAATGAATGAACTGGGGTGGGGGGAAGCGGAGAGGAAAGATAGGGGGGGGATGCGCAAATCCTGTATTGTACAGGGGCAATCAACACCCAGACTAGTCTGCTGATGCAACCCCATTCTTGAGTCTTTTTTTTTTTTTGGTTTTGCTTTTAAGATTTTCTCTTTGCTGTAACTCTTCCAGCCAACCTCATTTTATATATAGTATATAGCTAGCTAGCTAGATAGATACCTATACGCACGCACGCACACACATACATAGGGAATTGGGTTTTTTCTCTCCACCTCCTCTTTTCTTCCTTTCTTTCTCTTCCTTCTCCTCAGTTTCTGTTTCTCTCTCCCTCTCTCTCCCCAGAATTCAGGAGGAGGGAGTAGGAAAGAAAAGCAGGGAGGGAGGGTTTGGTAAGGAGAAGAAAAAGAAATAGCTTTTAGAAACCCGATCTGTTGTTTGCGAAACACAATCGCTTTTTTTTTTTAAAGCGACAGGGTGTCTAGACGGTCACGTGTCCAGGCCGGAGCCGGGCGCGCCACTGCGCAGTGGAACCAGCGAAGCAGAGAGAGCCAGGGAGAAGTGGGAGGGGGGTGTGGGGGAAGGAGGAGGAGGAGGAGGGGCGGGGGAGGAGGAGGAGGAGGAAGAGAAGAAGGGGGGTGAGAGGGAGGGAGAGAGTGTGTGCAGGAGGCGGCGAGCTTCAGACACACATACATACACACATACGCGCATACACGGGAGGTAGGTCCGCGAGTAGAGCGAGGTGAGAGCCAATACAGGCTGGAGGCAGGAGCTGTTCGGATCCCTCACTGCCCCCCTCGACCTCCCGGAGTCTTACCCTCCCCTCGGGATTGCAAAGCACCGGAGCCCAGCTCCAGAAGCCAAAGGCAAAGACTAAGAAGAAGGACACCCCACATTAAAAAAAAAAAAATTCCCCTCTGCCTCCTCTTGCAAGGCAAAGCCTGCTGGTCCCCTCCCTCCCCAGAAGAAGGAGGAAAAAAAAGGGAGGAGAAAATAGGAGAAAAGAAGGGAACCCAAGCTTTTTTTCTTGCTGCTTTGCTGCCCGGCGCATTGGGAGGAAAATAAAAGTCGGAGAGGCCAGAGGAGAAGAGAAGGAGGCGGAAAGTAAGCAGCCACCCTCGAGGGAGCCCAGAGCCCAGACAAGCGACTGCCTGCCGTGCGTTTTTTTGATCTTTCCTCCTCCTCCTCCTCCTCCTCCTGCTTGCTTGCGTGTCTGCAGCCGAGGCGAGGAGCCTGGGCGAGGAGCAACCCCGAGAGGAGGAAGCCACGGCCGCAGTAGCGTTTGCTAGAGAGAGCCAGCCAGCCTGTGAGCTAGAGAACGAAGCCGACGCCAGTCTCACCTCCTGTCAGCCTCGGCATCACCCCCTCTCAGATCTGTATTTTCTCTCGTCTCCCTCCTGCCAGCCGTGGGGCCTGGAGGAAGTGGGGACGGGGTCGCGGAGGGGGAAGCAGGGCTATCTCTCGGAGATCCACCTCGGAAAAACCAGGAGAGCCAGTGAAGGCTGGTGTATTTTTTTTTTTGGAGGGGGGGAGTGGGTGGCTCTTTGTTTTTTTTTTTCTTCTTTCGCTGGGGTGGTGTAGGAGGGAGGAAAGACGAGAGACTCACTTAAAATAATAATCAGACGAGCATGGTGGAAGAAGCCGATTCAAAGCTTTCTTTGGATTAAAAAAAGATACATATACACATATGTGTATATCTTTGGCAGAAGAAAAGAAGAGGAAGACGAACGGAGGTCCTAGAAGAAAAAAAAAGGATGTTAACTTGTGGATACATTTTTTTTCACCAAATTTTTTTGTGTGATACTTTGTAAACGTTTTTTTCGCCCTTCCTAATTTTTTTTAGACTCCAATACAACCGGACGTCCCCAGGGCTGCGCCTTGCAGTGGTGATTGTTTTAAATTTTTATTTAGAATATTTGGGCTCCCCCACTTTTAATTGAAAAATAATTCTTTAGCCCGGCACCTCATGCGGGGTGAAATTCACTTTCTTCCCCTCCCCCGAACCTTCGTGTGGATGGAATTCGTGGAGATCCGGTTACTAAGGATATAGTGCAAAAAAAAAAAAATTAAATCGCGTGCCTGCCTTTTTTTCTAATTGCCAGCTTCTAACCCCCAAATTAAGTTGCTTAGAGAAGGAGAAAAGAACATTTTCTCCTGATTCAATCAACGAAACAAAACCTTAAATTTTCTTTTTCCTGAGGTTCTTAGCCTCAGTAAGGGGCTGAGGCTGGAGGTGTTGACATTCAAAAGCTACTCCTTTTCGTTCTGCGTTTGGGGGGCAGTGAGGAGAGAAGGGAGCACTACCCCTCCTGAATCCCCGTTTTTTCTCCCTTTTTCTTTGTATCTTCCCTTGGTCAGCCCGGTCTGTTTCCTCTGCGAGGCTAGGCGAGACGACCTGAATCGGGTGCCAGTGGAGCGGGGTGGGGAAGCCGGAGAGGAGCCGTCCCTCCCCTGCCAGGCCCCCCCAAACCCCCCCACACCCTCCGGGCTCCGAGAGACTGGCGCATGTTACGGAGCGTCCCTCCTGCCGCTGCCGCTCCTGCCCGGGCTCCTGCTGCTGCTGCTGCTGTTGCTGCTGCCGCCTGCGACTGCTGCCCCAACTCGGTGCCCAAATTCTTCATGGTGTGCGGAGGTCATGTTCGCTCCTTAGCCGGGAAACGACTTTTCTCCTCGCCTCCTCGTCCCGCATGTTCAGGACCAAACGATCGGTGCTCGTCCGGCGTCTCTGGAGGAGCCGTGCGCCCGGCGGGGAGGACGAGGAGGAGGGCGCAGGAGGAGGCGGAGGCGGAGGAGGAGGAGGGGAGCCGAGGGGGGAAGGGGCGACGGACAGCCGGGCGCATGGGGCTGGAGGCGGAGGCGCTGGTAGGGGTGGCTGTTGCCTGGGCAAGTCGGTCAAAGGTGCCAAAGGTCACCACCACCACCATCACCACCACCCCTCCTTGGGCACCGGCGCTGCCGGGGGCTCGGAGGCGGAATTGAAGGCGCTAACACACTCGGTGTTGAAGAAACTGAAGGAGCGGCAGCTGGAGTTGTTGCTGCAGGCGGTGGAGTCCCGCGGGGGAACCCGCACCGCCTGCCTCCTCCTGCCTGGCAGAGTGGACTCCAGGCTGGCGCTGGGGCAGGGGCCGCCCGCGTCCCCTCTCCAGACTCAGCCTACCCAGCCTCAGCCTCCGCCGTCGTCTTACTCGCTCCCCTTATTGTTGTGCAAAGTGTTCAGGTGGCCAGATCTCAGGCATTCCTCGGAAGTCAAGAGGTTGTGTTGCTGTGAATCTTACGGGAAGAACAACCCGGAGCTGGTCTGCTGCAACCCTCACCACCTTAGTAGACTCTGCGAACTAGGTAAGGAGTTTCCACTTACTTCAAGTATAGCTTCTCCCCTCCCCCGTGATTGAGCAAACAGTATTGGGGTATATACTTTTTTACAGCTGTGTGACTGCATTCTTTTCATCCTGCATAGCTAGTGGGGAAAAATGCTTGTAGCGAAGATGCGTTGTGAGGGGAACCCCGGGGGAGGTCTTGGGACTGAGGTGTACTGTGCCTTCTTCCTTTTCTCCACTCTTCAAGCCCCTGAGTATGATTTGGCGTGAGTATTATTCATGCAAACCGTAGGTGGGCATGTGGTGCAAAATTAGAGACCAAAAAAGGGGGGAGGTGCAAAAAAAGTGTCTTTGCTCCCTCTTGCCCCCACTCAGAGAAAGGAGTAGTAGATATCTTAGGATGCAGACTAATTGATTCCAAGAGAAGTGGAAGTGTTCCCAGTGACGTGAATCTCCTATCCCTTGGTAAATAAGGAAAGTCAAGTCTGTTCTGTGGGACTGGGCTACGGAAATTGCAAAGGCAGCTTGAAAAAGCTATCTACATACAAAGCCTGCTATAGATTTCCACCTGGATTGAAGAACAAGAAGTCACTGGGACATTGGGATTCCAATTTTTCCCCCTCCTCCAGAAGAAAGGGAGAGTCCATACGATTACAGGGTCTGGTATTTATCAATGACATGTTGCCCCTTTACAGAGCTCTAGTCCAAAAGGTTTCTCCTTAAAGCGCTATATAATAAACGTAAGCTGTCATTCACTCCC
>NW_020954569.1:66922443-66928599 GCF_900497805.2 Vombatus ursinus | reverse complement strand
CGCCTGGCGCCAGACTCGCTGCTATCTGCTACTCTGACTGTCTGATCTGGCCTCCCTGGCTCAGCTGAAACACTCCAGCTCTGGAAATCACCACGGATTCAGACTGCTGGATAATCCTCCCGGGCAGCACGTAGAACATTTCACAGAAAAGAGAGAAAGAAACCCTCTCCCCCCCCCCCCCCCCCCCCTCCCCCTCTCCCTCTCCCTCTCCCTCTCCCTCTCTCTCGTTTTTGGTGAACGGGGGCATATTGATTTTGGAGTATTTTTTAATTTAAAACTCCGTCCCCATCGAAGCAGTCCCAGAGTTTCGCGCAGCTCCTAGAAACTTAGAAACTTTCTTGAGTTCTTGGGTGGTTGGGTTATGAAATGGATCAGCTGGTGGCAGGCAGGTCGATAGGACTTTTCCCCTTTTTTCTTTATGTTTGGGTGTGTGGATAGGGGAGGAGATGAGTGTGTGGTTATGGGAGGGTTGGGAGTGAAGGGGGGATTTTCTTTCTTTCTCTCTTTTCTGTGAAATGTTCTACGTGCTGCCCGGGAGGATTATCCAGCAGTCTGAATCCGTGGTGATTTCCAGAGCTGGAGTGTTTCAGCTGAGCCAGGGAGGCCGGATCAGACAGTCAGAGTAGCAGATAGCAGCGAGTCTGGCGCCAGGCGGCCTCTTTTGTTTATCTGACAGCAAAATATCAAGGCAATCACCGCCTCCCGGCCCTGCCTCCTACCCCCAGAGCTAAGACAAACAGTTTTGCTAAAAGAATGCCACTGTTATCATAAGTTTCTATCTCTTTTTCTCATGGCTCTGCCTTATTTTCTCTTTACTTTTTTAATTCCAGAGTCTCCCCCTCCTCCCTACTCCAGATACCCAATGGATTTTCTCAAACCAACTGGTAAGTAGATGATTTTAAAGTATATCTAGTGTCTTTAGAAATAGAATGGTTAAGCCGTGTGTGTAGTAAGGGCAGCAGGGAGTCGTTATGCTTATTGAATATAGAATGTGCTCCTCATTTTTGGAGGTTTGGGTTTTTCCCAGCAACTTTGTTAGGGCTAAGGGGCTTTTTTTTTTCTGGCTTATACTACAAATGCTTTAAAATATTTTGTTTCTTTGAAGTGTTTTTGCACTCCATGACCTACAGTTTTAAAATGCATAGGCTGCGATATGCACCAGAAAGTGTCTAAGGAGTCAAGAGATAACAGGTTTTTAGAAGAATTCAAAAATTTCTAAAATGCTCTAAAGAGCAAGGGGGGTGGGGCGGGGAATTTCACAAACTCCATCAATTTTCATTTTGATGGATAAAGGTTGGTAACCAAGTGGCCAGAGAGAATGTTATTTTCTAAGGCTGCAAAAGGGGATTTGCAATACAGTTGAGGATAACAGCAACAGCAACAAAATCCTTGCCCTTTTCCCTGTGTTACTTCCTATCCCTAGTCACCTGTAAGTCAGCCTTCTCCCATGTTTCCTTAAGAATTCTTAGTGGGGGCCGTAAAAGTTTCTCAGCCTTGCTCTGCATGCCTGTTGCTTTATAACTGAGTGGCAAGATGCCAGGGCAGAAGCCCATTTGAGGCTGGCACCGGCTGTGTTGCGGTTGTCTGCATAAACTTCTGGTTGGCAGCAGACTTGGCCCTGTGTTGATAAGTAGGACTGGCATTGTAGAAGGAGAGAAGTGCAGGGGAAATAAGAATGGTGGATAACATCAGGGAGGAGTCCCAGTTTCATGGAGCCACTTCATATCTCTCTGAAGATTAATTGGCTAAAAGTATTGATTGTAGCACAATTGTCTTTGTGCCTGTGTCCCAGTGTTGGAATTTTTCAAGCTTTTACTTGACCAAACGTGTGTGAGAAAGAGAAAGAGGCATGTTAGGCCTGAAGAGGGGCAGAGGCAGTAGAGGTGGGTAAGCAAGCGCTCCCCCCCCCCCCCAATTCTCCCAAGTGTCCTCTGAGCATCTTTTAACCTTCTGGAATTAAAACAGCTCCAGCACATCATGCCTTTTGTCTGATGGAACTTCTCCTAATTAAAAGTTTTGCTGAGGCGGAGTCATGAATGAAAATACTTTAATGAACAGTGTTCCTGAAGCCCAGATTCCACAACATGGGCCTCCTCCCCATCTCCCTCAAGTTAGAGAGGCATTCCTCCCCTCTAATAAATGGCCTACAAAGCATGTGATATTTTGCTTTCGATTTACAAAATACCAGATAAATGGTCATTAATGAGGAGATAACTTAGAGCACTGTATTTTTAGAGTGTTAACTGGAATTTATCAGTCTCTGACTTGCCAAAGAAAGTTACCTGCTGGTATATAAGTGCTCAAGAAAAAGGGGCAGTGTGATATAATGGGGAAAGTTCTGAATTTTCTGTTAACAAACTAAGCTTCTCATACTTGATATGTGACCTTGTGCTAGTTACTTCACCCTCTGAGCCTCAGTTTCCTCATCTGTCAAAAGAGGACTAGATCACTAGATCAGTGATTCTTTATCTGGAGGCCAATGAACTTGTTTTCAAAAATCATTCTAAGTGTACTTCAATAGAATTGGAGTTGGTTTCCCTTGTTAGCTTATGTATTTTATGCCTTTAAAAGCATTATTCTGAGGAGGAATTTCTAAGCTTCCAAAGACTGCCAAAGGGGTCCTTGAAACAAAAACAAATAAGAATCCTCCTGATAGGTGCTGTCTCTAAGATTCCTTCTAGCTCAGATTATTATTTTCTTATTAGTATTGGGTTTATGGATACTTTGCTAATTTATCCCACTCTTGCTTTTTCTTGGGGTTATGAGGTCTGCTATTTTTTAATTAATAAAATTTAGCATCACCCCTTGATGTTACTGTGTCTCCCTCCCATTTTGTAAAAGGACAAACTAACATCTTGAAGCTTCTAAGGAAGGCAGGCCATCTGCCAGCATAAACCTTTAGGAAAGGGGAGTGATTGCCTGCCTGTATGTAGGCATCCTGCAAAGAGGCTAGGATAAATCTGCTAACAGAATTTAAGCATCCAATTTGCTATGCCAGTACCTCATTTTCAGTTAGTGTAGTGATACATTTCTTCATTAGCAAGTGTTGACATTAGGTAGCAAAATGTGTGTAAACAGACAAGCCACAAGAACATGAATGGGCTACTTCGAAAGGGGGAGAAGGTTTTCCAGATCAGCCAATAGGAAATAATCAACCCTGCCAATCAGAAACTCAAGAACAACTGGTTACTCACCCAAAAAGTTGTGTTCAGAAAAAGGGGAAAAAGTGTGTGTGTGTGTGTGTGTGTGTGTGTGTGTGTGTGTGTGTGTGAGAGAGAGAGAGAGCTAGAGAGGGCACTTGTTCCTTAAGAACTTGGGGGCAGTGACAGTGAGGAGAGGAAGCCCCAGATGAAAGGGTCTGTCATTATAAATGGCCATTAAAGAGGCATGCAGGTCTGGGACTGCACTGACCTTTTTCTGACAGCTCTTGGGGAGTGAGTGAAGGGACACAGACAGAAGGGGAGGGGAATTGGCCTGCTCTGCGCTGTCCCCGAGTTTCATCAACACCTTGTATATTTCTGAGTCTCTTTGACCTGGGAATTTCATTCTCCCACATTCTTAAGTTTCTAAGCCCTAGGTTGAATTTGTTTGTCTTAGGTTACTAGGTGAGAACGAGGAACATGGTTTTACAATGGAAAACTGTTAAAATCATAACCAGTTTAACAACTAAGAGAGTCCCTACCCTGGAGACTCAGGCTTGGGAAGAGGATGTTGGAGGTGGGGGGAGGGTTGGGGCCCTGGGTAAGGCAGGCAGACAGGCAGACAGGCATTTCTTTGGAAGAACTATAGGCATTAAGGCTGGGGAAAGCCATTTTATTGCTATAGTTAAAAAATAATCAACTGCAGTTCACAAATGCTAGAGCACGGGGCAGCTTCTGTCGGTGCCTAGTTTTCTGGTCTGTGTTACAGCATCATCACTGGCCCATGGTCACCATTAGCTTTTAGATAGCACTTTAAAGTTTACACCACGTCTGTTATCTCAGCTAATCCTCACCACAACCCTGTGAGGCAAGGTGTCGATGAAGAAACTGAGGCTGAAAGAGAGGTTAAGTGATTTACCTAAGGTCACACAGCTAGGTAAGCATCTGAAGCAGGATTTGGACATAGGTGGCTGCCTGTTTGTCGTGTAAGGAATGTTGCCCCATCCATCTACAGAGAACTGAGTTAATAGGCTCCTTCAGCTGCTAAGCATGACTAAGTTTATGAGATGGGACTAAGAGTCCCAGGTGTGTGTCCTGTATCTAGTAGAAGTCAAGTTGTCTCTTGCCTTTTACTTCACCTCTAACAGAATTCTGAAGGACTGAAAGGACGGGATTGGGGGTAGAAGTAGAGGCATGTGAACTGGGAAGTATTGATGGGGTGAGGTTTTTGTTTCAGTGGAGACATTAGCGCCCTTTCTTTTGCCCTCATTGCTAATCCCTGGTTTGTAGGGAAATGAGCTTCAAATTTGTGGCAGAGGAGGAAGGAAAGAGTATTGAGCGGGTGGACTTAGTACTTAGTCCCAGCTCTGTTGTTAACTAACTGTGTGTCCTTGGTCTTTCCTGGCCTCAGTTTTCTTGTCTGTAAAATGAGAGAGTTGGGAGAGGCTAAGTCTCATGGATAGAGATCCAGGCTTAGATAGGGGGTTCAGGTCCTCCTGATACTTAGTGGCTGTGTGACTGTGTAAGCAAGTAATCACTTAACCTCTCTGTTTTAGGGAAGTCTCTAAGAGTAAGTTTGGGAAGAGTTGTTAATCTGCCCTGGTAGAATATGTTGTCAGGGTTCTCCCCAGGCACTGCCCCTCCCCCTCAAAGTGCAACTGATGATTGGCTAAGGCTACCTTCAATTCTAATGCTGTGGGGCATCCTCTCTGATCAGAAGAATGCTATCACAGAGGAGGCAGGGAAGAGCTCACATGATACATCACTTCCCTCTCTGGATTGGCCTGGCTAGCTAGTTTGGGTCCATGCTGCATAGACCTGTAGGCAGCTTGAGGATTTCTGTCCCCAACAGTACTTTAGACTTTCCCTTCAGGCTTTCCAAAAAATTTTGTGAGAGAAACTCTGCTGACCTCTGCTTCTATCATTAGGATTTTGAAAGTCTATTGAAAAGACATCATTGTCTACCTTGATACCCATTGGAGGGAGGGAGCCTAGTTAGTGGACTCCTTTAACTCAAATCTGTTTTCGTTTGTGACCTGTTAGCTTCCAGAGAAAGACCTCTGACCTGAGAGGTCAGGGCATTTCCAAGGATCTATTGAGGCACGTGGAAGGAAATGACTTCTGTTTTCCTCACAGCCTCTTGTACACATTAGTTGCTTGATAAATATTGATTGTTTTGAAGGTAGGAGTGACATAGACCTTCATTGTGCTTTGGGGGCCATGGTCCTGAGCTGAGTAATAGGCAAGGTCAAGTCAGTGCTTTCCTTTGAAGACTTGCCTTTGAAGACCTCAGGGTATGAATTCCATTTTGAATGGGTTTTAGAGGCAGCTCCTCCAGGCACCCTCAAACCTTCTTCCTATAGCTTTGTGGTAGAATGACTGATGGGGTCAGAATCCTCCAAGGTGGGCAAATCACTTAACTTCCTTAATTTCCCTGGGGCTTATTTTACTTATCTGTAAAATGGAGAGAGGTAGGGGAAGACTTTAGATGGCTCAGTAGATAGATGCTAGGCCTGGAGTTGGGAAGACTGGGTTCAAATCTGGCCTCAGATACTCATTAGTTGTGTGATTCTGGGCAAGTCACTTAACTTCTGTTTGCCTTAATCCACTGGCAAGCACTCCAGTGTCTTTATCAAGAAAACTCATACTGGGTCACAAAATCGATGGACGTGACTGAACAATTGAACGACAAGGAGAAGACTAGATATAGATAGCCTCTGAGTACCTTGCAGCTCTGGGTCTGTGATCCTCTCATATATGAGGAAGGAGTTTGGTTTGATTAGCCAGAGGAAGAGAGCCATGGAGTGGGAAGTCTGGAGAGCTGAGCTGTAGTCCTGACTCACTGGGTGGCCCTTTGGACTAGTCACTGAGGCCTCAGTTTACTTCAGGGTGTGTGTCAAACCAGGTATACTTGGCTATTTTCACAGGGTGGTAGGGAGAACTAATTAACGTTTGTAAATCTCTTCCTGAGATCAAAGGTGCTGCCTAAGTGCAAAATACTATTTCATAAAAACCC
>NW_020954569.1:66907744-66922433 GCF_900497805.2 Vombatus ursinus | reverse complement strand
TAGTCCTGTGATAGCCCTGGATAGTAGAGGGGAGGAGGGGGGAGGGAGAGGAAGGAGGGGTGTAGCCTTCCTAGTCTGGAGGTGGTTTAAACTCAAGACACTATACTTAACAAAAGGGCCAGCCTTAGGAAAACCCAGTTCCTAGTATGGAGGATTCTCAGTTAGCCTTGCTAACTAAGCAAGGCACTCCCAGTCCTAGGGCAGAGCTTGGAGGTTGGCTTTTGCTTGTTCTTAACCATACTTGTTAGCCAGAGGTCTGCACTACAAGTTGGGAATGTCATCATGCCTTAAACAGGAGTGGGTGAATTTTTTGGAGGAGAAGGGGCCTATATTATCCAGCAGGCACCTAATACCTCTGTGAACATGTAGCATTTCTCTTCAGTCAGTGTTGCTATTGAGATTGGTCCCATTTCAACGACCAAGAAATGAATTATGAGTTGGCTAGGGCTGGGTCCAGTCATTGACTTGCACCTTTGTTGCATGTGGTTACCTTTTTTTTTTCTTGGGGGGGGGTGGAGAGGATAGTTCCTTGAGGTCAGCGATTGTCTAATTTTTGCATTTGTGTCTCCAGTCTCTAACTTTGTGCTTTTAGCTCACATTGTAGGCACTTATTAATGAATGTTTGCTTCTTTGAAGATAGGGGAATCTTTGCCTGAGATTCCCCTGAAGTATAAGTAGCTTTGGCATCATCATTAACAGGGAAGGTTTACTGATTGTGTTAGTGTTAGGCACTTGGGATACAAAGAAGCATGGAAGGTTTACAATCTAGCTGGCAATATAGGCTATAATATATTAAGCACAATTGCCAAGACACAATCTGATAACATGTTAGGAGGCTAAAAAGGAAAGGAAGAGGGGCAGCTAGGTGGCACAGTGGATAGAGCACTGGCCCTGGATTCAGGAGGACCTGAGTTCAAATCCTGCCTCAGACACATAACACTTATTAGTTGTGTGAGCCTGGGCAAGTCACTTAACCCCATTGCCTAGACAAAAACAAAACAAAACAAAAAAAAAACCAGAAAGGGAGAGGACTGGTGTCACCAGGGAAGGCTTCACCAAGATTAGATGTGAGTTGGGCTTTGCAGTACGCATAGTATAGAGACTTTTGGAAATAACCCTTTTTTCTCTATTTCTTTATTTGTCAATAAGGCATTGAGAAAAGTTGAGTGCATCCACTTGTCCAGCCTACTGAATTTTGTCTCCCAGGTTATCCAAAGCTACTTTCTTATCTAAAACTCTGATGGGCTGTAGCCCATTCAATAGATATTGTAAACTGAGGCCCCAGGTAGGTAGAAGGAAGACGAATTAAACAGCAAAGCTAGTTAGGAAGAAGCTCCAATCTAGCAAGCTTTGAGTTCTATAAAAAACTTTGGGCAAAAGAGTAGTGACCAACTCTGTACAGTAGCCTAGTGTTTTCCCTTGGAAAATCCTTAATATTTAGACATAGTTTGGAAATGGTTTAGGGAGCAGTATACACTCAGCATTGAAGTAGGGAGAAGCAGTCTAATCTGCCTTTGACCTTGGCCCCAAAAGGAAAGATGGCCGACTTGATTTCTTCAATGGAGAACTTGTAATAAAAGAGATTCCAGCCAGTCTGTAATTTTGCATGACTTGACTAATGATTAACTGGGTAGCATGGAGCCCAGACAGGAGTGACAAACTAATGTGGTCCATCTCATCATGTACAGCAATCCTGGAGCAGACAATTAGTGATAAGCATCATTTCCTGGAGTAAACAGTTTGGAATGTGTGGTCTCTCTTTAATACTCTTTGAGAATGTGCTAAAAAAAATAACAATCTCTCTCTTTTTTTTTTTTTACAACTCTTCTCCTACCACTCCTGATGCAGCAGAGTGTCCAGATGCTGTGCCTTCCTCCACTGAAACAGGGGGAACTAATTATCTGGCCCCTGGGGGGCTTTCAGGTAAGACCTGTTACCTTATTTACCCAGCTATTTCCTGACCCACTTGAAAAAAAATAGATAAATGGAATGGCCTTTTGGTTCCTAGTCCAACTTGTGGTTATTTTATATGTAAGTGTGTTAACTGGATGGATGGATACCTGGTAGCAGTTTATGCCCCCTGTTGCTAGAGCAATGATGAGGATTTTTATCATTAGGTCATTGAGCCAATTCTATAGATAATGTAAACCGAGGCCCCAACTTGGGGTTCTTCAGTGATTCCCATTAAGTATTGGTTTGTTTGGAAGCCAGCTATTAGAGATTTGTATCCCCCGGCCCTTCATAGGTGTTCCCTACCCTACCAGATTGAGGGTCAGTGATTATTACTGTGGTACTTCAGAGGTCTGGTAAAGCCAAAATGTGTGGTTTTCTGTAGGCTACTCCCATTGCTTGAGTGAAATGAACAAGGGGAGAAAAATTCTGAAATACAGGTCCAGAAAAGATGGCTGGGCAAGGGACTTGCCCAGTATTCTTGGCAAATGGGCTAGAAAGGGTGGTGGTCCCTTTGAAATATTTTGCCTGGTGATCTGGAATTTGGAGTGTTTAACCCAATAGGGTAATGGGGGGGGGCGATGTTGGACTGGTGTCCTTTTGAAGGCGACTAGAATGGAAATAGCTGCTGTGCTGCCTGGCCCCAAGTAAATGAGTGACAGTGGGGGAGAGAGAGAGATATCTCTAGGGATATCTTTCTATATATATTGAGGAGAAGAATTTCATAGCAGGCCCTGGATGCGTAGTACCAATTTCTTTAGCTATTTCTACAGGTGATTTTTAGGTATATCTCTGTGTCTGACCTTTAAAAAAATAAGATTAAATGAAGAGGACAATAATAGGTCATTAGCTGGTTATCTTAAGAGCTAGCAAGTGCCAAGTAACCAGCATTGTCAGGTCTTTCTATTCTGAGAGACCTTTTTCCTTCTTAAGGGAATCTTGGCTACTCAGGAACCAAGTGTGGAAAGTTAAAATCCACTTAGTGTGTCCTGAAGGCCCCTTCCTCTTTAAAGTCAGCCTGTCTTTCTGACCAGCATTTGTTGCACAATTATCCTCCATTTATTGCCTTAGGGCAGGATTGGGGGATAAGGATGTCTACTTAGCTCACTCCACCAACACCTCTTCCACTCTGCCAAAGTCCCCTTTTCAGGAATTGCTGTAGGTGTGGCTATCTTTCAGGAGACCCTTGTTTGTTTTTATTTCCCTGTAATATATATCCTGACTGATTTGAGCAGGGAGTGTATTGTTTACTCAACGGCCCTAATGAGAATTGAAATTTAAAAAGGGGGTAAAGGGGGATCAGAGAGTAGTAGGTTATCTAGGGATTGAGAGAAGGAAGAAAAATCCAACTTGTGGATCTTCTCTGCTTTTTAAGGCAGGAGAGGGACCCCAGAGACAAAAACAAGGCCAACAAGGGAGAAAGAACCAAGCCAAAAAAAAAAAAAAGGCAGCACAGTAAGGATGTTGTTAGATAATTTTGTTTTCTAAATCATGAAATATGCAGGGAGGAGGCCCTGTTCCTTAGGACCACATGAAATAACCAAAGGAAATAAGTAGTAGCTTTTGAAAGGGGGCTCTTCGAGAGGTTTGTGTTATTGATAACATCTTGTCTGTCTAGTCTGCTGAAGGAAAGGGTGGGGGTAAGGGGAGGAGGGGGCCCCTGGCTACAGGAAATGACACAACTGGCTGGTTGAGTGCCTTCTTAATAAGGGGGCTCTCTAGGGTTGCTTAATCTTAAAAAGTGGCAGCAAATATTTTCCATCTCTTCTCCCCTCTCCCCCACCCCTCCCTATGGCAATCCCAGTTCTCTGAGGGTTTGGTGCTCTTTTTGTTCCCAAAGGATTTCTCCAACCCCGAAAAGAAACTTTTTTTTTTTAAACAATCATTAACCACTTTTTTCCCTTCTCAGAGAAGGTAATTGCAGCCATTTAGTTTAATGAGGAGCTGATACCAGAGTTGTGGGTTTCAGAAGGGGGATGGGCCAGGGGCTTGGGGGATTCTAAAGCAAAGGCAAAAGCTGAGGGCTTCCACATGAAAGAGCACTTGTTTTGAATTTTAGTTCTTGATTGACTAATTCCCAAGGCTTCAAAGTTCCAGCTCAGACCCACCTTTCTTCTTTACTTAGGGAGATAGAGCATTAATTAGGTGCATTGTCAGAACAACTACAAGTGTAACTTCTCAGCTTTGGAGGGAGGAAAATTACCCTGGTCGTGGGGATGTAGAAACTGCTTTCTGGATGGGTCTTATTGGGTTAAAAAGGGGGAGGGGGAGGTGAGGAAAGCTCAGCTTCCCAAACTGTAGTAGTCAGAACTCATCAAAAAGATTGTTTGAATGGCCCATCTCCAGGGCTTTGAGTGCTTTCAAATAGAAAAACCCCAAACTTCTCTTTTTAAGAAGTTTGTCTTTCCATTCCAACTGGGCTGGGTGTGTCTTCTCAGCAGATGATGAGGAAAGTAGCCTGGTTATAATGTCCCTTAGGATCTTAAGGATTCGGGGTGGGGGTGGAAAGGGGTGTTTTAATGGAGAAGTTGACTGCTTTGTAGGGAGGGGAGGGCAGTAAAAAGTTGTCTGTAAGTGTTCTTCTCCACCTCCCTCACCCTTGAAATAACCAATCTGACTGTCTCTTTCACATGCCTTGTGCTCTGTTTTCCTTCCTGGCCTAGGCGTGAGCAGGCTTAATGAATGGGGCTCAGTTCAGGGTGGGAGGAAGGTCGGTGAGGCCGGAGCCAGGGCCTTGATTCTTTTGGCAAGGGAAGAAGGAGAAGAGGGGGGTGGGTGGGAGGGGTGCGGAGAGCTGAATGTGAAAATGAAATGCCTTTGGGAGGTCTTCACAAAGGAGCAGCCCCATGCCCACGTTGACCTGCCAGTCAATGCTTTTGCCATTTCATTCTGTGTGAATGTGATTCTTTAAGAAGGTAATGCTCCCAGGAGAAGGACCCCTCTCTTGCATTTCAGCTATCCAGATAACTTTAAAGAACCATAGCATTTATTACTCAGGTCCTTTCTACACATAGAGCCTCATTCAGTTCAGCCCTCATGATGGTTCTGTTAGAAAATAATGATTATCTTGAGATTCCTCAAAAGAAAATCCTCTTTTTTCTAAAATTCTTTCATTTCCCAAATTACAGTCATCAGCAAACCCATTATTGCAAAAAAGGAAGAGTAAGTTACCAGTAGGGGAAAAGGGGACCTTTTCTCTTTTTTTTTTAATGCATTAATCCATTCTGGAAATTGGTTTTCATTTTTGACAGATCTTTTAGATAGAAAGATTGCTTGGCTGATGCAGGTACACATCAGGGATGCAAACATATGACACTTGCCACACACTCCCCTTCCCCCCCCCAAAAAATAGGTTCATCAGAGTAGTCTGGGTTATCCCTCCTCTTCGAATGAGATGAGTAGATTGTTATAGAAGGGTCAGTTTCTGTTCTAAGATTCTTAAATTTTAAAGGAATTTTTTAAGGGGGAGGGTATAGTGTGGGATTTTAGTCCTAAAATTTGCTCTATTGGTGTGAGCTAATCTGTGTAGTAGGTTTCATCTGTTGGTCGGGATGGGTCATCTTTCAAAAAGTCAGAAAACTTCAGAGAACCTTCTCCTTATTCATTGGGAAAGTTAGGAGTTTGGCTCAGCTATAGAAGCCTCATCTTATGAGGGAGGGCCTTGGAGTCCACAGGAAGCTGCTTCATTAAATTCGGTGGTCAGGGAATGAAAAGACTTTTCTCTGGGAGCCCTCACTTGTATCACTGTTTAATTAAGGCACAATGTGTTCAAAATAGACTTGTCTGCATCCACCTGTGTCAGAAGGGACTTAAGTTCCCATGCTAACATTAGGTTAGCCTATCTCCATAGGGATGTTAGGAAGAAAGCACTTTTTGTAACCCCTTAAAATGATATATAAATACAAGCAATTAATTTAGTGTCCTTTGATCTGGGGATGGTAAAAATGGGACCTCTTATTTGAAGAATTCTATGTATTTTTCTCAATTCAACTTTGGAAGCTGGTATGACCCCTATTCAAATCTTCAAGATTCTGAGGCTAGCCAGTAATCAGCAACCTTTGTTTCTACTTGGATATCACTTTACTGTTTAATTTATAAAAACTGTAGATTTATGTTAGCTGGATGACAACTTCCTAATTGATTTTTAAAGGAGGATGTAAAAGGGGTGGATACCATTTACCTCTCATATTTTTAATATTGACATATTATTGGTGGGTTGTGTTGAGGACTTCAGCAATCAGGTTTCATCACACTGTAGGCAATATTCTGACTTCTTAATGAAAGATAGACGTGTCCTCTCAATTCATGTTTTGGAACAAAAGTTCCAAAGTCTGGCTGACTTGGCATTTCATCAATAGTATAAGTGATGGGAATGTATCATTAGGCCTTTGAGGCCTACTGGTATCTGTGTCAACCCATGAGGAGCACTTTTAAGATAGATATATGTATACACGCATACATGTGTGTATGTATATGTATATATATACATGTTTGTGTATGTATATATATGTGAAAATACACATTTTTTTTTCATATATATGAAAAATATACATATACAGAGCTGAAAATGGTTCACAAGGAAGGTACTCTCTGTCCTGGTTCCATTAACCCTAGGAACCTGGGGCTCAAACAGAAATGCTTGGGGAGCTTAGGAAGAAGGATTGTTTGAAAATCCTGTTTTGTATCTCAGGCCCCTTTCTGCTTTCTTATATCCTATCCCCTCTAATCACAGAAAATTTTAAACTGTATGTGAAAATACAATTTGATATGGAGTTGACCTAGACAATTGAGATGCACCCACTTCTCCATTGTTGTACATATTTTTCGGGGGGAGGGTTAGAGACAACACCAACCAGTGGGTTGTAGTTCCACTGAGGATAAATTGTATACAGACAAACTTTTCGGGTGAGAGTAGCTGAGTTGAGTGCATTTGAGGATTCTAATTATAAATTTAGAGCTAGAAGGGACCTTAGAGGTCTACTTGGCCAGACCCCCTCCTTTGAACAGATAAAGAAAATCAGGCAAGAGGTGACATCCTTTGGCTTTTTCTTTGTTAACTTATTGAAGCATAGATTATATTTAGCTCTTTTTCTGGTATGGGCTTGCCTATTAGACTGTCCCCTAGTTGTACCTTCAGAAGGGTAGGACTTTGAGGGGTTAACAGCCATATGACAGCATCTGAAGAGTCGAGAGCAAACCCAGCTGCCAGGCCAGACTAGAGGCATCACAGTTCTCCTCACACATCATCTGACTGAGGCAGAATGTAGCCAGGCCAGTGAAGTGGGGGAGATACTGGGCCAGAGCCAGGTTTCTGTGTAGCTTTTGGCCTCTGACACTTCATTCTAACTCCTCCTCCTCCTCCTCACAGGCCTTTTTCTTGGCAGAGTTCTTTCGGAGGCAGGGTGGGCTTCTTAAAGAGCAGTCTCTGAAAACAGCCAGAATCCCAGAATTCACCAGCACAGTTGGGGAAGGGGGAAAGAAGGAAAATGGAAATGCTGGAATGGGTGGGGTTTTTGGTAGTGTTTCTGTGCTGGAATAATTCTTTTTAAAAATCATCAAGTATAATCATTTAACCTCAGTGGAGTGAACAGCAAAAGTCTTTCAAAGGAGATTCATTAACCTGCCCTTTTGGGGGAGGGGTGAGGTGAGGAAGACATAAAATGATTTCTTTGTTGAATTTCCTTAGAGTGGCTTCCTAATGCAGGAGCAGGATGGTTATGTGTTCTTAGGGGATTTCAGATACATGCATAGTAGACATTGGAGGTAGGAAAGTTCTCTTGGATTTATTTTTCTAACCTAACTTTTTTGCCAGGGGAAGTTCACCAGATTTTGTTCTGTTCTCTATGTATTTCCCTCCCCTCTGGCTCTGTCCAGTCTGGTTTTTAAGGTCACTGCTGTCCCAGTCCATGCTGCAATGACGATGGCCCTCCATTGACCATTAACTAAGGTTAATAGAAGGGTTATCTTCAAAAGTCAGGGTGACTCCCAAATTGTGTGATATCACCTCTTCCTTCTTTTTGGACAGAGCAAGGGCTCAGAGGTCAATGCTAGCATCTCTTGGGGGCTGAAGGGCTTCAAAAGATGACCCTCTGGTCCCTGCCATCACCTCCTTACCTTGTGACCTGTGTTGGCTGGGTGACTACTATTAATGTAACAGGCTGCTAGGAGGTCATTTCTGGCAGGACCATCTTTCCCTTTCTCCTTTCTTTCTGGATTGAATGACCAACACAGTCTGGCTGCCTGCCTACTGTCACAAAGTAGCTTCCTTTCTAGCTTACTTTCAGCTTGAAGATATTATTAACAACTGAGGCACAGCTCTCAATTTAGTTAACACACCAAAAGTTAAAAAAAAAAGTCTTTTTGGCCACTTCATTTCTACCTAAATCTTAGGTTATTTTTCTCCCACTTCTAACCTATTGTGTTTTCCCATTGGGAGTATGTGAGCCAGTAGCAGAACATTCCTGGGACAGTGATTAGTAGTTAGTAGTAAAGGCTTTTTTTTTTCCCCTGCTGCATAGTTGTCCGGTATAAACAGGAATAGGTGTTTCTAACCACCCCCTTGTTAGAAATCTAATGGCCTCAGACCTCATGGGGGGGGGGGGGGGGGGGGAGTTGGGGGGGGGGTGTCTGTGCTGGGCACATAGGTGAGGAAAGGGACTTTCTATTAGCGTTTAGGACAGTGGTTTAATATAGGGTGATAACTTTCACCTTGTAAGTTAACAGGAAACATTGGGATAAGACAGGAAATTGCATCATTCCTTTTATGAGAAAAGACCTTAAAAAAAAGGCAGCTGTTTGAGAAAGGTAGTCTTAGAGAGAAAGCAAGGCTTTCTGTTTCCCTCTCCCCCTCCCCTTCACTCCCATGAGAACTTTCAGGTCATTTTCTTTAAGAAAGAGGCTGTTTGAGGACTTTATGTTATTTTTATTATTTTAAAAAATATTTTCCTAGAAGGGTCACCTTCAGTTGAAACGTTCCTGCAGCCTTATTTCTTAGTTTACTAAAGAATCTTTCATGACTTTTCCAGCTTCCTTCCCCAATGGTGAGGCCAAGCCAGCTCTTGGCTGGGAGCTAATTTTGGTTTGGCTGCTCAGCCCTCAAAATTGGTCCCCCACCCAGTGTCATTATCTTGGTTTTAACTTGCAAAAATGATTTGGGGGGTGGGGGGGGAGTGGAAGGCAAGAGTTTGCACTCATGCCCTTACCCTTTTCACCCTCCAAGCTGTCTTCATTGCTGGCTCCTCATTGTTTTCCATGTTTGCATTTATATATATATTTTTTAAGCATTGCTTCTTTCCTGCTAACTTCCATCTGTTTCTTCCAGTAGTTCCTTGATGTTCCCTGAGACTCTTTCTAGGGCACCAAGTGGAGCTGGAGTACAGCTGAAAAGGAAATTTGAGGGTTTGCAGAGTTCCCCCGGAAGTGTTGTGTTCTAGCTTGGGCTCCTAGGGGAGTGAATGACCAGGGTGTACCAAGGGTTTGGGGAGCCATTCCAAGTGGCAGTGTCCACCTAAAGGCCTGGCAAGTAGGAAGTGTAGCAGCCGGCTATTTGCAGTTAACTGAGTCCTCACCATTAGATGTAATAATGCAGGGAGAAAGAATTTACACGTCACTGGGTATGAGATTCCAGTTGTTTCTGCTTTGGTATAGCAGCTTAGTTTTCATAAGTCTTCTTTCTGGTGGCACCTGTGCTCTTTATTCACATGCATAGAACAGTCACTAAACCTATGGTCAGCTTTGGGGCTCCCCCACCTTTAATTTTTCATTTACACAGCCCAAGGTGAACCTTAAGGTTATCTGTACCTAAAAGCATTGTTGAACATCTGATAAGGGTGAGAGAGTAGAAGGTGGGCCTAAGCATAAAGAAGACTTTTGGGAAAGTTGCACAGTTGAGAAGATGGCAAAGTAGGACTCAGAAATACCTTTGCATTCATCATTCCCACTCCCCACAGTTGGTGTGAGCACCAACTGGGTTAGTTGTGGGGACTTCATTATCTGTCTGGGAAGTTGCCCCAATCAGGTGTAGTCTTTGCTTTCTATAATAATAGCTAACATTTCTATTAGGGCTTTAAAGTTTGCAGAATGTTTGCATTGCATATATTGTTTGATCCTCATAACAATCCTGTGAGGTAGATGCACTCATTAACCCTATTGTACAGATGAAGAAACTGTGGTTGGGAGAGATTGAGTGACTTGTTCAGGGTCACATGGCTAGTAAGTCCACTCTGACACCTAGCTACCTCTGATATGAGGACCATTTGTCTGGTGTCTGCGGGTATGGTCGAAAGAACATGGAATTTGAGTTCAAATTCTGGCACCTTGTTACTTCCTATGAGTTTGAGCAAGCCACTTCCTGTCTCTTTTCTCTCAGTTTCTTTCTTTGTTAAATAAGAGGGTTGGACTGGATTAGCTTTGAGGTCCCATCCTGCTGTAGTTCCTAGGGGGAATGGCAGAAGAAGTCAGTAGGTCCCCAACTGTTCTTGTATCCTGATGGAGTTGAGAGTCACAACGAAACATGGCACTTTGGACTCCAAGGAGGTCTTAGAGGTTAATTTGTCTAACCTCATTGGTCATGGTTGTGAGAATTAATGTGAGGAAATAGGCCTGTAGGGCCAGCTTTTTTGTCAGCTTTGGCCTATGCCATGGCTTGGTCTGAAAGCTGGTATTGGGTGGCCCCAACCAAGTAGAGGCTGGCAATAAAAGGGACAGTTGGACAAATGGCATTTTTGCCATTAAGGCTTGGGCTATGCTTTTGTGCAACATTTGGAGGAGGGTCATGAGAATGACAATGGTTCAGCATCCCTAACCTCAAGCTGAAAGTAGTAAATCTGGGAGGGCACATAAGTAATAGGATTTTAGGGCAAGAAAGGACACATGCAGGAGGGGAATGTTGGGCATCTCTGCACTTCCAGGGCAGGCAGGTCTCTTAATCTGCTTGGTGGTACTCGTGGTGATGGAGTTGTTTAACCCTAGGATTCCTGCCTTGAATTGATAGGTTCACTAACAGATGCTGTTGATTTTTAGCATTTAAGGCAAAGTAAAGGGATGAGTATATAGAGGTCTTCCCTTAGTTTTGCCTCTTGATTCTTTCCTTTCTTTTCTCTCAATTTTTGATTATCAGGTGACTGCAGATAGGTACAATTATTTTTAGAAGAACTAGGCCCAAATGCTGAGTAGTAAGTATTTGTGTACCTCTGTGGAACCCTGATGAGCTAAGCCCCACCCTAGTAAATGTACAGCCCGGTGGTGGTCATGGGGTACAGTCGGATATTCATTAACATCTGGAATAATATTATTTAATGCCTTGATAGTGCAGACATTAGAGGAGGGAAAGAAACTGGGTTACCCATATGTGTTCAACTCAGGTTCAAGTCCCTTTGGGTGATGAAATTTGTGCTTTAAAATTTATGGGTCTCCATGGCAAGAACCTTTTTCTGAAAGTTGCTCCTAAACCTATAAGCCCCTCCCCAACCTGTTCCAAGTTGGATATTACAAAAAATCTTCCAGTAACCACAGCAAGGTGTTTCATTTTTGTGTCCACTCCCTACTGTCCCTTTGCAAGTGCCCCAGCAGATCTCTAAGATCTCTTATTTTATGATACCCAGTGAATACTCAGCCAGTAACCCTCTGAAATCCACATAGGGAGGCAAGGACAGGAAGGTGGAGTTAGAGGATGGATTCCAACCCAGTTCTGTGTGGTAGTTTGCTAGCTGAGAATTTCTTTCTCAAGACAACTCAGGCATCAAGACCTGTGGGTTGCTGGTGGCTTCGTGGTTAAGATCATAGAATTAGAGTTGGAAGGGACCATAGAGGTGATCTAATGAAACCTCATTTTGCAAATGAGGAAACTGGCTCAGAAAGATAATGCATACAGGTGATTTGAGTGGATATTTGAACCCAGACTCCCAACTTCAAATCATGTCATTCTTTTACATTGCTTAGTCCTGCCTTTCCATATTTTGATGATAAAGATTGAGTACTTTGTGTTCATGTAAGAGCTAAAAACCTAACCCCTTTCCAGTGATTCAACCTAGCTCCTGCTCAGCCCCCCACCCTAATCTTTCCATTGTTAGATCATTGAAATCCCCTAGAAGAACTCCTTGAAATGGGAATTGGTCAAGGAAATTTTTTTAAAGTAAAGCCTCCACCCCCCATGGAACCCTCTGATAATGCCAATAACAGAGATGCTGCTTAGTTCTACTCACTATACAGCATCACCGGGGAGGTGAAAGTCAAAGTCTCCATAGTATTCTGTAAGTAACTTGAGTCTTCTGTCTATGAAGGAGAGTTATGGGAAGTCAGAGGGCCATACTTTGGAGGAGTCATTGCACCTGGGACAGATCTATAAGGCCACCTTACTAGTCTTGGATTTTGCAGGAAGGGGCAGTTCTGGGCAAAGCATTGCAGCTGGAGCCACTAAACAGGCTACAATCTATAACCAAGGCACCCAGGGAGCTTGCCCCATGGTAGAAATGGGAATTATGCCTTCATTTTTGTTCAGATCACAGAGACTGCTCAGTTCCTTCTGATTATGAGTTTGTTTTTTGGGTGGGTGGGCCACAAACCAGTGGAATCATGAGTGTGACCATTGAAGTAATTTCTTCCTCTTGTGGGTCTAAGTTTCCTCATTTGTAAAACTTGGTTCTAGGACTAGCTCTCTGAGTCTATGTACATTGGGGAAGAGGACTACTCAGTTGTTGGGTGAGTTTCTGAGGAGATCTTGAACTGACATTAAATTTTGTTCAAAATTCATTAGGAGATGGGATCCTTAGGCAGAGGCAATCTATAGCCTTCTGGGGATGGGCCAGCATGACATCAGAGAGCATGTAATAGTGTGTGTGACTTAATTTCCAAAGTTATTGTATGTGCGGGGCAGCTAGGTGGTGCAGTGGATAGAGCACCGGCCCTGAAGTCAGGAGTACCTGAGTTCAAATCCGGCCTCAGACCAAAGACTTGACACTTACTAGCTGTGTGACCCTGGGCAAGTCACTTAACCCTAATTGCCTGGGGAAAAAAAAAAAAAGACAAATTTATTGTATGTGTCCGTGTGTCCATAGGGATGGAGATCAGTAAATGGAATTTGAATCCCAGATAAAGCTTAATTTTGGACTGAACTGAATTTAAGAGGGTTTGAGGACACACTGAAGTGAAGCTCTTATTTATGTCAGGATTAAAGTAACAACTGACAGAGCAAATAGTGGCTTAGAACAAAATAGTGACATAGAGCAAAAAGTATGTTAGAAAGGGGAACAGAAGCAAGAAATCCACATATACAATTAGCCTTAGCCCCTAGATTTTGGTTTTTTTTTTCCTCATTGGGATATGGTAGCACAAGGGACCAGGGCAGGTGGACTCTGGTGGCCTGAGGGGGGTGGGGGTGTGTGTGTGTGTGTGTGTGTGTGTGTGTGACCTTAACCCCCGACCCTGGTATTAATTCATTAGTCATTCATTTGGGGTCATGGGTGTTTTGGGCTAGGGGAGTGGGTAGAGGGAGTCTGGTCATAGGAGGTCATGGGTGCTTTTGGGGGTGGAGGGTGGGAGGGCCCAACTGGCTGGACAGCTTGGGTTTAGGAATAGAAGTGATTAGATTATGAAGGCAGACAGAAGTAATGATTAACTTTCTCAGTCTGCATACTGTCTCCAGTCTGGCGTTCTGTTGTTTTTCCCTGTAAGTACAGCCCTGGCCTCCAGTCGACAGGGTATTAGGTTGTAAAGAAAGACAGAAGGAATGAAAGCAGGGAGTGAGCAGAGGGAGGAGGGAGGGAAGGGAGGGAGGGAGGTAGGGAAGGAAAGGAGGAGGGGGGGGACCGCCTTTTCCATCAGATTCAGGAATGGAATTTATTGGCTGGAATGCAGTAAATGTTCAAAATGCCATCCCATCCAAACAGTTTTCATAATTGTTAGGGAACAAGGGGAGCCGGGGGAGGGGAGAGATGAAAAGGACTTTTGTTTCTCACTGTATTTTTCCACCTCTTCAAATGGTTTCCCTATCCTCTAGAAAAAATAGTATTGAATTGGAGCTGTGCTCTCTTTTCGGGAATGTAGGGGATAGGAGTGGGGGTAGGGCACTGTCTATTTTTTGGACTTGTAATAACTTTCAGAGAACCGTAGGTCAATGCAGTGCAGGGCTTTATTAAAAAGACCCACAGCGAAAGAACAGCTATATGGAAAGCATTTAGGTATGTAGGAAAAAATTGTCTTGTGCACTTGGACTTCTGTCTACTTGGAATACTGGCTTATTATACATCAGTTTTTATTGAGAATTTTTACAAGGCTTAATATGTAGCCAGTGTACCTGTAAGTTGTCTGTTTTGTTTGTTGTTTTTTTTTTTTTTTTCAAAAGAGAAGAGAAAGACTTACATATAGAAGGGTTGGGATTTTTTTTGTTTGGAATGCATTTGAAAATTTATTTTTAAAACAGTTATAGAATTTAGCATTCCCTTTCTTTAGCAGGGACAGTGAAGTGGGAACTAAAAAAGATACTGGGTGAGTGGGTAGGTGGGGGGAAGGAGAATGTCTGGCTTGGAAGACAGAATCAAGAAGACATTGGCTTTCCATGAGCTTGTCTCTACAGCATGGGGTTGTTATTTTCTTGGGAGGAGAGGAAGAGATAGGGAGCCAAGACTATATCCACTTCAGAAAGCCAGATAAATAAATGCAGTGCACGTCTAGGGAGAGAAGGGAGTGAGGAGGGGGTGTGTGTGTGTGTGTGTGTGTGTGTGTGTGTGTGTGTGTGTGTGTG
>NW_020954569.1:66876695-66907734 GCF_900497805.2 Vombatus ursinus | reverse complement strand
TGTGTGTGTGTGTGTGTGTGTGTGTGTGTGTGTGTGTGTGTGTGTGTAAAGGTGGAGCACTTTTTCTGAAGAAGTCTGAGGTGTTTCTCTAGTTGGGAGAATGCAGGTAGGAAAGTTGAGGGAGAGAAAGAGGGTGGGCTTGGCCTTGGTAGGACCCAGAAGATTCTTGAAATTCAGACTTCAAAAAATAATTAAGCTGGATGCATACAAAACAACAGCCAGAGAGGCCCATTTACTGTAAATATTATGAATGGATTTGGCTGACTTGGGAGTCCCCACCCTTCCTTTAAGGCTTTCTCTGAGCTAAGTCAGAATTCGGCCTTCAGACAGCAGCCAGTACAATCTATAATTTGCATGGCTGATGAGGGCTGAATGCTGGGACAGAGGAAGCAGGAGTCAGCCCAACCACTGGAGACAGACAGGCGGTTTTGATTTGCACCCCTCCCCCCTTTTTTCCCCTCTAAGTTATATTCTTTGACTCCAAAGCACTGTTTTGTATTGTTTTTTAAGGAGAGGGGGAGCAAGGGTTTGGTTGGTGATTACAGGACATTACCCTTGAGCTGAACATTTAAGAAGTTTTGAGGGGTGGGGGAGAACATGGCAATAATTGGTAGCCCTTATAATTGATTACTCACCACTTTTTAGCTGTAATGTCACATTTATGGATTAATCTTGCTGTCAGGGTCATAGATTTCATCGCTAGCTACTTGGGCTGTGCTTATGAAAGTTTAGGGGTAAAAGATTTGGCAAATGAAAAGGATGATCCAATGGAGGGAAATGTTGAGGGGGGGATAGGGTAATGACTTGGGAGAAAGAAATTCTTCTTAGCACCCTCTCTTGGGGAACGATGAATGACAAGGAAGAGAAACATGTTTGTAACAGTTTTGTTTTTTTTTTAAGTTAAGACACAGTAAAGCCACATGTCTGACTTGCCTGGGGAATGGCTATCCATTTCCAGTCCGTTCTTCACCCTCTCCCACTTTGGTAAATAATTGCAAGAACTCTACTAGCTCTAATAACTTTTTTTTAATAGCTAGTTAACTAACCTTCCTTTCCTCCCCTCTCCTTCACCAAGGTAGTAAAATAAATGAAATCAGTCTTCTTTATTACCAATCCAGCACAAATCAGAATCCTGTAATGTTAATGCAGGAAAAAGGGGGAAGTCTTCGAGATCATTTAGACAAGTTCCTTTATTTTATAGACCAGAAAACTTGAGTCCCAGAGATAGAAAGTGATTTCCCTCAAGTCACAAGCTATTATAGTATCACATCTTGGCCAAGTTAATTAATTTCTATTACCTGTCCTGAGCTAGTGCCTTCCTGCAAGGTTAACAGGGGCCTAGGAAGAAGAGCCAGAAGCATTTCTTCTACTGATTCTGTTCTTGGCAAAGAAAGCAAGTAAATGAAGGCTAGGCCAAGGTTGGCCTAGTTGCATTGGGCTGTCAACTTTAAAGGCCTCAAATATTAAGTATTGTCTATTCACCCAGTACTGTGCTCAGCATTATAGGGGCATACAAAAAGGTATAGGAAGGAAACATTTTTCTAACTAATTTTCTTGGAAACATCTAAAACATGAATCTGCTTTCCAGCCTTGATGAGTAGAGTGTTCTAATAGACATCATAGAATCTGGTGATTGAGGACCTTGGAGACATCCCTTGCAAGTACCAGTCATTGGTACATTGATCATTGACAACCACAGCATGTGTGGATATTGGGCTGATTTCAGTTTAGCCCAGGACAGACCCCAAGTAGCTTTATTTTGTTATAGTTACTTTTTGCAGAGTGGAAAGGGGGAAAAGATAGATTTTGGCAGTAGACAGCGGAGGATCATTTCCTTCTTTGATTCCAAAAATCATACTTACTTGGGTTGAACTTTTACAGTATAAACAGACATTCTCATAAACTTAACCTGCTCTGGTCCTCACATTCTGCCCCTGTAAAAGAAAAGGGGGTTGAGTTATATGATCTCTCTTCTAGGATTCCATATAAGAAAACAAACCTCACAACCTGCCTCCCCCCCCCCCTCTTAGGGGCTTTCCCTAGACTCCTGTACAATTCAACCCTGCCTGGGTTCTCCCCTCACACAATAATACTGAAGTACAGTGATAATTGGTGATGATGACTCTTAATAGAATCACAGCAAGATCAAAAGTGACATCTGAGTCCTTAAAGATTTCTGTCACATTTGGGCTAATTTTAGCATTGAATTTATTTTATGGTAATATGGTAATATGGAAAGAACCTATCTTCAGGAGGTTACCAATTAGGTGATCTGATGACAAGTCACTTCACTTCAGGGCCTCACTTAATTTCTCCATTGTGGAATATGAATGTCTATCTTAAAGGATTATTATTGGGGGGAGAGGGAATGCATTTTGCAAGCTTTTGAAGTGCTATGAAAATAGGAATTATTATCATTCCTCTTTGGAAGTTGGCAGTTCTAATACAGGATAATAGGACTTTACATTTCATCTTGTCCAAATGATCATTTTCTAGATGTGCAGACTGAGATCAGAAGTGACATCTCAGAACTAGAATTTAAACCTAGATCCCCTGAATCCAAGTCCTATGCTCTTTACACTCCAACACGCTTCCAAAACCCCCTAATCTCCTCCCTGGTAAACATCATTCTTTCTTGGTGTAGTGTAATCTGTATGCACTCTCCTACCTGACTAGAAGCTTCTTGAGGGAAGGAGCCTTATTGAATTCATTTTTATGTTTTCCACCTTGAACTTAGTCACGTAGTGCTTTTGAGCAAAAGTTTAAAAGTAAAACATTCTAAATGTTTTTGGTTGGTTGGTTGGTTGGTTGGATGGCTGAGTGAATTTATTTTTTTTTTTGGATGAAACAGAACAGCTCGTTCCTAGACCATGTTAGATAACTCTTTGGAGGGAGGGGGAAATACTAATCTTTGAGGTTTAATATGTGGTGTGGGTATTAAAGTCAGGGTAGAATAGTCAATAACTTAAATGATTCCTATGTATGTATGGTTAGGCAAACCCTGGAGCTGCTGCTGTGTTTCAGCATCAACTTGCAGTGCTACAGCCTTGAAACTTTTTTTCATGCTTTTATATACTAATTGCCAAATTGGGGTGAGGGGTTGGAGTCTAGTCTGACCCTTATAGTTACTCTTCGTGACTAAATGTTTCCTCTTTAACCTTCTGTACCCTTTAGGGGAAATAGGACTTCTAGAAATATGATGGTGATCATTTATAAGGCAGGATTGCTGACTTGACTTTAACTCTTCAAGAGTTTTACATACATTGTCTCATAAGCAATTTAGCGGTCCTCTCACTCTCAAGCACAGTCAAGCAAAATGTGTATTTTAATATAATTGGTTTCCTTTGTAATCTTATGTATTTTAAAATCATTATTCTGAGAAAGAGTCCACCTACTTCATCAAAGTGACAACGGGGACAATAACACATTAAAGGGTTAAGAAACCCTGGTCTCTCAGCAGGCTGCATCTACTGCCCTTGAGAGGAGCAAAAGTACATACAGACTGTAGGATGAGGGGTGACAGAGGCTTGTGAACCCATACTCTCCCTCCCCATAGTCCTTTCCCATGCCCTCATGCCTTGGCATGATGAGAGAGAACTCTGCCTGGACACTTGGAGGATTTTCCTGTCTGACATCCCAGCTTCCATCTCACTGGCCCCTCTAGTTGGAAGTGTGGTGGTGGGAGGGGCTGCTTTGCTAGCCTCACCCTCCTCCCCATCTTCCCCTCCTCACACCATCAAATAGAAAGGAAAAATTCCTCCCTTGCCTAAAATGTGGCCTTGAGGTCTGGTCACCCCATGTCATTGAACAGCCCCCAAGTGAGATTCATTCATGAACTTTTGGTCTTCTATAAAGGTCTGTTCATTCATGACCAGGGCAATTAAATAACTCTTTGTAAGTGGTAGCAAGCGACTTGCTACTTGTTAAGTGGTTGTTACTAATGCTAGTGCAAATACAGGTAAAATAGCCTTCCCCCTTCCCCCCCTTCTTCCTTTCCTTGTAAAGGGAGATTTTATGTTTTAAGGGGGAGGGAGGAGGAGAGGAAAAACACCTTAAAGGAATTTCAGTCAGATTCAGCATTTTCCTGGTGTTGTTCCAAAAATTCCCTAAACCATAGTAAAATGAAAAATTGTTAGCAGGCATCTGATTGCTTTTTTACAGCCCAGCTTTTCTTTCCTAGTTTTAAAACAAACAAGTACAGTTTAAAAAACATCACCACCACCACCACCACCACGTCTTTTATGGTAGGGAGAGGCCTGAGTTGAAAGAAATAATCAAATTGATCAGTTTGCCCTACTCTAGGTATCTAAAAGAGTGATGAAGTAGATTAGCGAATAGAGGTGAAGTGGTTGGCATTCCAGGTTACCAACCTGTTGCCTTCTCTAGGGATGGGTTATTAAGCCCCCTAATCAGATGCCCAGGGTGCATCTCATGACTTACATATGAATCCTTATTTTGGGGACAGGAGAACTGGGTCTCTCTGAAGATAGTGCCAAGCATTTTACTTATACCTTTTCTAGGATCCTGCTTTTCAGGACTGTTCCTATGTTAATTCAACTATCAAGCATGACTGAGAATCAAGCAAATTATGGGAAATGCCATTCTAGCCAGGGGATTGGCTACATGGGATCTGTATTGCATTTCCCTAAAGTTGTAAATTGTGGGAGAAATGTCAGTGCTGATACAAATAAGGGATTTTAGTCCTAAAGTGCTTCACAGAGAAGCACATTTGGGCAGCGCTGGGGAAAGTAGGAGTATAAGGCTGTATGGGATAGTCAAGTCACATTTGCTTAATTTGGAATTTTTCTGGGGGTGGGGAGAGGTTAGAGAAGAGAATCTTCTTTACCAAAATCCTGCTTTAATAGGGAACAGGTGAGAAGGAAGCGCACTGCACACATAACCCCACTCCTCATTTTTTGCATGAGGGAGTTAGCTTTAAAGGCCTTTTGACTCAGCACACAGACAGATAACCCACACTCTGCAGTTTATTTGGGCTAGGCTATTAACATAATCGGGAAACTTCCCTTTCCTGGGGTATGTCTGGCTGAAAATTGCAGAGTGGACTGGCTGGTCTACAAAGAAAATTCAGACTAAGGTTGCAAGACTTCTCTGTGTCTCTGTCTCTTACACACACACACACACACACACACACACACACACTCTCTCTCTCTCTTTCTCTCTCTCTCTCTCTCTCTCTCTCTCTCTCTCTCTCTCTCTCTCTCTCTTAAGTGGGAGGCAGAAAGTGTAATAGACCTTATAGAACTTTAGATAAAGGGTACCTGACAGACTGTTGGTGGAATGTAGGTGTGGGCCCCCTTCCCCTTTTAAAAATGGAAGCTGGTTTTCCTCTTTGATGCACATCTTTCCCTCCCACCCCCCAACTCCCTAAACTTCCCTTGAGGTGGTTTCGGAGGACTAGGTTAGAGGTAATTCGATCCCTGGCTCTCCGTTCAGCCTGCCCCTCCACCTTCCTTGCCTTTCCCCCTTCTCCCTCCCTAGGCTTTTTACTTCCCTGCTGTTTATTTGGTGCCAGGTTTCAGTGGGACAGAAGTGTATGAAACAAAGTATTGTGGGGCTCAGAAAAGGGGAGGTTTCAAAACGAATAACCTAAAAGGAGGCGGAATTCGCCCTTCAAAAAGGGAAAACCATTTCCTTTTACATGCTGGCTGTGTATTCTCTCCTATTCACTTCTTCTCCACTCCTTTTCCGGTCTTCTCTCAATTTCCAGGTCTAAGATTTAGGATTCCATCATTTTTACCCTCCAGCTTACTCTCTCTCACATCCTTTCTACTTCTCTCCAGAATTCCCATGGATGGGCCCCAGTTCCCAGTCAGTGTCAGAGTTGGTTTTCTGAGGTGAAGTTCTTACATTTCAGAAGGCACACCACCCCACCCCAACCAGGGCTTCCAAGGGAAAACTAGCATATGAATGTACAAACTAGCAATATTTTTACTTATAACGGTTCTCATCTGCTGCACAAGTGAATTCTGAGAGTTCGGTAGTGGTTGATGTTTACTATCCTATTTGGCAGCCAATGGATGCTATTCAGGAATAAGTTAGTGTCCTGAGAATTCAGATACTGTGCTTGTCCTTTTGTTGGGGGTGACTTGAGAGACAGACAGACAGGCAGACCGACCATCCATATTTCCCTTTTGAGTCCTACTGGAGTATAAACTAGCCTACCAACTTATTCATAAGGGACTGAAATCTAAGGCTAAATGCTGCTGCATTTTTTTTTTTTAAGTTCATAGATCTGAATAGTTCCCAGGTCTTAACATGTCTGTAAAAGTTGGAAGGAGGTGACTGGGCTGAACTGGGCTCAGATCCTCACCCTGCCGACAG
Source organism: Vombatus ursinus (assembly GCF_900497805.2). Lineage (NCBI taxonomy): Eukaryota > Metazoa > Chordata > Mammalia > Diprotodontia > Vombatidae > Vombatus > Vombatus ursinus. The sequence continues at coordinate 66,901,392 of NW_020954569.1, read as the reverse complement.
CAGTCTTTTTTAAGGGGGGAGGTGGGCACTGGAACGCACTCCCTTCTTTCCTTTCCCCCTGTCTGGTCTGCCTGATAATCAGTTAATCTCTCCCCCAGTTACTTGAAAAGGCTGTAGGGAGGAGGGAGGGTTAAAGGAACCACCATTTCCCCCCTACTCTACACTTCTACCCCCCACCCTCCCCTTTCCCAATTTTTGTTAACAAATACAAAACTTCCGGTCCCCACCCTGCCGCCAAAAACCACAGCTATTCCTGCAGCTCAGGCAGATTTATAGTTTTCTGTCTGAACCTTACATTTATTACTTCAGCTCCAGGCATGAGGAGGAGAGGTAAATTACAGCTGTAGCCACCCCGGACGATTCCCCCCTTTTAATGTGCACAAACATCTATTTAAAGAAACATGTACCCCAAATACCAAAAACACTCCTGGACCAGTGGCTTTCTTAAAGAGGTCCAGGAAACTTTCTTCATGTCAGGCCATGGGGCGGGGCTTAGAGGAGGTGGAGGAAAGGAGCAAGGCATGGAGGGAGAGCAACTTATCACACTACAATGTGGAAATGCTGCTCTTCTGGATCTTCCCATCATCCTGCCTACATAGGGGGATTTGTAGGACTTGAAGTCTAGTTTCTGGGGCACATTCTTTCTTTCTGAGATGTAGGCTGGGCCTCCCAGAATGCAGGGATACTATCAATTAGTCCAGATTTAAATTAAAAAAAAAAATTTTCCAGGATAGTTCTAGTGCCGTCTTTTGTGAACAACCACTGGTTTTTCACTTAGCATAGGATGTATATCTTAAGTGATTTGTGTGCTTGTGGGGCTGGATTTGTACTGAGCGGGCCACATGCCATCATCTAACTCTTATGACTAAATCATGCTCCTTGGTGAAAGAGACATCGATGGCCAGGGCAGGGATGCTGAAAGTGAGGCAGTATGCTGTAGTGAATTGACCACTAGATTGACTTAAAGACCTGGGTTCTAGTCTTGCATCTGACATTAACTTATTATCTATGTGTGATTCTGGAATAGGTGATTTCTTCTCTCTGAGTCTTAGTTCCCTTATTGGTGAGGTGAGGAGATTATACTAGATGAACTATAATATCCTAGCTCTTCTACTTCTTAGCTATGTGACCTTGGGCAAATTACTTCACTTCTCTATACCTCATCTCATTTTCCTTATTTGTAAAGTAGACTAGATGACCTCTGTAGTCCTATTTGTGCCTGAGATTCAGTTAGATTAAAACAAAAAGTCCCTTGCGGCTGAATTCTGTGAACTACACTCTCAGTCTCACTAGTGCTGTGTCCTGACCAGCCTTATAGTTATATGATTAGGCTGCTGGGCAATCTCCTGGCTTATATTTGGGTTTAGACCTAGATAGACTTTAGACTATATCTCTTGAAGGAATTAGAATGTACCCAAGGTTGTATGCCTGTCCAGGGCTCAAGTGATGCCCCTTTATCAGCTGGGGGGGGGGTGTTAATTGATGCCTCAGCATGCTCCTATGTGTAAAGGGCAGGGACATTCAAAGGTTGGATTGCATTCTGTTCATCAGTCCTAAGAGTCAGAGATCAATTAGGGGGACTTATCTCCCACCCATCTGGAGGTTTCTACTGGGAATGTTTGTGTCTAGCTTTCTCCCCAGGGATCTGAAGTCAACTTTTGGAGGTCTTCATCAGGTATAGGATGGAGACTTACTTAGATGAGCTGCTATTGCTTCCTTTTCCATGATTCAAAATGGTCTCACAAGGAACTAGGGAGAAATGAGGGAGATAGCAAGGAGTGAATGAGTTACCTACGTGAACATGTATCTCAAAGTCCTTGAGGGTTTCCCTATTAAGGAAGATCATCCCATGAAAAATATAAGCTTCCTGAAGGCAGGACCATTTTTTTCTTTTGTGTCTACAGTGTCAGTCATGCTGGGGTAACACTGCTCAGCAATAGAGATATAAAGGCAAAAACAGTGGCCCTAGCCCCTCATGGAGCTCACATTCTAACGGGGAAGAGACCCTGCCCCCCCCCCCAAATGTACATACAAAGAAAATTGTACATACAGCTCACATACAATGTGAGTGGCAGGCACTTAATAATTCAGTAATTGCTTATTGAATCCAAGTCAACGTAGTTGAATCATGAAAAAAGTGTCAAAGCTAAACGCTCAGTCAAGGATGATTCAGAGAAACTGTTGGCCACAGATTTTTCTGAGAGGGGCCTTTGATAAATGTAAAGTCACAGTTTGTGCTTTTGATTTGAGAAGGCCCAAAACTAGCCACTTCTGAGAGTTCTGATTCTTTTTTCCTTATCTAGATTCCCAACTTCTTCAGGAGCCTGGGGATCAGTCACACTGGTGCGTGGTAGCATATTGGGAGGAGAAAACAAGAGTGGGTCGGCTCTACTCTGTCCAAGAGCCCTCCTTGGACATCTTCTACGATCTACCTCAGGGGAATGGCTTTTGCCTCGGACAGCTCAATTCGGACAACAAGAGTCAGCTGGTACAGAAAGTCCGCAGCAAAATTGGCTGTGGCATCCAGTTGACTAGAGAAGTAGACGGCGTGTGGGTGTATAACCGTAGTAGTTACCCCATCTTTATCAAGTCGGCCACACTGGATAACCCCGACTCCAGGACGTTGTTGGTGCACAAGGTGTTCCCGGGTTTTTCCATCAAGGCTTTTGACTATGAGAAAGCATACAGTTTGCAGCGGCCCAACGACCATGAGTTCATGCAGCAGCCATGGACGGGCTTCACCGTGCAGATCAGCTTCGTGAAAGGCTGGGGCCAGTGTTACACAAGGCAGTTTATCAGCAGCTGTCCGTGCTGGTTGGAGGTCATATTCAACAACCGATAACGCAACAGGAACCGGAGGGGACTAGATGACGTTTAAAACTACTTTGCTGCTAATATTTTCCTTCTGAGTGCTTGCTTTTCATGTAAACTCTTTGGTTGTTTTATTTTTTAATTGTTGTTTATGGTTTTCTGTTTGTTTTGTTCTCGAGAAATAGCTTATGGAAAGAATTATGTGGTTTTGAGGGGGAGGGAAATAGGATGGGGAGGGCTACCTGGTAAGTTGAGAATTTAAAAGGGGAATAAAAACCAACAACACCAAACAAAAGGTATAAATGACCAATGAGTCAGAAGAGAAGAGGGGAGTCACTTTCCCTGTCCGAAATCATCATTTCACATGTCCAGTCTATATGGGCAAGAAGGGGACAATTATGCCAGGGGAGAACATGAACACTTTGTGATACAGATGGAGGGTATTTCTCTTAAGGATGAGCTTCAGTAAGAAGCCTACAGCCACAATAGCTCTTTAGCCCTTTGGAAATGCATGAGGGGTCGGTATGTTAGTGCCCTATTAGGTTCTATTGGTTGGTTAGGTGTTCCCATATAATAAGGCCACCTCCATGATAGAGCCCCCTTGACCTGGCCCCTCCCCAGGTACTTTTCCTCCCTTTATTAATTGACTTGGAATAGAAGGCCAAGGGCCCACGCACACACAGGTCTCTTGGAAACAAACAGCAAGATTCTGAACCAGAACCAAGACTTTAACCCTGGTCATCCCAACCTTTTGCCACCCTCACTGCTGCCATAATTGTTTTTTTTTTCTTTTTTCCTCTTTTTCTGACATCTTGGTTTTTCCGTGAGTTTGACTTCCCTGAAGTATTGCTTATAAAGTGCCCGCTTTCCCAAGCCCACTGTTCCTACCACAGGAAAAAACTGACTTGGCCTCTCTCCTCCCCAAAACCACACTGTTTAGACCAGTGAGTTGGAGAGGAGAGAGAAAGAGAAACTTCCTAAGTGGGAAGGAATGGAATGAAAACTATGCCCCCTGTTTCACCACACCCCCTCCCCTTCCACTATCCCCCCGATGGTCCATCTTAACCCAAAGCCGGTTATCAAGGTACCACTTGTGTCCCAGAATACTGTGTTTTCATTTCTTCTACAACTCATACACTTGTATGATACTTTTACACTGTTCTTAGCTCAATGAGCATGTTTAGACCTTAACATAAGCTATTTTTCTACCTACAAAGGTTTAAATGAACAAGAGAAGCATTCTCATTGGAACTTTAGCATTGTAGTGCTTGGTGAAAGAGAAAGGACTCCTGAAAAAAACTGAGATTTATTAAAGAAAAAATGTATTTTATGTTATATATAAATATATTATTACTTGTAAATACAAAGACGTTTTATAAGCATCATTATTTATGTATTGTGCAATGTGTATAAACAAGAAAAATAAAGAAAGATGCACTTTGCTTTAATATAAATGCAAATAACAAATGCCAAATTAAAAAAAGATAAACACGAGATTGGTGTTTTTTCTATGGGTGTTATCACCTAGCTGAATGTTTTTCTAAAGGAGTTTATGTTCCATTAAACAATTTTTAAAATGTACACTTGACTTGATGTTGTGCACCAGCTTCTCTTTCATTGATTGGGATTAAGGTTGAGCATAGGCTCCAAACTGGGCAGCATGGAGGACCAGAGAGGGGTGGGGCATGAAAACTGCTTGGGGCGGGGCATAGTGGGCTAGGCTAGCTCATCCTCCAAAGGCTGAGGAATATAGTTCTTGACTTTCTCAGGTAAAGTAGAAAGCTATCCACAACAGACCTATTTAAATCGCCAAGCCAATCAGATAGCTAAGCATAGAAGTGAGCAGCTTGAAATTCTAACCTGCGCCAAATTTGTGGAAATTCCCTGTTATGTGACAAACTAAGGTGATTTGTTGAATAATTAATGAGTTCGAGGGAAAAGATACTTAAATCTACCCAATGAATTAATCGGGAAGGATGGTGTGTGTTTTCATTTAATTTGGATTAAGTCCCTGAAGCTGATATAGCTGTTTCTTTGTTGCTACCCTTGCTTTTCTGACCCATAACTAGATGTCCCCATGAGACTGTCCTTGGCACTCTTCTCCATCCACTCATTGCATAATTTAATTGGCTTTGATGATCTCTTCAAACGACTCTCAGATCCATCATTTCCAACCCTAGTACTCTTCCTCAGACATGAGATCCCTAGCTGCCTGCTGGATATGTCTGCCAGTCTGCCTTACTGACAGTTCCAACTCACATGCCTAAAACCAGACTCATCTTCTCCCCCTATAGTTCTCTCTCCCAGTGTGCTTTGCTGTTGGTGGCTATCATCCTATTCAGTCACTTAGGCTTGAAAAATCACATTTGCCTAGTTTTACCTTCAGGTCTAATCACTTGCAAATCCTGTTTCAATTACAGCTGTGTTTCTCCCATTCTTCCTTTCCACTCAAATAGCCTCCTGAAAGTTTCTTAACTGGTCTTCCTTTTCTACTCCAGTTATTTACATAGATATAAAATCTCCCCAAGTCTGACCAAAACATTTCCTATTGCCTTTAGGATAAAATACTGCCATTTAAGGTTCTCTACCATCTGGCTGTCCCCAGCTTTATTTCCCATTACTCCCCTTTACACAGTTAAATCCCCAGCCAAATTGGAACACTGACCATAACCTTCATGTTGGTTACAGGCCATCTGCAGACTGTAGAAAGAGTAGGTAGGGACCCACACCTGAACAAGAATTCTCTACGATATGCCTGACAAGTTATCTAATGTTACTTGATGACTGGCAAAATCTTGGAGCCTAATGCGGGGATGTAAAAAACTTTCTATATTTGGAGTCATGGATCCTGAGTTCCTGTTCCCACTCCTCATCTTTCTAATGGGCAGATCATTTGAGTTCTCTTGGCCTCAGTTTTACCATTCATAGAATGAAGAGGATAGACTAGATGGCCTCTTAGGATCTTTTCTACTCTAGAACCGTCAACCTATGAGCTCCTGAAAGGGGTAACTTGCTACTTTTCCAATCAGCCCTTTCTACTTTTGGATGGCCAATTGTTGGAAAAGGTCTCCTTGTGTCAAACCATCCATATATTTTTCTCCTAATTTGGCTGTCTGGGACCCAACAGAACAAGTTTAAACCTTCTACTTGACAGACCTTCAAGTACTAGAAGGTGGCTATCATTCCTCACCCTCACCCCCAAATAAGTGTTTTCTAGGTTAAAATCATCAGTTCCTTTAACTGACATGAACTCAAAACACTTCACCATCCTGGCTACCTTGTCAATGTTCTTAAAATGTAGGAAGCTCTTTGCGCTTAAAGTAATACTCTAGATGTGGAATCACCAGGGCAAAGGTCGGGGGCAACTTCACCTCCCGGTCCTGGTTACTATGCTTCTCTTCAGTAGTATAGGCCAAGGTCTCCCACTGCATCTGGGGCCATCTCCAGTCATCCTGATCTATGTCTTGCTGCTGGACCCAGATGACTCTGGAGAAATGAGTGAGGCTGGTGACTTTGCATAGCCCCCTGCCTCACTTAAATCCATTTCACTTCCAGGTCAAGACATCACCTTCCTTATGTTATTGGTCCTCTTTGATTCAGAATGAAGGACAAACAATAATACTAGTATTGAAGATTGCATTAGCTTTCTACCTATTCCATTGTTGACTCAAATTGAGGTTGTAATCCACTAAAACTCAAATCTTTTTTTTTTTTTTTGGTCAAGACAAAGTGTACCAATGCCTCCTCTTATGGGACTTGTGAAGTTTACTTTTTGAGCCTAAATCGGCCCCATGTTCTAGCTTTTAGTTGAGATCTTTCTGAATCCTGCCCTCTGGAGTGCTCCTCCCCCCTCCTGCAAATTTGATAAGCAGTCCAGTTTGTACCTTTATCTAAGGGATTAAAAATAAAGGGAAGAGAAGTTATTAGGTCGAGGAAAAGAGAAACAAAAAGGAGGAAGGAAAAAGAGAGAACAGTTTGTTGAGTGAGGTCAAATAGAAGTATATTTTTAAGGCACAGAACCAGATTGCCAATTGGAAAGAAGCTGACTTGGATTTAACCTGCTGTTTCCTTTGATTACCCACGATGATTAGTTCTAAGATGCCGAATTTTTTCTATTGATACTTGTATAGTGCTACAGGAAAGATCAGAGAGAGCAGATAGGATTTTATATCCTGAAAAGGTTGTCTTTTAGGGAAGCGGTATGATATGGCAGGTAGAGTATTGGATTTGGAGTTAGGAATACTAGAGTTCAAATCCTGTCTTAAACACTAGCTGGGTGACCCTGGGTAAGTCACTTAAACTCTCTGAACCTCAGTATTTTCATCGTAAAAAGGGGCTAATACTATTACCTATCTTGATTCAACATTCAATAAACATTTGTTAAGCACCTACAATGTTCTGGGTGCTGCATTGTGTCAGGAACTAGAGATACAAAATTAACAAATGAAACAACCTTCAAAGAGCTTATTTTCCAAAGAGAGGGAAGAACGGATAACACAAAGTAACCACATGGTAGATCCAGACCCAGTAATTCTTGAGAGAGCGTGCACTAGCAACCAGGGACAAGAATAGACTTCCTGTAGGTGGTGGAACTTGAGGGTTAAAAGGAGCCAGAGATTCTGACACTATGACAAGATCAGGAAGGTATATATCTCAGAGCAATGCTGCAAAGATCAAATGAAATTTTGTAAGTATGAATACAAAGGGCTTTGTATGTGTGTGTATTTTGTGTATAGATAGTGCGTATGTGTGCGTATGCATGTGTATGTGTATGTATATATGTACGTGTATATGTGTATATATGTAGGTGTTTGTATGTATATGCACACATGTGTATATGTATGTTTGTGTATGTATGTATGTATATGTGTGTATGTGTGTATAGCTTTGCAAAGCTTAAAGGATTCGATGAATGTCAATTTTTATTAGGGAATAAAGGGATACTTAAAGCTTTCTGTTAGGGGAGAAGGTTGGAACATCAGAGGAAAAGGTATTCTGGTTGTAGGGCATAAGGAGACAAGGGGAAGCAAATGTAAAAGCAGAATCAGAAGAGCCATGAAATGCAGAAGCTGCAAGGAATCTGTGGTCCACAGCTAGAAACCAGTTCTCTGATCTGTTAACTGCAAAAGGCATACAGCATAGTCACACAGTATCTTAGCCTATGTAGAAAAGAAAGGAAGTTTTACTGAAGAATCTCAGTTCCCTGATCCCTAGAAACAGGCTCATTTTAGGATATCATACTGATCCAGGCTAGACTTACTGAGAACTCTCAAGGCTAGGGGGAGGGACGCTTTTGGGCACTCTATCTAGAGGCCTGGATCTGGAATTAGAGGATCTGAGTTCAAGTCCTGGCTCTGTTATTTATGCATCTGTGACCTTAGGCAATTCACTTAACATCGATGGACTTTGATTTCTTATTTTTCAAATGGGGGTCAATTTATATAATCTGCCTCTATTTTATGTTGTTGTTGCTTAGTCATTTCAGTTGTGTCCAACTCTTCATGACCCCATTTGGGATTTTCTTGGCAAAGATACTGAAGTGGTTTCCATTTCCTTTTACAGATGAGGAAACTGAGGCAAGCAGAGTTAAGTGATTTGCCCAGCATCACACAGCTAGTGAGTGTCTGAGGCCAGATTTGAACTCACAAAGATGAGTCTTCCTGACTCCTGGCCAAGCACTCTATTCACTATGCCCATCTAGCTGCTCCAAAATTAAAAGTTAGGAATCCACCTAGTTGCCCCTTGTATGTTACAGTCTTAGAAATTTGCCTGGGGACACTGAGAAGGTTAAGGGAGTCAGGATCTGAACCCAGGGCTCTCTGACTTGAGGCTGACTATCCACTCAACTCCATTTCTTCTCTGTGCCTGCTTTCATTATCTGCAAATTGGGAGTAATCATATTTTTACTACCTACCTCACTGATGAGGAGAAGGTGATTAAAAGAAATTAAAGCACCATGTGAATGTGAATATTTATCCCTTCAAGGCTCAGCCCAGGTTGTCAACACTTTATAAAATTTGATTTGGTCCTGGAAGCTGCTGATCTCTCCTTCCTCGAAAGTTCTTAGAGGAAGAGCCCTCTTATCACATTCTAACTTTAATTACCTGTGATTTGTATAGACATCGTATTCCCTCTTACCTTCCCCACCCCTTCCCAAGTAAATTGTAAGCTTTTCCAGGGTAGTCACAACAACATTCCTTTTTTTTTTTTCATTTTTGTATATTTAGCACTCAGCAGAGTGCCTTGCATATAGTAATAACTCACATTTCTATAACACTTTTATCATTACAAAGCATTTTCCTCACAACAGCCTTGTGAAATTGGTAGTTTAGCTATTATTTTCCCCATTTTGCAATCAAAGAGCCTGAGACTTGAAAAGGCTAAGTTGAAGATCATGAAACCAATAATTGCTAGAGCTTGGCTTTGAACCCAACCCTTGGATCTCCTCTGGATCCAAGACCAATAGGCTTTTTTATTTCTCAAAATTTTGTTACTTAATTATAAAGCATCATCATTATTTTAACCAATAAGTAACAATCAGAGTAAAAGTCATTTTCTTTTAAAAAAAAATCAATCAACAAACATTTATTATTAAGAACTTGTGATACTCCAGGAACTGGCCAAGAGACTCTTAATAAATCCTTTTTGATTCCTTCCAATTTAAATGGAATGACTAAAGGACTGAAGGGCATTAGTCAATGTTTATTGACCAATTGTTTATCAACTGATTGATCAAGGAAGAAAAACTTCAGGTTTGGAGACAAGGGCATCAGAAAGCATGAATAATATGACTTAGACTGATCGCTAAGGAGTTCACAGTGGGATGGATGATGAGAGACTTGAAGCTAAATCTAAACTGAGCATTTTCTTCTAAATCTCTAGTAATGGCAAGGAATCTTCTAAAGAATCTGAAGGGCCCCAAGAGGCCATCTTGTTCAGCCCTTCTTCTAATGCAAGAATTCCCTCTGCAATCTACAGCAGTCCTCTACTTGAACATTTCTAGTGATGGAGAGCTTCTGACATCGTGAGGCAGCTGATTCCATTCTTGGGCAGCTCCAATTGTTACCAAATTTACCAAACCAAAATCTACCTGCCGTTGACCTTGGTTACTCCTTAGTCGAATCCTGTTTTGGCTCTTTGGACATTTTGCAAACATAATAAAAATTCTGGGTCTCAATTTGCCTCCAGCAGTAAGGTCTCAGGGAAGGTGTCCCCAACTTTGATTTGGAAAATATCTTTAATAATTCATCTCCTTTTATAGGGTGGACTCTGGTGGCCTGGTGTCTGTGTGTGTGTGTGTGTGTGTGTGTGTGTGTGTGTGTGTGTAAAAAGAGAGAAAGATAGACCTATGATTGCACTAGCCACATGATATAGTGGACAATGGGCAGGCCATGGAGTCAGGGAGACCTGAATTCTGGTCTTCCTTCTGACCCAAAGTAGCTATGTAGACAAATGACTTAACTTCTTAGAACCTTAGACAATTTTCTAACACAAGTCACAGAAAATTTGCTGATCTGAATCAGTAGAAGGAGTTTCCATAGCAGGGGATTCCCACATCTATGAAATCACAGCGATGTCAATAAGACAAGAGAAAGAAATTAATAAGCATTGGTAAAGAGGGGCAAAAATGACCTATTTACAGATGTAATAGTTTATTTAGAAAATCCTAGATAATGAACAAAAAATAAATTATACAATTAATAACTTTGGTAAAGTAGTAGGATACAAAACAAATATACCAAAATAATTAGGAGGGATAGAAAGCATATCCCATTTTAAAAACCAAGAAAATATATTAATTATATTGGAGTTAACGTAGCAAGATACACACAGATCTTAATAGAATAGAATAGAATAGAATAGAATAGAATAGAATAGAATAGAATAGAATAGAATAGAATAGAAGCTCTTTGAAAGCAGAGATTGTTTTGTTTCTTTCTATTCTTGTTGAGAACATAAATGAATGGAAGCAATCACAATATAATTTGATTGGAGAAATAAAGGATGATTTAAAAAAAGTTTACTGATATTCAATGTTTGTGATACCATTCCAATATAATAATAATAATTCCATTCAGATTTATCAGTTTTACAAATTTAACACTATACTAAACAATTTTTTTCCAAAGGAGTTGTTTGTATACTCAAACAGACATGAGATCTCATCAATATGGAATTTTTCTCTGATGGTGTATATTAAAGCCTACACATGCATGATGATTCTGTGGAACTCTTGCTTGTATCCTCTGGTATGCTCACTGGAACATCTCTAGTACTTCCTCCATTTCACCTGACATCATTCTGAGTACCAGTGTGGCAGATAATAACAAAATTGATTTGGAGGAATTTAAAGATATCAAGAATCAAGGATATCTAGGGGAATTAAAAAATAGGAATAAGTACATCGTGGTGTCATCAGTTCTCAAATTATAGTAGAAAGCTATAATTATAAAATAATATAAAATAGATTAGGTAAAAAACAAACTTAAAGATAAATGACCACACATAGCCTAGACCGCACTTAGCTCGAGGACCTGAAGAACTAGTGGAAAATTCTTTCTTCAGCAATAATTACTGATTAAAGAGATGCAATTTGAAACAACCTTGAGATATCATTTTACATCTATCAGATTGACTAAAATGATTGAAGGGGAAAGTGACAAATTTTGGAAGGGATGTAGAAAAATTGGGACACTAATTCATTGTTGGTGGAATTGGCAGAATTGATCAAACCACTTGGGAGAGCAATGTGTCCAAAGAGTTATTAAACCACTTATACCCTTTGATTCAGCAATGCCACTACTAGGTCTATTTCCAAAGATGATTAGGGAAAAAGGAAAAGGACCTATATGTTCTAAAATGTTAATAGCAGCTTTGTGGTGGCAAAGAACTGGAAATTGCAGGGAAGCCCATCAATTGAGGAATGGCTGAACAAGTTGTGGAATAAGATTGTGATGAATACTACTGGGCTATAAGAAATGATGAGTTCGATGATCTTAGTAAAATATGGATAGACTTGCACGATATAATGAAGAGTAAAATGAGCAGAACAAAGTGGACAGTGTATACAGTAACAGCAATATTCTTTTAAGAACAAGTTTGAGCAAATAAGCCATTTTGCCTATTACAACTATCCAAATTAACTACAAAGGACTTATGAAGGAAAATGTTATCTGTATCCAGAGGAAGACCTGACAAATAGAAGTATGTATAGAATAATTTTACACATATATATACATATTTAAGTTTAATGGTGGCCATCTCTGGAGTGGGAGTGAGGGAATGGAAGAAAAAAAAGAAATTTACATGACAATTTTAATATATATTTAAAAGGAATAGCAAGTTATACACAATAGATTTGCAGTTTTATGTGTAATCATCTTTTTTAATTATAATATGTTATAGAAATACTGGCCTTTTTCCATAAATTAAAAATAAAATAAACAAAAATTTTTGAAAATTGCTGGGAAATGCATTACAGTTTGGCAGAAAAGAAATTTAAATCAGCAGCTTAGCTATATCATGTACCATAATAATAAATTCCAAATATTTAAACAAGTGTTTACACATGAAAAGTTCTACCCTGAATAACTTAGAAGAGAGTGGAATACTATAATTTTCATAACTTTGAATAGAGGATGAATTTGTAACCAGTCATGCCATAAAGAATATTATAAAAGACAACACTGATTGCTATTATTTTTTTCTTTTTTTTAAATTATTTTGATTTATCAATAATCACTTCCATATGCTTTTGAGTTTAAAATTTTTCTCCCCCTTCCTCTCCACCACCCTCCCCAAGACAGCGCATAATCTGATACAGGCTATACATTTACATTCATATTAAACATATTGTCACATTAGCGATGTTGTAAGAAGAAATAGGAGGAACCATCAGAAAGAGGAAACAAAACTCAACAGAAGAGAAAAAAAAATAACAATTCTGCTTCCATAGTTCTTTCTTTGGGTGTGGATAGCATTTTCCATCACAAGGCCTCTGGAGATGTCTTAGATCCTTGTATTGCCAGGAAGGGTTAAGTTTATCAATATTAGTCATCACACAATGTGGCTGTTATTGTGTTGTACAATGTTCTCTTGGTTCTGCTCACTTCACTCAGCATCAGACCATACAAGTCTTTCCAGGTTTTTCTGAAGTCAGCCTGTTCACCATTTCTTATAACACAATAGTATTCCGTCACATTCATACACCACAACTTGCTCAGTCATTCTCCAATTGATGGGCATCCTCTCAATTTCCAATTCTTTGCCACCACAGAAAGAGCTGCTATGAATATTTTTGTACATGTGGGTCCTTTTCCCATTTGTGTGATCTCTTTGGGATATATCCCTAGAAGTGCTATTGCTGGGTCAAAGGGTATTATAGCCCTTTGAGCATAGTTCCAAATTGCTCTCCAAAATGGTTGGATCATTTCACAACTAAACCAACAATGCATCAGTGTTCCAATTTTCCCACATCTTCTCCAACATTTATCATTTTCCTGTTTTGTTGTGTTGGCCATTCTGAGAGGTGTGATATGGTACCTCAGAGCTGTTTTGATTTTCATTTCTCTAATCAATAGTGATTTAGAACATTTTTTCATATGACTATAGATGGCTTTAATTTCTTCATCTGAGAACTGTCTGTTCATATCCTTTGACCACTTATCAATTGGGGAAGGGCTTGTATTCTTATAAATTTGACTTAATTCTCTATATATTTTAGAAATGAGGCCCTTATCAGAGAAACTGGTTGTAAAAATTCTTTCCCAATTTTCTACCTTCCTTCTAATCTTAGTTTCGTTGGCTTTGTTTGTGCAAAAACTTTTCAATTTAATGTAATCAAAATTATCTATTTTGCTTTTCGTAATGTTCTCTATCTCCTGTTTGGTCATGAATTCTTCTGTTCTCCATAGATCTGACAGGTAAACTGTTCCTTGCTCTCTCAGTTTGCTTAGAGTATCAGCCTTTATATCTAAATCATGTACCTATTTTGACTTTATTTTGGTATATGGTGTGAGATTTTGGTCTATGCCTAGTTTCTGCCATACTCTTTTCCAGTTTTCCCAGCAGCTTTTTTTTCAAAGAGTGGGTTCTTATCCCAGAAGCTGGGGTCTTTGGGTTTATCAAATAATAGATTACTATAGTCATTGACTACTGTGTCTTGCATACTTAACCTATTCCACTGATCCACCACTCTATTTCTTAGCCAGTACCAAGCAGTTTTGATGATTGCTGCTTTATAATACAATTTAAGATTTGGAATGGCTAGGCCACCTTCCCCTGCATTTCTTTTCATTAGTTCTCTTGATATTCTGGACCTTTTGTTCTTCCAAATGAATCTTGTTATTATTTTTCTAACTCTATAAAATAATTTTTTGGTAGTTTGATTGGTATGGCACTGAATAAGTAAATTAGCTTAGGTAGAATTGTCATGACATAAAGAATATTATAAAAGAACACTGATTGCTATTATTAAAAACAAAAATAAAAACCTTTTGCACAAATACGGCTAGAATATGAAGAAAGGATATAGACTAGGAGAAAAAGACTTTGCATAAAATATCCCTATTGATGTGGTTCATGCAAAATCTATAGGGAAATGACATATATTTATAAGACTAAGAGCCATTACCCAATAGATAAGTGGTCAAATGATATGAACTAACATTTATCAAAAGAAAAAACACAGATTTTAAAATTTCTTTATTAATTTATTTTGATTTATCAATAATCACTTCCATAAGCTTTTGAGCGTAAAATTTTCCTCCCCCTCCCTTCCCTTCTCGTTCCCCAAGATGGTGCACAATCTGACATAGGTTTTACATATATATTCCTGTTAAACATATTTTCACATTAGTCATGTTGTAAGGAAAAATTAGAACCAATAGAAGGAACCACAAGAAAGAGAAAACAAAACAAAACAAAACAGAAGGAAAAAAAAAGGGCAAATAGTATGCTTAGATCTGCATTCAAACTCCATAGTTCTTTCTTTGGATGTGGATAGCATTTTCCATCATGAGACTTTTGGAGATGTCTGAGATCCTTGCATTGCTGAGAAGGGCTAAGTCTGTCAACATTAGTCATCACACAACATGGCTGTTATTGAAAAACACAGATTTTTAACAGCCATCTTAAAAAGTACTCCAAATTGCTAATTATCAGAGAAATGCAAATGAAAATAACTCTAAAGTATCACTTCATAGTCATCAAATTGTTGAAGATGTAAAACCTCTCATATGGCAAAATAGATACGCTATTGCAGGGATGTCAAAAATTGCGCTCTTTTACCCAGTGATTCCGATACTGACTTTCTTCATTAAGGAGATAAATGACAACAAGAAACCTATTTTATGAAAATATTGATAGCAGCATTATTTGTAATAGCCAGGAATTTGAAAGAAAACATGTATCAAAGGATTGGGAAATAGCTGACCAAATTGTAGTAAAGGAAAGAAACGCTATATTATTGCTCAGTGACAAATGCTGAATATAAAAAATTCAAAGAAATATGGGAATATGCAAATGAATACACATTTGAATAGATGTAAGGTAAACAAAGTGGAACTTAAAGAACAATTTACATAATTACTATAACTATATAAGTGAAAATAACTTTAAATGGCAACCAAATAGATAAAAAACATTGGTATTAACGTTAAAGACACACATCCACTCTTTCTTTTCTTTTCTTTTCTTTTCTTTTTCCTCCTGGAAATGTTTTTAAAAACACATCTTATTGAAGTCTTTTATCTTTATAACATGATCTTTGCCCACTCTCTCCAAACCTGATTGGATCCTCCCTTTAAACTAAGGAACACAATTCAGCAAAAAACATCACAAATAGAAACCTTGCCTCACAATACATGTAATATTCTGTTCTAGCAGCCCCTTCATTTCTCTGCTATAAAGAAGGAAATATGTTTCATTTTTCCTTCTCTGGGACTTCCAGAGTTCCACTTCTTTTCAGTGATTTTTTTCTGATTATGTTTATGATCATTGTGTATACTGATCTTTTTGTTTCTGCATACTTTGTTTTGTATCAGTTCATATAAATCTCCCTATGTTTCTTTGAATGCCTTAGTCATCATTTCTTACTTACCATATAATAAAACTCCATTACATTCATATTGTATATTTTTTCAGCCATTTCCTAATCAATGAACTATTTTGTTTCTTTTTTTTTTACTGCCTTCAGAGTGCTGCTATGAATATTTTTATATAGATTAGAGCTTTGTATCTATCTTTGATTTCTGTAAGATAAGTACTTAGTAGTGGTATGACTAGGTGAAATGTGATGTACTATTTGAGTCACTTCTTTTTTCCCTTTCTTTTAGTAAATGGAAAACCACTAAAGGGTAAAGTTATTAGGATCACAGATTTAGAGCTGGCTTCACTCTGTGGAAGGGATCTCAAATGTCCAAACTCTTAATGTGATGTCTGAGCAATCTGAGAATCAGGGAAGTTAAACGAATAAAGTAAACAAGTATTTATTAAGTGCTTACTATGTGCCAGGCACTGTGGTAAGCAAGTACAAAGGTAGTGATTGGTAGTGAGTTTCCAAATCTAGGTCCCCAACCCAAAATATAACACTTCCCACCCTGCTGTGAATGTACTGTCACTCCAAATCACTCTTCTATGTTGTTAAAGATAACTGGGAGATTTTATATTGTGGGGAATTTAATCATGAGTATTTGGACACTTTGTATGATATATTTGAACAAAATTTATCAACCTAAAAAAATTAGATAGAAAAGATTTGGGGGTAACTTAGATGCTGTGGGTGGCTGAAGGAAAATTTTCTTCAAGGAAAGGTATCTTTCAAACTATAGTTTGGCTATACCCATCTCTTTGCTCTCATTGTGTATTGGAAAGAATGCTGGATTTGGAGGCAAAAAAACTAGGGTTAAAAGTGTTGTCATTAGGGTCATAGATAATTAATGTTGAGTATCAGGAAGAGGAGAACAGAGGCAAGTAATTAGACTAACTGGCTAAATCCTCCTATGCCATTATGTTTCTGCTCAAGACCACCTCACAGAGGACAGAAAGCAGAAGCCAATTTCTGTTTGCAGTAGCGCTTTGTAGGAATCTATTAATTGCCAATCAAAGGCAGCTGAGCAAACTAGCATTTATATGGGAATAGGCAATTCAGTCAATGGAACTATCCATACAAATCAAAGAGCTCTAAGGTTCTTGGTTACTACAAATATGGAGGGCGAGGAGAATTTTGTAGTGACCTACAGAGAAGTGTAAAGTGTTTGTGTTTCTGTCAGTATCAAGTACCAAGGAGTGCTTGCACAAGGAGTAGACTGGTCTTCCTCCTAGAGAAGAAGCTGAAAGAGCTAAATAAATGGCTATCTCCTTTGTAGGTTGTCAGGCAGAATGAAGTGTTCCTTAAAAGAGTGAAGGAAATGCTTTAAGAGGAAAAGAAAAGAAAAAGGATCTGAAAAGGCAGATAAGCCTAATCTGTTTCAGGAGTTTGGAGGGTGGAAGAAGGTGACACAGAGAATATGATCACAGATGGAACTAGAGCTGGGAGAGACCTTAAAGGCCATTGAATCCAACTCCCTCAGTTTGCACATGAGAAAATTGAGACCCAGATAAGGTTACATGACTTGCCCAGGGTCACACAGATAGTTATCTAAAGGAAGAGAAAAATGAAGAATCATTGAACATTTAGAGGCAATGGATATGAGAGTCTTCCTCAGGAAGACTGTAAAATGGGTGTGACACTCAGGAAGCAGGCCATTATGTTTCCAGGAGTGATGATGGGGCTGCAGAGATGCCATCTAGAAAGACATCATCCTGGCGATGATGAAGAGCATATGAAGAAGAGAGAAGTAGTGATGGCTGATGACTTTTTGCAAAAGGTAACTCAGGCTGATGTTTGTCTTCCCAACATAAGCAAAGACAGAGGTCTGCTGTCTTCTCAGGGCATATAAATATACACAGAGGGTGAGGGAAAGCCTCCCAAGAATTATCGAACCTGCTGACCGCTACCCACTGCTGGTGATTGTTGTGGGGACAAAGAATACTTCCCGAAGGGCTTAGGAAGACTTGGACTAGAAATTGAGAATGTTAGGGGCATAGGTAATGTTTTTATCTTTGTTTCTGATTGGATGGAGGGACTTTAGAAGAAAAAGATAGATTTGGGAAGTGAATAGCTAATTGAGAAGAAGTTGTTTGAGAATGAAATTTGAATTTCTGAACCACAGCAAACTTAAACTATAGAAATTATGGACTCTTGACCAGGGATAGTGTGTGCTTAATTAGGGACAGTTTAAAATACACACACACACACACACACACACACACACACACACACTCACTCACATTTACATATATATTTGTCTGGATTCTTGAGAAACTGATTGAGAGGGATTAAAAGTGTAAAGTAGCAATGGGCACAAGAAAAATCAACTGCACATTTTTACAGGTGTGATGCCTACCCAGATGCCATAGAGAGTAGTAGATACACAAAGGAAGAAGAATAGTGATAATGAGGAGCCATAACACACAGGAGAACAATATCCAGGAAGAGAGCAAATGATACAACCCCAGGCATCAATATCTGTATGCACATGTATTGTTCAGTCTTTCACTTGTGCCTGACTCTTCATGACCCCAGGTGGGATTTTCGTGGCAAACTTCCTGGAGTGGTTTGCCATTTCCCTCTCTCATGGATTGAGGCAAACAGAGGTTAAGTGACTTGCCCAGGGTCACACAGCTAGTAAGTGAGGCCAGATTAGAACTCAGGTCTTCCTGACTCCATGCCCAGAGCTCTATCTACTGAGCCACCTACCTGCCTCCTTCAAATGTATTAGGATTTCAATTTCACCTGGTTTTGTTACTAATTTTTGCATTTGTGGACAAGATAGAAAGATTTGGCTTAGATGGTAGTACAGTGGGGTGAATCAAAAGTAGATTGCATGAGTCAACCAAAAAGTCATCATTAATGGGCCCATGTAGGGAGGTGGAATGTCCTAGGATTTTGTCCTTGGCCTTGGACTCTTCAACATTTTTTTTTTAACCAGTGATGGATGATGAAGAAACAGATAGCATGCTAGTCACATTTGCAGATAGCATGAAGCTGGGAGGGATGGCTTGTCATCAGAATCCAAAGACCTTGACAACCTAGAACACTGTTCTAATAAGTTGACATTTAATAGAGATAAATGTTAAATCCTACTCTTTGATTTTTAAAAAGTCAGTTTCACACAAAGGACAGGAGATGTGTCACTAGACAAAGAAAGTTTAAAAAAGAAACTTTATCAAAGCATTTTATTTGTCAATTTTCTTTCTTTTATTATGAACTTCATAAATGCATACATTTCTACAAAGAGGATTGTACATGAGACCATGAATCTTCATTGCAAGAAGCTCAACCTTTTAATAAATATGTTTTAAAATTAACATGATAGTATCAATACTACCCTGCCTGACATTAGTTTGTATGGGAGAAGATCTGAGTATCTTGCTGGACTGGAAGTTTAATGTGAATCAACAGCCCCACATGACAAACAACATGTTTAATATAATTTTAGGCTGCATGAAGAGAAGGCATGGTATCCAGGACTATGGAGATAATAATAATAATAACATTTATGCAGTACCTACTACATGTCAGGTACTATGCTAAGCACTTTACAAATATTATCTAATTTGACCTTCACAACAACCCTATGAAGTAGGTGCTATTATTATCTCTGTTTTATAGTTGAGAAAACTGAGGCAGACAGAAGTTAAGTGACTTGCTCAAAGTCACACAGCTAGTAAGTGTCTGAGGCCAGATTTGAACTGAGGTTTTCCTAACTCCAGGCCCAGTGCTCTATCCACTATATCACCTAGCTGCCTGTGATAGTGATTCTGTACTCTGCCCTTGATAACCTCCTTTGAGAATATGGTTTTAAGTTCTGGGCACCATATTTTAGGAAAAGCTCTCACAAATTGAATGCATTCAGTGGAGGGCAATGAGAATGCTGAGGCTGTTGGAAATGATGCCATATGAGGATTGAGTGAAGGAACCAGGAATATATAGTTACTAGAAAAGAAGACTTAGGGGAACACGTTAGCTATGCTCAGGTATTTGAAGTATCTGAAGGGCCATTATGTGAAAAGGGCATGACACTTGTTCTGATTGGTTCCAAAGAGCAGAACAAAGTAATGGGTGGAAGTTGAAGAAAGGCAGATTTCTTCTTTAGAAAAAATGTCCTCACTGTTAGAGCTATCCCACAGTGGGAAGGCCTGAAGAAATGAGGGATATGAGGAATTCAGAGAAATATGGGAAGATTTATATGAATTGATACAGAGCAAAATAAGAAAGAGCAATGACTACAATCACATAGAAGAAAAGATTCCTGAAAGGAAGTTGAGCTCTGACATGGAAAAGCCAATGAAAGTCCTAGGGAAGAAGTAAAAAAAATACCTTCCCCTCCCCTAAAGAGAGATAAAGGAACATGAGAACAAAACGTTGTGTACATCGTCAGACAAATTTCCTATAGTTGATATTTTGCTTAGTTTTTTTTGAAACTTTGTCACAAGGGAAGATCTAGTCTGGAGGGGGGTTGGAAATGACTATGATAAAACAGATATACAAACCCAAAGAGTGGGGTATATCAGGTTTCCCTTCATAACTGATCAGTCAATCAACAAGTATTTATTAAGTAATAACTATGTGTCAGTGACTGAGCTAAGAGGAGTTTTGGAAGGGGGCATACAGCCAAATGAAAATTAGGCAGTACTGGATTCAGAATTGGGTTTGAAACTGTTTTGTTTCTTATTACTCATGTAACTTTGGGCAACCATTCTCTCCTGTCATCTCTCTAGGCTTCTGTTGTCATACCTATAAAATGAGGGACTCAGACCAGATTAGTGGTGTCTGACTCAAGTAGAAATGGGGACACTAAACCATACATAAGGATCCTTGTGACCGCTAATGACTAAGAAAAACCACATATTAACATTATCTATGTTCAATTGTATTTTTATTTATTTTGTTCAATATTTTCCATTTATATTTTAATCTGGTTCTGCTGTATTGGGGAGTGTTGATGCCGTGTTTGATAACTCTGGATTAGAATGGTCTTCAAGGTTACTTCCAGCTCCAGATGGATAATCCAGTTATCGCCAAATCTATATACAGACAATTCTCACTTTTTGTAAATTCGTATGCATATTCAGCTTTATGGTAAAGAAAATTAAATTAATACTACTTCGATTCCTAAAGTTACCTTTCCATGTCCTTGAGTTGAGCTCAGGAATTTATCTTTCCCTCTGATTAAAGTTATAATTAAAAGAAAAGTTGTTATCTTTCATAGTGGTAGCACCTGTATACTTCCAGAAAATCTGTTTGTTATCTTTAAGCCCCACAAGTTAACTTGGTACCATTCCCAAAAGATATAGTGCCTATTCTTGTACAATTAGGGAAACTTTTCTTTCTTCCAAGGAGACAACACATCTGATAGTTTTGATCTCTTAGCAAAGATCATAAGATGTGATTTGTTCCATAGAACAACTGATATTCCTTAATTCATAGAGGGGCAGTGATTAGCTTCATGTGAATGACAGACCACCTTTCTTAGTATAGCCACTGATAATGTTCCTGCCCCAACCCTACAATCTATCTCTTTTTGTCCATGTCTACAAAGACCCTTCTTTGTTGTGTGTCAATAAGGAGGGTCTTCTCCTTCTCTTTGGGATTGCTGGCTTTACTGAAGTTGCCAGTCTGACCTACTTTGTTAAGTTATATGCATCACTGCTAATAAACTGATTTTGCTTGGAGCTCTGTACCTCAATTTACCTTTATTAGTTTCCTTTGCCACAACCTGAAGACATTTTTTCTTATATTGAAAAAAATGGATCCAAATCCTTGAAGATTTTTAAAAGTTCAAAGACTAGTTGAGAATAATATTGCTTGCTGTCATCATACATACAAGGAAAAAAAGAGAGCCATTGTCCAAACATCTCTCAGTAGCTTTGTTAAAAAAAAAAAAAAAAAAGTTTGCATAGCCAAACTCCAGTGATAAAGTCTAGGTGCAGTAGGTAGGGAAGGGGCAACATACCACACACCTATGTTAACCTTATTGTACAGTACTGTGCATCTGTTACCATTCACTTTATCTTTCATTTCATAATTCTGTTTATTATCACAGTACAGTATTTAATATGTCTGCATTTTAGTATATACATATATATATATTTGCTTTTTGGTGAGGTGATTGGGGGTAAGTGACTTGCCCAGGGTCACACAGCTGGTAAGTGTTAAGTATCTGAGGCTGGATTTGAACTTGGGTCTTCCTGACTCCAAGGCCAGAGCTCTATTCACTGCGCTACCTAGCTGACCCTATTTTACTATATTTTATGACTTGCATAAAGGTTTTATTTTGTGTGTGCCTTTGTTATATAAGCGAAGTGACATGACTCGGTAGGGACAAATTGTCATTACATAAAAATCACTTTACATGGAGGTCTGGGGAATGATCTGCTTAGGTAAAGTGAGAACTGTCTGTAGTCCCTTCCAGTTCTAAATTTTTGGTCTTTAAATACTTTGCTGTCATCTCAGGTCTGTCGATGGCCCCAGGGACATAGATTGAGGTCTCTCTAGGTTCCCAGATATAAAGGGGCTTCAGAATTAGAATATCCAGATGCTCATCTCACAGGAATAAAGATAAAGGTTTTGTATGGAAGGGAGTGGATGATAGTAAAAATATCTGTAAAATGGGTGTAAGAATAGCATTTACCTCCCAGGGTTGTTGTGACAATTAAATGAGATAATAATTGCAAAGCACTTAGCACAGTGCCTGGCACATAGTAGCTGCTTAATAAATGTTAGCTATATGATTGTGCATATATAACCTATATTAAATTTCTCACTGTCTTAGGGATGAGGGAGGGAGGGAATTTGGAACTGAAAAATTTTAAAAATGAATATTAAAGATTATTTTATATATAACTATGAAAAAATAAAATATTCAAAAATGTTAACTATTATACACATATACCTGCTAGAAGCAAAGAGGGGGCCATCTCCTGTCCTGTTGATCTATGTCTTGCCACTGGACCCAGATGGCTTCAGTGCCGAGAGTGAGGCTGGTGACTTTGCACAGCCTTCCCTCACTTTAATCCAATTCACTTGCTTGTCACAGCATCACCTTCTTGATGTCATATTCCTCTTGGAAAACAAAGGACAAACAACAACAACAGAAGCAGTGTAGTGTAGTACATGGGGAGCTGGCTCCAAAGTCAGGAAGTCTAGGCTGAAGTCCTGGCTATGACACATACTGGCTGTGTGACCCTCATCGACTCACTTAATCTCTTAGTACCCCTGGGAATGCTCGTAGAATAAAAGTTACAGAACATCGGTCCATCACCAATATAGGAGGGAGTTCCACCAATTAAATCATAGGTTAAACTTAAATGTACATGTGTGTATTTACTAATTTTTGCACATGGTACTTCCCTCTAAGAGAATGTAAGCTCCTTTTTTCTCTTTTGTGTGTATTATCGGCCCTTAGAATAATTTGGGGTGCATAATAAAACCCCATTATATTATTATATTAGAAAGCCTTTATTGAGTTCACATAGAACAAAAGTCTCAATGATATGACCTTTGTCCTCATGAAACTTCTAATTAGTAGGAAAAAAGGAGACAAACATAGAAAAGTGTCATATGCCACATCAACTGATAAATGTATTAAAGAGGATTTTAGTGAGGATGGACTCCAATCTGGACCTTGCTTAAGGCATCAGCTCCACACAAGGGAGGAGAGAGTTCCTACCAAGAGAGGCAATCAATTCCTTCTCTCCTGGAGACCTGCTTATGTTTGAGGTAAATCAGCAAGCATTTATTCAGCACTGGGAATGCAAACTCAAGCAGAAAGAGACAGTCCCTGCCCTCAGGGAGCTCACATTCAATCTAAGCTTACATTGTAAGGAGAAAACAACACATTAAAAGAAAACAGAAAAGGGAGAGGGAGGTAAGGAAGAGAAGAGGCTGCAATTAGGCCCAGGATTAAGCTCAATGCCAATTTTGTTACTCCCTTGTTAAATTTAATATGTACTTAACCCCCTTTCCCCCACCAAACCATACCTAAGAGAACTTCATGGGTTCGTGGATTTTTCTTTGCATATTGAAATGTTTGTGTTTATTGGGGACTGTTAAATTCATAATAAAAAATAACATACACACACGCATACATGTGTGTATATATGTATGTATATATTCATATATACATATACAGAACACACACACGTACACATATATACATATGCATAAATATATTCAGGAGATATGCCATAGGCTGGCATATAATGAGTTCCCAGTGGGGCAGAGAGAGGGCAAGCTATGTTTAGGAAGGTGTCAAACCAGCTTTCTTGACACAGGCAAGCTGTCTGACACTCCCCTGCCTCTTATTCACCTCCCATCTGTAGGGGTTAATAATAGAGCATATGGTATGTGCTCAAAAAAATATTTGATGATTGACTGGTCAAGCAACCGTTCTGGAATATAGCAGCTCCCCTCATCACATAAATATAGATATAGCATGGGCATGCTCAGCCTTACACATAGATGGAGTAGGCAGCTGCCTACATAGTATGATTTGACAGACATAGGAAGGTCCTCCTGCCTTCATGATTCATTCGTTTGGGTTCATCATTGCCTTCTGTGTAGTCTAGGGTTTTTTTTTTTATTTGAGAATACAAATCTCCCAGGAGGAGTATATTAAGTTTCTAACACTTTGGTGTGGCGTGAATGAATTTATCAGTCACTTTCACTCTGGAGGGACCCAGGCCAAGGAAGAGAATCCTGAGAGCCTAAAGGGGGAGGTGTGTGTTTGTGTGTTTGTGTGTGTGTGTGTGTGTGTGTGTGTGTGTGTGTGTGTGTGTGTGT
>NW_020954569.1:66867205-66876685 GCF_900497805.2 Vombatus ursinus | reverse complement strand
GTGTGTGTGTGTGTGTGTGTGTGTGTGTGTGTGTGTGTGTGTGTGTGCTGTGAAATAATGCTCCTGTCAGCCCTGCCCCCTAGTCCTAGCAGAGGGAGGGGAACCTGTTGTCCAAGATGAGGAAGACTAATTTACTGCCGAGCTTCCTCACTGGGTTAGAGACAGCCAGAGATGCCAGCTCAGCAATTTACCCCCAAGCCAAAGAGCCCCCTCTTCAAAGTAACGATTTTCTAAAAATTGATTTTTCCCCCTGCCCAATGCTTTAATTAATTCACCTAAAACAAATTGGTCACTGGAGAAAGCCCCAGACCATTTAAGACTAGAGTAGACACTGATTAATTCTGTGAAAATCTGCTGACAACCAGCAGCAGGGGTTAGGGGTGACCCTTGGATTGGGTGAGTGGGACTCCAGAGCAAGAGGGGAATGGGGCTCTGCTGGGCAGAAAATTGCAGTCTAATTAGAGGCAGTCAGATCTGACTAAGGCTCATACTCACAGATCATGCATTCACACAGCCAATTGTGTCTCTCTTTAAGCAAATGCAAAACAGGAACATCTGGCCATACACAGACTCATAGCCTTTACATCTGAAAGTGCCCATAGAAATCATCCAGTCCAGCACCCTCTTTTTACAGCTGAGGAGACCGAGGGCCAGAGAGGCAAGTGGCTTGTCCAATATCACATAGCTAATTGTCGGTTGAGCTGGGAGTTGGCTTAGGTCTCCTGACACTGAATATGGATTTTCACTATATGATGATCCTTCCCCAACCAAAACAGTTAAATTAAGAAGTACCAATTTACCCTGTAAACATTTCTTTAAGAGAGGTTTCACTTCAAGTTTCCTTAAATAATCAGTTTCTCTATTGCATTTACAATAGGAATATATTATAGCAGTATATTATTTTAGACCTTTATAGGGATAAGGACTGGATCTGTGATTTCATTGTTAGAGAGAATTCCTGGATAAACACACTTCCTTATACAAATGCAGGTAGGTACCTTCTCTGCAACCTCCAGGCTTAGAGAGTTGCCTAAGCAGAGGTGTCAAACACATTAGCTGCTGGCCACATATGGCTGTGGCTCATAACACTCCTGAGTGCTGCTAGAACCAGATTACAATGTAATTGAGAACTTTTTAACAAAATAAATAAAAATACAACAAAACATAGATAATGTTACATCTTAAAACTAAGTCAATATGCAGCTCTCACTGATCCTTATGTACAGCTTAGTGGCCCTCAGTTTCTATTTAAGTTGGATACCACTGGCCTAGAGCCCTGAGAAGTTAAGTGACTTTCTTAGGGTCACATAACCAGCTGTGTCAGAAGTGTTCTTTGAACCCAAGTCTTTTCAGCTCTGATACAGGTTCTCTATTCCACTACCTCATACTGCCTTTCATTACTTTCACAGAATCAAAAAATATTAGAAGTTATGGAGGCTGATTCCACTCCCACCCTTCACAGAGGAAACATTCCAAAATGTTTTCCAGAATGGTGGGACCAGTTTATAGCACCAACAGCGATTGATGCTTCAATGTGCCTCTTGTCCTATGGCCATCCCAACATTTCTTTTCTTTTTTTTTGTTTGGTCAACTTTGCCAGTCTGATGGTGTGGAGTGTAATCTCAAAATTGCTTTAATTTATGATTCTCTTATTAGTGATTTGGAGCATTTTAATATGGTACTTGATAGCTTGGATTCTTTCCTTTGAGAACTACCTGTTTATATACTTTGACCATTTAGCAACTGAGGAGTGGCTCTTATTCCTATAAATTTGAATCAGTTCTTTAGATACTTTGGAAATGAAAACCTTATCAGAGGAACTTGATGCAAAGATTTCCCACCCCCACCCCAGTTATCTTTTTCTCTTCTGATCCTAGCTACATTGGACTGGATCTGTGTAAAACCTTTTTAAATTTATGCAATCAAAATTTTCGATTTGATCTTCTCTGTTCTTTGTTTGGTCATGAGCTTTTCCCCTATGCAAAGATGGATGGGCAATTTCTTCCTCGCTCCTCTATTTTGCTTATGATGTCACCCTTTATATCTAGGTCATGTATCCATTTGGAGTTTATCTTTGTATATGGTGTGAAGTGCTGATCTATGTCTATTTCTGCCAGTTTTCCTTGAAGTATTTGTTAAAAAGTGAGTCTATCCCAGTACCTGAGGACTTTGGAACCTAGGTTTTTTTGACTCTTAGCATAGTGCTATTTGCAGTTTAAGGTAGTACCTCACTAGTATCTATTTTTTTTTTCAGTCAAAAGCTTTGACCATTTATTTTTGCCTTTTTTTTAAAATGTGTGTGTGTGTGTGCGCGCGCGTGTGTGTGTGAACAATGGAGTAGGTGTGTTGACTATCCTGTCAGATCTTTTATCCGAAGTGCTCTGTGACCTAATGTGCTCTAATGTGAAGAGCGCTTTTCCCATATAAATTCTTTTGCCTATATCCAGATTCATCTCAATTCCTGACTCCTTATGGAATCATAGAATGTTAAAATTGGAAAGGATCTCAGGTTATCCACTCCAATTGCTACCTTAACAGAAGTCCATTCTATGATATTCCAGAAAGTGGTCATTCAGTCTGCTTGAAGACCTTCAGCCTCCACCCATTTCTCCTAACTCTGCCCTCTGGCTCAAGTCCTCCTTCCCATGAAGAGAGTTCCAGCCTGCACTGATGGCTCCCATCCTGACCCTCCCACAGCCATTATTATCTGTCCTGCACATTTTGTCACTTGGTTACATCCTGTCTTGTATTGTTCTTTGTTCCATGAGTTTAAGTCTTGTTAACCCCTCTCCTGTTGCCTGTAATGCCCTTAACGGAGGATTGTGCAGACAGCAAGTAAATGGCCCACAAGAATCTGACAGCTGGAAAGGATTTCAGAAGCAGGATGACTTGTCACTTATGACATGCAGACCTGGAAGGACCTTTAGACACCATCTAATCTAATCCCTTGCTTTTGCAGATGAAGAAACTGGAGCCAGGAGAGATGAAAGGAAAGACGTAGATCAAACTGTGAGTTAGTGAATGGCTGGGTGTTAAGTATAGAAAATTTGAAGTTAGAGGACCAGGGTACAAATCTTGCTTGTGACCCAGTTTGTGGTTCAATCGTTTTTTCAGTTGTGTCCAACTCTTCATGACCTCATTTGGGGTTTTATTGGCAAAGATACTGAAATGGTTTGCCATTTCCTGCTCTAGCTCATTTTACAGATGAGCAAACAGGGTTAAGTGACTTGTCCAGGGTCACACAGCTAGTAAGTGCCTGAGGCTGGTTTTGAACTTAGGAAGATGAATCTTTCTGACTCCAGGCCTAGCACTCAATCTACTGTGCCACCTAGCTACCCTTTGGGCTCAGTTTCCCCACCTATAAAATGAGGGGTATTATACTAGATGATCTCAAGGATCTACTCCAGATCTATGATCCTATGGATTTAAGTTCCATACCTGCTCTTCACCTATGATCCTGAAGTTCAGTGGTGGGGATTTTCACTCCAGTCAGTGCTCTTTCCCAATACTTGCATTAAATTGAGTGGAAGTGAGTTGAGATTAATTAAATGGAATTGAATTGAATTGCAATAGAAAAGATAGGTATAAAGGTGTCTCTAGATGTCAGAGCCAAAGAGCAAAGAACAAGAGTGACACCCTGATAGCCTTTCTTTGGGAATCCTCAGAGCCAGAGTGGTCTCTTGGGAAAACCCCATCGGCATCCCAAGTAGGGCCAGGGTGGGAGCCCCCTGGGCTTGGCTAGAATCCTACTCGGGTAATTGCCATGTGCCCTGCCTAGATTCCTCCAGCGACTGCTGACTGAATGTGGCATTGTTCACTTCCTGTCTCGACCTGCCAGCCGGTGCTGCAGAGCAGGCCTTCCCCAGCCCCGACGACGTGGGCGTGCCTTCCTCCAGGAGGCTGCCCCAGGGGAGAGAGGACAGCTTCCAGAATGTGCTGCAGCCTGACTGTGCCTGGGGACAGAGGGCTCCACTGGGCACGAGACAGGACAAGGGGGTGGGGCCAGGCAGGGAAGCTCTGAGCCCTTTATAACTCAAAGCTCTTTTGTTGGCTTTGCCCCCCCCCCCCTCCCCTGGATGTGTATGTACCCTTTTGTGCTTCTGGGAAAGGAAAGTTTCCCTACTGAGAACCAGAACAAGAAGATGGGTGAATCCTGCCTCAGTTATTTGACCACTCAAGTCTTAGTTTTCTCCTCTGTAGAATGGGGTTAGTAAGATGCCCCAAACTCCCTTAGATACAGAATTTAGAGATTGAAGAGGCTTAGGAGATCATATCAGCCAATCTTTCCATTATATAGATTAGTAAACTGAAACCCACAGAAGAGAAGTGATTTACCCAAAGCCAAGATTCAAACCTGGTCTTCTGACTCCAAATCCATTGTTCTTTCCATCATTTCACTCTGCTCTACAAGCCCTAAAATGCTCTCTCTAAGTGAATCATCATGATCATCATTGCCATCACAAAGCATTTAGCAACAGTTGTATAGCCTGTCTCAAAGTGTTGTTGGAATGTTTGGAAACCTTGAAGAGTTATGGAAGTGTGTGCATTATTATCATTTTGTAACAAAATCATTCTGGGATCCCTACTCTGGAGGAGCTTATGACCCATAGGAGGACCAGTATTCATTCATCAAACATTTACTAAATGCTCACCATGAAAGGCCCCATGCTGGCATTGAGGTTACAAAGACAAAATGAAAAAAAGTCCTTTACTCAAGGAGCTCAAATTCTGTGGAAGTCCCCTCTCATAAGTAGTCCTGGGTAGCTTCTTTTCAATGTCTTTCCCTCTGCCTCTCCTCTTCTTTCTCTTTCTTTACTTCTCTATCTCTCTCCTCTCTCTCCCTCTTCTTTCTTTTTCTTTCTTTCCTTCCTTTCTTTCTCCTTCCCTCCCTCCCTCCCTCTCTCTTTCTCTCCTTCCTTTCTCTCTCCTTCACTTTCTTCCTCCTTTCCTTTCTCTCTTTCTTTCTCCTGTTCCTCTATTTCTTTTCTTTCTTCCTTTTCTTTTCTTTCTTTTTCTTTTCTTTTCTTTTCTTTTTTTTTTTTTTACTGTTTCTCTCTTTCTTGTATACTGATGGTTTTTTACTGTTTTGAAGACAGGTGGGAAAAAAGGAGAAGTTATACTATTTCAATATTCAGGGTCCCCAGAGACACTCCATGGAGGCTTTTGGACTGATTTCTCTAGGCTTCTTAAAGCTAGACATAGGATCTTTCTGCTTAGCCTTTAGTGAGCTCCTTGAATCATATCGCATAATAATTGTGATTGCTTCTTATTGTCTCATTGCTTTTGTTCCCATCTATGGTGGAAAGTTGGGAGTTTAAACCCTAGAGCTACAATAAATAAAAGTTGTGACAAGTCACTTCTCTGATCTAAGTCCCAGTTTCCCTATCTGTACAATGAATACATTGAAATTCAAGGGTCTTTTTCAACTCTGCTGTTCCGTGATTATTTCTTCCTCTCTATTTAATCAGCTATCAGCTAAGAAATCTGGAACTCCCATTACAAATATTTAAAACAGCAATAGTCCTGCAGATGGGTATTGGTTGCACTCTGTTCTTCTGGGAATGAAGGGAATGGACCAGCAGAGGACTAGAGGAGGTAAGGTCAGAGCCCCTGGGAGTTGCAACATTCCTGAGTCAAAGAACTGTCTCATGGCTCTCCCAGAAAGCAGCATCACATCACCCTTTTCCTGTTGCGACCTATAATCTTTGTTTTGTTGGGGACTCCCATGTTCTCTAAACCTTCTAGTGACACCCTGCTGTGCAGGATGTGATAAAATAAGGGCCAATGCAGAACTTTTTTTTGCTTCAGAGTCACAAGTAAGAAATTCTCAAATCAATGGCCTTAGAGCAGGGAGAATGCAGGCTGCATTAAAATCAGTGGTTTTTATTTACAACTGTGGATACTTAGAAGGGAAGGGACTTTTTCCCTGACCTCTGAAATGGACAGAATGAATATTGCCTCCTCCAATCTCTCAGGCTACTCTGCTTGGCTTCTTCTCAAGGGTCGTAGGATTTAGAGTAAGTAGTAAGGGACCTTAGAGACCATCTATTCTAACCCTCCCACTTAAATAAAAAAAAATTAACCAATGATTTTTGTTTTTCTATCACCCTCCTTTCTTTCTTTTTTTAAAAATTAAAATGTAAATAGTATTTTTTCAATTACATGTAAAGACAATTTTCAGCATTCATTTTTTATAAAATTTTGAATTCCAAATTTTTCTCCTTCCTCTTCCCTCTCCCCAAGATGGCAAGCAATCTGATATAGATTATACATGTATCACCCTCATTTCTGAACATATTTTTCCCCTACTATGGAGACTTGTAACAAAGATTTAAAGAAAAGAAAAAGAAACCAGTTCAGCAAAACCAACCCAAGCACCATCAATGTGCTCACAGTATATGTAACATTCCACGCCCATAGCCCCCACCTATGAAAGGAGGGAGGTGCATTTTCTCAACTCTTCCGTGGAGACAAGCTTCAACCTGCTCATTTAAATTTTTAAAAAAAAGTTTTTATTGATGCTTTTTGTTTTTACAACACCATTATTTCCAGATATCCCACTCCTTTCCTCCCTTGAACCCTCCCCAGTAACAAAGAAAAGCAGTTAAAGGAAAAGAACACGGCGGTCATGTGTGGTCTGACAACTCATGGCGTGCATCATTCTACCATAGTAGAATTCCAATAGAATCCCAAATAGACCTACCTCTCCCAGGAAGGGGAAAATGTCTATCTTATTTTCTCTTCTCTAGAATCATTATTGGTTTTTCAGGTACTCAGATTCCTTTTCCATGTTCTTTTCATGTACATGGTTAGAGTGACTGTCTATAATAGTGTTCTCAAACCCTTCATTTTACATCCAAAAGAACTGAGGCCCAGGAGAGGAATTCACTGTAGAACCAGGTTTTGAACCTCTTTTTTTTTAAATTTGTAAATAGTATTTTATTTTTTCAATTACATGTAAAGCTAGTTTTCAACATTCATTTTTATAAGATGTTGAGTTCCAAATTCTTTCTCCCTCCCATCCCCCTCCCCAAGATGGCAAGCAATCTGATGTAGGTTACACATGTGCAATCATGGAAATGTATTTGCATATTAGTCATGTTGTTAAAGAAAAAAGCAGAACAAAAGGGAAAAGCTGCAAAAAAAATGAATACTAGATTGTAAACTTCACAAAGGCAGCACTATCTTGTGTCATCTTTACATCACCAGCATCTAGTATAGTTGGTGCTAAATAACTAACTAGAACAGAATTCAATGAAAGATGGAAGAAACTTATCTTGGTTAGTTTATGTGTCTCTAGGTATGTTTTCAGGGGCACTGGGAAGATTCTGAACTCCAGTCCACACAGCAGAAAGAAGATGGGCTTAGCTGCAGAGTCTGCCTCTTTCACTTACTACCTATATGAGCTTGGGTCAATGGTTTAACCTCTTTGGGCCTCAGTTTCCTCATCTAAAAAGTGAAGGGATTTAGCTAGATGGCTTCTCAGGTCCCTTCTAGCTCTAAGATCTATCTCCTGTCTGTTCTATCCCTAGGCTAAAGCCAGAAATGTCACTATTTTATCCTTTTAGTTTTAGGCAGTAATGGGGTTTTTTTTTGTTTGTTTTTATGCAAATATCCTGGAAGAGTCCTAAGTGGTTGTCTGCCCTGGTGCTCCTGACCCCTCAGTCTTTGGAGAAGGAGGAATCTCATATTTTCTTGTGTTTGGTGACTGGGCTATGACTCAAGAGGTGGGAGAGGGTCTGGGAAGAAGGTGGTGGTTGCTCCTGTTGGGTAGGTTAGCATCCCCTCAGGTAGTAGGACCCAGTCCCTTGACTTAGGATACAGAGCAACTTATTTCTATCATACTACACAACTTATTTCACGAATTGATATTTCAAAATGAAGCTTTCAGAATAAGATTCCTTAAGAATAGAACAAAAGAAAACAAAAGATGAGGAAAGAAGGGGTAGATGAGATCTGTAATTGCTAATACTGGATAGAGGAAGGAACAAATCTTTTGTCTTCTGGAAGCCCTACCTTATATGAACGACTTAGAATGAGAAAGAACACATAAGAATTTATCCTATGAATGGAAGAAAGGTTTCAGAATAGTCTATATGGGAAAAAATAAGAAGGAATATTAGGTAAATGAACACTTCTAAAAAATGAGACCATAAACAAATGTTACCTAAGTAAAGAGGTTGGATGGATGTGGGATTCTGAACTATGCTCTTTTTTGGGGGGGAGGCAGGGAGAGAGGACGGTTAAAAGAAAAATAAATTAAAAGAAAGGAGATTAATAATTTAATTGAAATCAAGAACCTGGAATAAGACAGAGAAAAGAGAGGTGGGGAGGGGGAGGATTCATGGGAGAAGAGAAGGCTGTGATCAAATTAATGTAAGCCTAATTGATCACAAGAATAAAGGCTGACTTGAAAAAAGGGAGGGAATGAATTAAAATAATTAAATGGAAGAAAACACAAACTGAACAATTATGACTGGATTAAAAACCTAGGTAAAAGAAAAAAGAAAGACAAAATCAATAAGAAAACAAACACTAGCATTTGCTGCCTACAAGAAATACATTTTATCAGTAAAGATGCATAAAGAATTAAAATGAAGAAATGGAACAAAAATTAGCCATACATCAAACAATTTCAGGACTTTCAGTCATGATTTCAAACAAGGCAACAATAATACAAAAATAATGTAAAGAGAGTTAAACAGGGAAGTTGCATTAGGCTTAAAAGCACTAGATGACGAAGCAATATTATAATAAAAAATATATCTACCAAATGACAGAGCATCTAATTTATAAAGTAATTCCCTCTTCATCCCTCATCAATTAAATCACTCAGGTAAAAGGGTAGAACTGCTTTTTCCAATCTCCATGTTACCCTTGACATTAATTTTTATTTGATTTCACCTGGGTAAGATTGTTGGACAATGTGGCTTTTGGGGCTTGTACCCTGTAAGGATGGTTCTGCCCTCCTTTCATGTCTCTGACCGGGAATAGTACTTTTTAAAACAGTTGTCATTATACCTCACTGTGAATAGAACTGAGAAATGGAGAAGAAAGAGAAGAGGAGAGAGAGGGAGAGAGAAGGAGAGAGAGAGAGATGGAAGGAAGGAGGGAGGGAGAAAGGGAGAGGGAGACAGGGAGAGAGAGAGAAAGGGGGAGAGGGAGAAAGGGGGAGAGAGAGGGAGAGAGAGTGAGAGAGAGAAAGAGAGAGAGACAGAGACAGAGAGAGACAGAGAGAGAGGGGGAAAGAGACAGAGAGAGACAGAGAGAGAGGGAGAGAGACAGAGAGAGAGGGAGAGAGACAGAGAAAGACAGACAGAGAGACAGACAGAGAAAGAGAGAGACAGAGAGAGAGGGGGAAAGAGACAGAGAGAGAGAGAGGGAGAGAGACAGAGAGAGACAGAGAAAGACAGAAAGAGACAGAGAGAGAGAGAGACAGAGAGAGAGAGAGAGAGAGAGAGAGAGAGAGAGAGAGAGAGA
>NW_020954569.1:66839167-66867195 GCF_900497805.2 Vombatus ursinus | reverse complement strand
AGAGAGAGAGAGAGAGAGAGAGAGAGAGAGAGAGAGAGAGAGAAACTTACCAGACAATGATTTCTGGGGAACATGGAAAATGGGCCCAGAGCTAGGAGACTGGAACTGCAAGAAAAAGTCCAGCTACTTAAAAAATTTGTCTAAAGCCTGAACCTGGGACAGAGGAACGAGTGTTATAATTAAGTGTGTGGGTTGGGGTTGGTAGTAGCGTGGGAAGAGTAGTGGGGAGAATTGGCTGAGTCACTCCAATGAACATTTCAGGGCTGGTTGGATTAAGATTTGCTTTGTTGTCCGAACCCAGGGAACAACCCAGGGACAGACTTCATCTTTACACTGTTTTTTGCTGTGACCTGAGGCCACACGTGAAATTCTCTTCATTCTCTGTCTTGGTTTCCCCACACTTCCCTGGAGTGTTGTATGAACCGATTCACCAGTTCTGCAAAAATGAAGTAGATTATCTGATTGTCTGTTATTAGAGGAGTCCTTAAGATGTTATCAGAACAGCATTTTACAGGCCCTTCTTGCACCCAAAGGTGGATTGTAGAGAACACAAGCCAGATCAGACTTGGTGGTCTTGGTGGTGAGAATACCTGCAGTGGTGAAGATGCACCCATGTTAATGATCTGTCTTCAAGTTTCTGGTTGCAAGGGAAGACCAGAATAGTTTTAATTGCAAATGGGAATTTGTACTTACTAGACTAGCTGCTTAACAGCTTGCTTCAGGCAAAATTGTTGTTGTACAATTTGTGTACAGTGTCTCCTCCTGGACACCTCTCCTTCAGCCTCCTCTTTCTCTCTCCAGTGCCTCTTGGCCTCTCAGGAGTGAGCTAAAATGCCAATTCACACTAAGGTGTTAATGACTTAATACTTTATCTCCTCTAAACTCTCTCTTGCCTATACACTATACTAAATCCTGGTTCTCTTCATTCTCTGCTACTCTCTCTCTCTCTCTCTCTCTCTCTCTCTCTCTCTCTCTCTCTCTCTGGCGAGGCAGTTGGGGTTAAGTGACTTAGAGTCACACAGCTAGTAAGTGTTATATTGCTATTCTCTCTTTCATTGGCTCTACTTCTACCTCTTCTTTCCTGGTTTAAATCCTGATTCTTTACTTTAGGCAAATAAATTCTCCTCTGGAGGTTTCCTCTCCCAGATCTAATTTTTTTTTAAGAGGCCTATCTTTGCCTCATTTTTTTTTTTTATTAAACCTTAATCACTGAATGGGGGCTGCCTCAGTCAAACTGAGATCTGTTAAAGACCTTAGCTTGAAAAGACCAAAGTCTCACACTGTATCCCGGGCCATCTCCAGTCATACTGACTGTACCTGGCCAGTGGCAAAGATAGGCTTTTTGAGACTTTGCACAGCCCTTCCTCACTTAAATCCAGTTCACTTGCATGTCATGGCATCACCTCCCTGATGTCATGGTCCTCTTCAACAACAAAGGTCAAATAGCAACAAGCAATTCTGGAATCACTCCCCCCACCCCCATTTCTTCATAGGTTTTGTATTTGTTACTTATGGCACAATAATATTCCATTATGTCATTATTCAATTGTCTTCCAACTGGAGGCCCTCTGTGGATTTTTTCCACTATTTTCTTTTTTAATACAACCCTCTACAATCCACCTTTGGGTGCAAGAAGGGCCTGTAAAATGCTGTTCTGATAACATCTTAAGGGGAGACCCTCAGGATTTCTGGCCAAAACAGAAATAATTGTTATTTACATTCATTCTTAGCCAATCAGGGCCCAAGCAGTGACCAATTTGCATAACTATAAATATATACCAACTCTGACAGTAGGAAAAAAATTAAAACAGCAACAAAATTTTCCCCAAAATATAGGAATAAAAGATTAAATGGGGACACAGAAGGAAGGAACTTGGGTTATTATTTTGTTAGAGTTAGTATACTCTAAGGAGCTTTGATTTTTTTCAGCGTGGGGAACTCCCTCCTCCGGTGCAGATGGACAACCCATCTATGACTTAGCCTCAAGCACATTGAGGTCAAGTGACTTGGCCAGGGTTAGACCCCTAGTTAAATCTAAGAGGTTTAGTTAGTACGGAGAAGACTTGAGTTCAAATTCCTCCTGAGACACTTAGTAGCTATGACACTGGCCAAGTCAGTTAACTCTCTGTCTGCCTTGTCCATAAGATGAAAATAACAATAGCTTCTACCATAGAGGATTGTTGCTGTGAAGAGCAAATGAAATAACATAGACAAAGTGCTTTGTAAATGCTAGTTATTATTATTTTAATCCTGAAGATGACTCTCAAATCTACACATCTTTTTCCCTGAACTCTTTCCTACATAGTGGTATCCTTATTTCCAACTGCACACAAGACATCTGCACTAATATGCACCTTAAATTTAACATGCAAGGCAAGGCAGAAAGCATTTATTAAGTTCTAGGTACCAAAGCACTGTGCTGAGTACTAGTGAAAGAGTTACAAGCAAAAATGAAAGACAATTTCTGCCCTCAAGGAGCTTACATTCCATTCTGGGAGACAACAAATTAAAAGGGAGTGTAAAAGTGAGTAGGGAAAGTACCTGCAAGAGGAAATGGTGCTAAAATCCAGAAAGTCACTAGTAGACCCAGGAGGAGGATAAAGGTTGGACAACCCTCCCTGAAACAGAGGCCCCACCTAATTTCTAAAATATATAGAGAATTAATTCAAATTTATAAGAATACAAGTCATTCCCCAATTGATAAATGGTCAAATGAACAGGCAGTTCTCAGATGAAGAAATTAAAGCCATCTATAGTCACATGAAAAAAATGCTCTAAATCACTATTGATTAGAGAAATGCAAATCAAAACAACTCTGAGGTACCACATCACATCTATCAGATTGGTCAACATGACAAAACAGGAAAATGATAAATGTTAGAGAAAATGTGGGAAAATTAGAACACTGATGCATTGTTGGTGGAGTTGTGAGCATGAACAGTCTGTAACATTTTATGAACAAGAAATTATGAATGAATGAATCAATCAATCAATAAGCATTTAGTGAGCACCTACTATGTGCCATGAAGAAGTAAAATACTATGAAGAAGTATTTTAATTAATAGCATTCAAGAAAATATAAGCAAAAGAATAATAAGAAGAAGGTGGTATTAGGGTTAGGGTCAAAGATGGTGGTTGCTCCCCCCCATTACTCAGGTGAGATTTTTATCTTTAATTATTTATTTAGTAATTTTACTTTTCCCCAATTACATGTAAAAACAATTTTTAATATTTGTTTATTTTAATTTTGAGTTCCAAAATCTCTCTCCATTCCCTCTCTGACCTCATTGAGAACGTAAGCAATTTGATATAGGTTTACATGTGCAGTTGTGCAAAACATATTTCCATGTTAGAGTTGGTGATCTTTAAGGTCTTTTAAGGCAGAATTTGAATACATATCTTCCTGATCACAAGTCTAGTGCCTTATCCATTATATTACTATGCTAGATGACCAGCCTTAATCCTAGGACGTTGAAGCTTCTTCTTTGAATCCCCACAGTGAAAAAGGAAGTGCTGTCGGCACATTGGACCATGGCTTAGAATTGGAGGATCAGTTCTTGCCTGGCTTTTCAGACTACATCTTCTCTTTCTTGTTTTTGTTTGTTTGTTTGTTTGTTTTTCTTTTTTTTTGTTTGTTTTTTTTATTTTGGCCAAGCAATGTGGTTAAGTGACTTGCTCAGGGCCACACAGCTAGTAAGCGTTATGTGTCTGAGGCCGGATTTGAACTCAGGTCCTCCTGAATCTAGAGCCAGTATTCTATCCACTGTGCCACTTAGCTGCCCCTGTTTGTTTTTTCCAATCTGGATCTGTGATTTCATTGATATAATTAGTATGTAATTAATTGATATAAGGAGATTAGCAATGTTCTGTCAGTCAGTCAAACAGGCTTTAAAAAAATTTATTTAAAAAAATTAATTTTTTTAATTAATTAATTTATTTTTAGTTTTCAACAATCACTTCCATAAGCTTTTGAGTTTTTAATTTTCTCCCCTTTCCTCTCTGCTTCCCTCCCCAAGACAGTGTGCAATCTGATATAAGGTCCATATATACATTCCCACTAAACATATTTTCACATTAGTCATGTTGTAAAGAAGAATTAGAACCAATAGGAGGAATCACAAGAAAGAAGAAACAAAACAAAACAGAAGAAAAAAAGAGCAAATAGTATGCTTTGATTTGTGTTCAAACTCCATAGTTCTTTCTCTGGATATGGATAGCATTTTCCATGGTGAGATTTTTGGAGATGTCTTATATCCTTGCATTGCTGAGAAGAGCTAAGTCTATCAAAGTGAATCATCACACAATGTAACAACGTTCTCCTGGTTCTGCTCACTTCACCTAGCATCAGTCCATATAAGTCTTTCCAGGTTTTTTTGAAGTCCACTTGCTCATCATTTAAAAAAAATTTTTTTTAAATCTTATTTATTTATTTTGATTTATCAATAATAAGTTCCATAGACTTTCGAGTTTTAAATTTTTCTCCCCCTTCCTCCCCAAGACAGCATGCAATCTGATATAGGCTATACATATACATTCCTATTAAACATATTTTCACATTAGTGATGTTGTAAGGAAGAATTAGAACCAATATGAGGAGCCACCAGAAATAGGAAACAAAACAAAATAGAAGAAAAAGAACTAGCAAATAGTATGCTTCAACCTGCATTCAAACTCTATACTTCTTTCTTTGGATGTGGATAGCATTTTCCATCATGAGACTTTTGGAGGTGTCTTAGATCCTTGCCTTGCCAAGAAGGGCTAAGTCTATCAAAGTTAGTCATCACAGAACGTGGCTATTACTGTGTACAGCACTCTCCTGGTTCTGCTCACTTCACTCAGCATCAGTCCATATAAGTCTTTCCAGGTTTTTCTGAAGTCTGCCTGCTCACCATTTCTTATAGCATGATTGTATTCCATTACATTCATATACCACAACTTGTTCAGCCATTCCCCAATTTATGGGCATCCTCTCAATTTCCAATTCTTTGCCACCACAAAAAGAGCTGCTAGCAATATTTTTGTACATGTGGGTCCTTTTCCCAAAAAATAAAATATTTTTAAAAGGAAAAATAATACTTTTGCTACCTATCTTACGGAGTTGTGGTGAAGAAAAGGCTTTGTACACCTTCAAAGACTATAAATGTGAATTGTATTTCTATGAAGTAAGTCACTTGTGTATTAAGCAGAAGATGCTATGGTACCTCAGGAATAATGTAGCCCTCTCTGGTAAATCTTAAAACAAGACAGCATATAAATGGGAGTTATAATTACTTTTGTATTAACAGAAACACACCTAGAGAGTCTGTAATAAAATTAACATTCACATTTCTATAGTGTTTTAAGTTTTCCAAAGTGCTTTCTTCATAACTACCCTATGAAGTGGTTAATATATTATTATCCCCATTTTACAGATAAGAAATAGTCCCATAGAAGTCTAGTGACTTTTCTGCAATCACACAGCTAGTAAGTAACAATATATGTACCTGCACACACTCACAGATACTAAAATATACACATAGAGATGTACCCACATACAAATATATGGAAACCCATAGACCCGAAAACCCACAGACCCAAACATACTACCCCATACTCACATAAATGTACATAGAGACACAAGTAGATCCCTACTCATTCCCTTGAATATCCAAACCCAGACATCTTTTCCAAAGGCAAGTCCCATTATCATTATCCCACAGGACGGCCAATGTGTCAAAAAGGGATATATATTATTCATAATCATCATCATTATTATCATTATTAGAAAAGGCAAGACTTTGCACAAAAAACATCAAACATAAGGCAGTACCCTTTGATAGCAGGTGATGGGACATTGTGGTACCCTTCCAGTGCAGACCTGCCTTCATTTTTGCTAAAGTGACTTATTAATTTGAGATTGAAACTGTAACTATGTCATCACCTTGCAAAGCCTTGTCAACAAGCTGGAACATGGAGAGGGCTTTTAGGGATGTTTGAAAATGTAAGCTGACTCTTCCCTATGACCACAAGGCATCTCCCCCATTCCATCAGGGTCAGGGGGCTGTGGCTTCCTTTTCTCATATAGGTTCTGTGTCTTCTCTTTGTCTCTGTCTTGGTTTCTCTCCCCTCTCTTTCTCTCTCTCTTTCTCTCTCTCTATTTCCCCCTTTTTTTAAGGGAGAGACATCCTTGAAGCAGGATACAGAGCTCCCACCATGTAGGCCCCATGAATATGGGTCCCAATTCCTAACAAAGAGTATTCATTAGACAAACTACATCCATCATTAAGCAGTCACATGACCCCCCCCCCCCCCAAGGCATCACTCCAGAAGTCAAGGGCAGCAGGGTATCCTTTATAGTTAAGGAAATGGCTAACTTGGGTAGAAGAAAGCTTTCCTGTGCTCCTTCTCCATCTTTCCTTATATGCTGCTTGTCCCCAACTCTCAAGTGACACAGATACAACCATCAGAAACTCTGTCATGCTATAAAAAGCAACAGATCTGAAGAATTCAAAGAACTTGGGAAACCCTGGGAGAAGTAACAAGAGGTGAACAAAGCTGGTGCAAAGGATCATTGTACACAATGACGGCAACTACAAAAAAAAACAAAACGAAGACTGCTTTAGGCAGTCAGCAAACACAGAACAAAAACATTGGACAATACTGGGACTAACTTATAAAGCCCACACCCATCTTTTATATGGATAACTACTAATATGCCTATACTATCAGTCACAACCCCATCTGCGTTACTCTTTGTAGGGACTGTATGATATATGGGGTTTATCTGGGAATTTGTGGGATCTTGTATGATGTTGAAGCTAAAATTTACTAATAAAAACAAATGCCTTTGAAAGAAGCCTTGCTATAGTGGGAATGGTGGGGAGAGGAATGTCACTAGGATCAGTTTGTGGAAAGTAGTTGTTTTCCCTGACCAGGCTTTCTCTCTTGCTATTGCTAATATTCCCTCCACTGCATCCACACTGGACTATTTCCTGAAAACACCCTTCTTCCTGTTCTCATCTTTGAGGCTTTGCTCCAATCATTCATTCTTCTCTGGATTGCCCAGACTTCTTTTCTCCATTTATCATAATTCTGCCCACTCAAGTCTCACTTCCACTTCCTTGACCATCTATTCTACAACAATTACTCTTTCCTCTGAACCCAAGCCCTCAAGTGTCTGGGGCTCTTCTGTGTCTGTCAGCTTATACTGTGTGGTTAGATATTTGTGAGCATTCCTTCCTCTTTTCCAAGTAGAAAAAAGTTCCTTGTGTGCAAAGACCCTACCTTAACCTTCTTGTATTTCACACAGAGCTTACTTAATATAAACATCTTACATAGAATATCAATATTACATATATAATATCAATATTTCATATAAGCTACTTAAGATAAGTAACTTACATATAATATCAGTATTATATACATAATATCAATACTACATGTAAGCTACTTAATATGAGTAACTTACAAACAATATCAGTATTATATACATAATATCAATATTATATGTAAGCTACTTAACGTAAGTAGCTTATATACAATATCAATACTATATATAATATCAATATTACATGTAAGCTACTTAATGTAAGCAGCTTACATACAACATCAATAGCTATTGAATGAAAGAATGAATGAATGAAAAAAAATGAATTCTATTCATAGGATCATAGAGAACTAAAATGGGCCTTAGAGGTCTTCTGGTACAATGCTCTTATTTTGCAGATGAAACTGAGGCTTGCCCAACCCAAATACTCCAAACTTTCCTCAATAACTAGTTACAGAACCATCAGCCATGAAATTATTAATTAGTGTCTCTGAGTGGATAGAGAAGGTTGTAGGAGTAAAATGGCGACTGCAGATTACACTAGGAAATCTTCCATACTCAGGCATTGCCTTTCCTAGCCAAACTCTCTTCTCTCCCTTCTTTGAGGTAAGAGAAAGAACTCTGCTACTACCTAAGTGTGGACTTGAGCAAAAGTCTCCAGGTGAAATGATATGCCTAAGGTCACACAAGTAGTAAACATCAGAGCTGGGATTTGAACCCAGGTCCTTTGACTCCAGAATAAGCATTTTTTCCACTCTTAGAGTAGATGGCCTTTTAGATCCCATCCACATCAATGATCCTACGATTCCCTCTTCCCCCAGGCCTACTAGTTGTTCAAAAGACATGACTGGGACCTGGGAATCATTGTCTGAAGGGATATGTCTTGATCACATCATAGCTTTAAAGCTGGAAGTGACCTTAAAGGCCATCGAGAACAACTATCACATTTATAGATGAGGAAACTAAAACCAAAATCATTGGAAAAGCTAGAATTTAAACTCAGTTCCTTGGATTCCGGATCCCCCTGCCTCCTTCCACTGAACCACTATTTAGCTAGGCTCCAAATCAAGTAAATCTGATAAACAGTTGTGGATGCTGGTGACATGGACACTAGATTCTAATCCTGTTTGGTATGGAAGAGGGAGAAAGGGGAGGAGGGAGAGAGAGTGAGGGTTGAAGAGGACAGTGTTGACTTACTCGAATTAAAAGGCAGGTGACAAACCCCAACTCCAGGACACTTCAATCTGTCCCATGAATCCTGAGAACAAATAAGGTGAGGTCAACAAAAGGATGTTCTGTTGCAGGGAAGGGTTTATTTCAACACCCAGATTCCCTGCTTTGTTTCAACTAGAATTCCACCTACTAGAGAGACAAAGGGGAGTGAAGGAATATAGTAGAAAGGGGATTGGCTAAAATAAATAAGTAAATAAATAATTTAAAAAAGAAAAAAGAAAGGGAATTGGCCTCAGAGTCACAAAGGCCTAGGGTCAAATCCTGATTCTGAAATTTACTAGCTATTTGACTTTGGGCAATTCTTCCTTTGTGGTCTACAAGGGGTCTCTTTTAGGGTAGGTAGGTGGTACAGTGCATAGAGACCAGGCCTGGAATCAGAAAGACTCATCTTCCTGAGTTCAAATCCAACCTCAGATACTAGTTGTGTGACCCTGGGCAAGTTACTTAACCCTGTGAGGACTGTTGTTGGCCTCAGTTTCCTCATCTATAAAATGAGCTGGAAAAAGAAATGACAAACCACTCTAGTATCTCTGCCAAGAAAACCCAAACGGGGTTACAAAAAGTCACACATGACTGGAAAATGACTGAACAACAAATCCTCCCCAGTCCTTTATTTTCCCATCCTTAAAATGAAGATTCTGGACTAGATAACCTCTCAGGTTCCCTCCAGCTCTAACATTCTATGGTCCTGTGAGAAAGGAGGTGAAAGAGAGGAAGGATTGTACCACATAGTGGATAGAGAGATGGCCTCAAAGTCAGAAAGATACTGATTGTGGGTTCAAGTCTAGTCTCTGACATATATTGACTGAGTCTGTGTAACTCTGGGCAAATCACTTGTCCTTTCAGTACCCCTTGCTGCTCTCCTAGACTATAAATTATAGAGCTTAAGATGTCTCATAGATGAAACTCATTATTCTTCCTCTTTATACCCTCAATGTTTCCAAATTTCCCTATTCCTATGGAGGGCACTGCCATCCCCTCCAATCTCATGCTCACTTACCCCACACATCCAGCCCACTGCCAAATCTTGTCATTTCTTTTTTTTCCTTTTTTAAAAATTAATTTATTTTTAGTTTTCAACATTCACTTCCACAAGATTTTGAGTTCCAAATTCTCTCCCCATCTTGTCCTTCCCTCCACCCCAAGATGGCATGCATTCTGAATATCCTTTCCCCTAATCTGCCCTCCCTTCTATCTCTCCCCCCACCTTCTCTTATCCCCTTCCCCTTCAATTTTCCTGTAGGACAGGATAGACCAAATCTTATCATTTCTATCTTCCCCATACCTCTCATATATATCTTCTCTCCATTCACAAAGCCATCACTTCTGGTTTCAGAAAAATTTGGGAAGACTTAAAACAAATTGATCAAAGTGAAGTGAGTAGAACCAGAACATTGTACACAGTAACAACAATATTATAATGATGATCGACTGTGAAAGACTTAGTTACTGTGATTGATATAATGACCCAAGACAATTCCAAAAGACTTGTGATAAAAATGCTATCCACCACCTTCAGAGAGAGAGACCTGATGAACTCTTGAGTACAAATTGAAGAGTATTATTTTTCACTTTATTTTTCTTGCTTTTGGGGAGGGCAATATGGCTAAAGTGGAAATGTTTTGCATGACTTCACATGTATATTGAGTATCATATTGCTTGTCTTCTCAATGGATAGAGAAGAGGCTGGAAGGAGGGAGGGAATTTAGAACTTAAAACTTTTTAAAACTTATTGTTAAAAATAAATAAAAAGCTTACAGAAGGGAAAAAAAAAATCAAAGCCATCTCCCCATCATCCTAGTTCAGGCTCTACCCACTTCTCTTCAGGACTATTGCAATAGCCTTCTAAAAAGTCCCTTTGCTTCCAGTCTCTCCCCATTCCAAGTCATCCTCCATACTGGTGCCAAGATAATTTTTCTAATGTGTGAGTCTGACCATGTCAGCCTCAGTTCAATGTGTTCTAAGTGGTTCCCTATTACCTCCAAGATTAAATGTAAGTTCCTGCTTGACATTTAAAGCCCTTCATAACCTGGACTCTTCCTACCTTTCCCATCTTTTTATACCTTTCTCCCCTCCACACACCCTTCAATCCATTGACACTGCCCTTTTCACAGTTACTTAGACACAATATTCCATCTTTCACCTCTGGGCCTTTATACAAGCTGTACCCCATGCCTGGAAT
Organism: Vombatus ursinus; assembly: GCF_900497805.2. NCBI lineage: Eukaryota > Metazoa > Chordata > Mammalia > Diprotodontia > Vombatidae > Vombatus > Vombatus ursinus. Next base: position 66,856,474 of record NW_020954569.1, on the reverse strand, counting down.
GCTTTCCCCCATCACCTGTACCTTTTAGCTTCCTTGGTTTCCTTCAGGAGTCACCTTAAATCCCACCTTCCACATAAAGCTTTTCCTGGCCCTCCCCCACCATCCCAGCCCCTGACTCCTTTCCCTTTCAGTTTACCTTCAGTCTAATCTGTATTATACCCAGTTGATTACATATTAAATAAATCTCATTAGACTCTAAACTCCTTAAAAGCAAACACTAGATTTTTTGCCTTCTTTTGTATTCCCAGTTGCACAGTGACTGGTATATAGTAAACCCTTAACAAATGCCTGTTTGAGGTTTTCAGATGAAGAAATTAAAACTATCTATAGTCATGTGAAAAATGCTCTAAATCACTGTTGATTAGAGAAATGCAAATCAAAACAACTCTGAGGTACCACATCACACCTATCAGATTGGCCAACATGACAAAACAGGAAAATGATAAATGTTGGAGAAGATGTGGGAAAATTGGAACACTAATGCATTGTTGGTGGAGTTGTGAACTGATCCAACCATTGTGGAGAGCAATTTGGAACTAAGCCCAAAGGGCTATAAAATTGTGCATACTGGGGGCGGAGCCAAGATGGAGGGAAAGTAGTGACTTGCTTGAGCCCTCCCCCAAACCCTTCCAAATACCTATAAAAAATGGCTCTAAACAAATTCTAAAGCAACAGAACCCACAAAAAGACAGAGTGAAACAAATTTCCAGCCAAAGACAGCCTGGATGGTTGATTGGAAAGGTATATCACGTCAGGCAGGGAGAGGAACGCAGTTTGGCATGGGCGTGCAGGCTGCAGCAACCCTGGAGCAGGCCTCAGAGGACTGAATTGTAGGCAGCTGTGACAATTTCCAGACTTCTCAACCCATGAACGCCAAGCGCGGTCCGGGCACTGCTGTTTCCTGAGCTTCCGGCCCACAGATTGAGGGGGAATCAAGTGGCTGATCAGAGGGGGATTACAGGGTTCTCTTTGCCAGAGCGAAGGCAGGAATCTCTTGCTCTGCCTGTGCTTGGATCTGGGTCACAGTTCTGAGGGGTGATCCTGGAGCAAGGAGGAACGCTGGTGTAGTGGAGCTTGCTGTGGCTGTGGAGAGAAAACACCTCTCCCCTTATCATAGCACCTTAGAAGAACTGAAAATTTTCAGATCCCTAGAAGTATCTCTAAAAACAGCTGTACAAACCCCCGAAGCTTGGGACAGTACACTCTCCACATTGGAAGCAGACTTTTACCTTAACAAAGAGTTTAAAACTCAAGTAATTGGCTGGGATCATGAGTAAGCAGCGCAAAAAGAGTCAGACTATATTATCTTACTTTGGTGACAAAGAAGATCAAAACATACAGCCAGAAGAAGACAACAAAGTCAAAGCTCCTACACCCAAAGCCCGCAAGAAAAATATGAATCAGTCCCAGGCCTTGGAAGAGCTCAAAAGGAATTTTGAGAAGTAGAGGAAAAACTGAGAGTGATGCAAGAAAAACATGAAAAACAAGTCAACAGCTTACTAAAGGAGACCCAAAAAAATACTGAAGAAAATAACACCTTAAAAAATAGCCTAACCCAAATGGCAAAAGAGGTCCAAAAAGCCAATGAGGAGAAGAATGCCCTAAAAAGCAAAATTGGCCAAATGGAAAAGGAAGTCCAAAAGATTACTGAAGAAAATACTTCCTTAAAAATTAGAATAGAGCAATTGGAAGCTAGTGACTTCATGAGAAATCAAGACACTGTAAAACAAATCCAAAAGAATGAAAAATTAGAAAACAATGTGAAATATCTCATTGGAAAAACAACTGACCTGGGAAATAGATCCAGGAGAGAGAATCTAAAAATTATTGGACTATCTGAAAGCCATGATCAAAAAAAAAGAGCCTAGACATCATCTTTCAACAAATTATCCAGGAAAACTCCTGATATTTTAGAACCAGAGGGCAAAATAGAAATTGAAAGAATCCACCGATCTCCTCCTGAAAGAGATCCCCAAAGGAAAACTCCTAGGAATATTGTAGCCAAATTCCAGAGTTCCCAGGTCAAGGAGAAAATATTGCAAGCAGCCAGAAAGGAACAGTTCAAGTATTGTGGAAACACAATCAGGATAACACAAGATTTAGCTGCCTCTACATTAAGGGACTGCAGGGCATGGAATATAATATTCCAGAGAGCAAAGGAGATAGGATTGCAACCAAGAATCACCTACCCAGCAAAACTGAGTATAATCCTGCAGGGGAAAAAATGGTCATTCAGTGAAATAGAGGACTTTCAAGCATTCGTGATGAAAAGTCCAGAGCTGAATAGAAAATTTGACTTTCCAATACAAGACTCAAGTGGAACATGAAGAGGTAAACAGAAAAGAGAAAATCATAAAAGACTTATTAAGGTTGAACTGTTTACATTCCTGCATGGAAAGATATTTGTACCTCATGAGACCTTTGCCAGTATTAGGGTAGTTGGAAGGGAAAAAATTATATGTATGTATATACAGATATAGATAGATAGATAGATAAAGGACACAGGGTGAGTTGAAAATGAAGGGGTCATATCTGGAGAATAAAATTAAGGGGTGAGAGAGGATTATATTAGGAGAAGGAGAAAGGGAGAGATAGAACGGAGTAAATTATCTCACAAAAAAAAAAAACAGAAAAGAAAAGGCTCTTACAGTGGAGGGGAAATGGGGAAGGTGAGAAGGAATGAGTGAATCTTATTCTCATTGGATTATGCTTAAGGAGGGAATAACATACACACTCAATTGGGTATGGAAATCTGTCTTACCCTACAGGAAAATAGGGAGGGAAGGGGAAAAGACAGTAGGGGGATGATAGAGAGGAGGGCAGATTGGGAAAGGGGGTAATCAGAAGCAAATACTTCTGAGGAGGCACAGGGTCAAAAGAAAGAATAGAATAAATGGGTGGGTGGGATAGGATTAAGGGAAATAGAGTTAGTTTTTCACAGCATGTCTACTATGGAAGTGTTTTGCATAACTGCACATATATAACCCATATTTAGTTGCTTGCCTTATCAATGAGGGTGGGTGGGGAGGGAGGAAGGGAGAAAATTTGGAACCCAAAGTTTTAAAAACACATGTTTAAAACAAATGTTTTCACATGCAACTGGGAAATAAGAAATATAGGAAATGGGGTACAGAAATCCATCCTGCCCTACAGGAAAATTGAAGGGGAAGGGGATAAAAGAAGGGTGGGAGAGATAGAACAGAAGGCAGACTAGGGGAAGGGGTATTCAGAATGCATGCCATCTTGGCGTGGGGGGAGGGGTGAGATGGAATGAAAATTTGGAACTCAAAATCTTGTGGAAGTAAATGTTGAAAACAAAAAAATAAATTAAAAATTACCAAGACAAAAAGAAACAAAAAATTGTGTATACCCTTTGACCCAGCAATAGCACTTCTAGGGCTGTATCCCAAAGAGATCATACAAATGGGAAAAGGACCCACATATACAAAAATATTGATAGCCGCTCTTTCTGTGGTGGCAAAGAATTGGAAATTGAGGGGATGTCCATCAATTGGGGAATGGCTGAACAAGTTGTGGTATATCAATGGAATGGAATACTATTGTGCTATAAGAAATAATGAGCAACTGGGGCAGCTAGGTGGCGCAGTGGATAGAGCACTGGCCCTGAAGTCAGGAGTACCTGAGTTCAAATCTGGCCTCAGACCAAACACTTGACACTTACTAGCTGTGTGACCCTGGGCAAGTCACTTAACCCCAACTGCCTAAAAAAACAAAACAAAACAAAATAAAAAAGAAATAATGATCAAGCAGACTTCAGAAAAACCTGGAAAGACTTGTATGGACTGATGCTGAGTGAAGTGAGCAGAACCAGGAGAATGTTGTACACAGTAACAGCCATGTTCCATGATGACTAGCACTGATAGACTTAGCCCTTCTCAGCAATGCAAGGATCTAAGACATCTCCAAAGGTCTCATGATGGAAAATGCTATCCACATCTAAAAAAAGAACTGTGGAGTTTGAATGCAGATTGAAGCATACTACTTATTATTCTTTTCTTCTGTTTTGCTTTGTTTCCTCTTTCAAATGTGAAAATATGTTTTATAAGAATGTGTATGTATAGCCTATATCAGATTGTGAGCCATTTTGGGGAGGGAGGGGGAGAAAAATTTAAAACTCAAAAGCTTATGGAAGTGATTGTTGATAAATCGAAATAAAATTAATAAAAAAATAAAAAAATTATTTTTAATTAACAAAAATCTATTTTTTTATCTCTCTCACCTCCAATTGTCTTTTCTTTTTTAAATTAAAATTTTTGAATTAACAAAAATTAAAATGGTAATAATATACATAGTCAAGCAAAACTAATTTCCACATTGGCCATATCTCAAAACTATATATCTTGTTTTGCACCCTGAGTCCATTGTTTCTCTGTCTGAAGGTGGGGAACATGTTCTGTGAGTACTTTGGAGGCACTGGTTCATCGCTGCACATTTTTCAATTTTTTTTTCAATTTTTTATTTGATTCAACAATTTTAGAAAGAGGGTAGATATTATTATCTCCATCTTTTAAAAATTTATTTTTATTTATATATGTTATAATTAACTTGGGAAACGTTGATTCAACATAAACATTTCCATAGACAAAGAACAGAGAACGAAGATTGCATATGGAAACCTGCGTCTCCATTATATTATACCTATTTGACAACTGAAGAAACTGAGGCCATAAAATCAACTTACTACACACACAAATAAACCATAGCAGACTTATTTGTGCTAGAATCCAGCCCTTTGGACTCCATGTGGGCTTTCTTTTTTTTTTTTCACATGGGCTTTCTAAAACTGATAGAGGGAAAGGGGCAGGAGTTTTTAGTTCTAGACTCTCAAATTTGTCATTGTTTGGCCCCTGGGGAACAGGCCTTTCTGGTTTTCTGAATTCCATTTGGCATTAAAAAAGTATTATGAACTGGGAGGCTGATTCTTCAAATGGAAAGAGTATTGGAATTGAAGGGATACCCTCAGTTGGCGAATGGCTGAACAAGTTGTGGCACATGATTGTGATAGAACATGATGAGAGGATAGTTTCAGAAAAACCTGGCAAGACTTAACATGAACTGATGCAGAGTGAAGTGAGCAGAACCAGGAGAACATTGCACATAATAACAGCAATATTTTAATAACTGTGGAAGGCTTAGTTAGTTTGATCAAGACAATGATCCAAAACAATTCCAAAGGACCCACAATGAAAAGAGCTATCCACCTCCAGAGAGGGAACTGATAAATTCTGAGGGCAGATTGAAGGATACTTTTTTTTCACTTTATATTGTATGTGTGTTCTTTTGCAACATGGCTAATATGGAAATGTGTTTTGTATGACTTCACATGTGTAATTAATGTCATATTACTTGCCTTCTCAAGGGTTGGGGCTGGACCATTTCCAGTCATCCTGATCTATACCTGGCCACTGGACCCAGATGGCTCTGGAGGAGAAAGTGAGGCTGGTGACTTTGCATAGCCTTCCCTCACTTAAATACAATTCACTTGTATGTCAAAGCATCACCTCCCTGATGTCATGGGCCTCTTCGAGAACAAAGAACAAACCACATTCCACAAGGGGTGGTAGAGGGGCAGGAGAATTTGAAACTTAAAATTTTTTTAAATGAATGTTAAAAGGCAGCTAGGTGGCACAATGGATAGAGTACCAGCCTTGGAGTCAGGAGGACCTGAGTTCAAATCCAAACTCAGATACTACTTATTACCTATGTGACCCTGGGCAAATCATTTAACCCTGATTGCCTCAAAAAAAAAAATTAATGTCAAAATTTTTTAAATATAATTGGAAAATATTTAATGAAATAATCTTTTTTTTTTTAATTTAAAAGAAAGAGTACTGGACCTAGAGTCAAGACATCTGGGTTTTGGTACAAGTTTTACTATTAGCCTGCCAACTGGCCTTGTGATCTTGGGCAACCCATTAGCATCTTTCTATGTCTTGTTTGTAAGATAAGCCATTGGGGGGCAGCTAGGTGGATAGAGCGCCAGCCCTAGAGTGAGGAGGACCTAAGTTCAAATCCAGCCTCAGACACATAATACTTCTAAGCTGTGTGACTTTGGGCAAGTCACTTGACCCCAACTGCCTCACTAAAAACAAAACAAAACAAAACAAAACAAAAAGATAAGTCATTGGATGTGATGATCTCTAAGGTCCTTCCTGGCTCTGACATTTTATGATACCATATTTTCACGCCATCCTCTGTTACTTAGGCTCCAGCTTTAAGTAATTTCTTACCCCTTATTAGGGGCAGTTAGATCAATAGGGAGTTGGCAAAATGCTACGGACTCAGGACCCAACACAGGACGTCCTGTAGGGTTCTGGAGGCTCTAAGACCCACCCTGCCATGGGAGAACTCCTCAGGTATGCTTGTTCCCCAGCATACCAACCTCTGGCTTCCCCTTTGTGGGTACCCTACAGGCAACTTTGGGTGCTCTGCTGTTTGACAACACCATGGGTGTGGTTCCTGAGCCCTTGTACAGCTGCCAAGCTCTGGCTCACAAAGGGAAGACTATGGGGACCCAGGATTAGGGAAAGAGGTGGGTAGAGAATCAATAAGGGGTGTTTGCATGTAACAAAGTCACCCTGACTGACATCACTCAGGTCTGATGTTGGTTTAATGTTTCATTTTGGTGGCTTTTTTTTTTTTGGCCAAGAGAGATACTGGAGACTCCTAGCCCAGTGTTATTGTTTGTGGGGTTGTCATACTGGGTGTTAACTTTATTACAAGATGGGGTGTTGTGTTGTTGTTCTTTCTACCCACTAAGTGGCCTGTCGTCCATGAAGTTCAAAGTGAGTAGATACAACATCTAATTACACCTGGGAAGGGTCCTTTTGTGGTCAGGTGGGACTGGGGACTGTCCCCATTTCTCAGCTGGGAAGACTGAGGTGGAGCAATTTGCCCAAGGCCAGAGGATGAATCAGGGGAAATGCTGTGAGTGGGATGGTGTTATTGGCTCCTCAAGATTCTACTAAATCATATAGTCATTCATTTGTTCATCCATTCATTCACCAACCATCTACTCAGTGTCTTCTCTGTATCCAGCCCTATGCCTTGCTGGGAATATAAAAAGGTAAAACACATGGTCCCTACCTTCCCCACCCTCCACCAGGGGCTTCCTATATCCTTAGAGAGCAGGTACACTGTAGATTATAGGTTTAGAAATGGAAGGAACCTTAGAGCTCATCTAGTCCAACCCACTTGTTTCATAGAGGAGGAACTTGAGTCCAAGGGAGGTTTAGTGACTTTCTTCACTGGATCACACTGGTAGTAAACATCAGAGTCAGAATCTGAACCCAGGTTCTGAGACTCCAGTTCCATCATTCTTTCCACTGTCTCCTTCAGGGTGAGCTACAGAGCACAGACAGCTTTTGAGGGAGGGCTCCATTTAGTAAAGCTGTCCCACAGGATTGCAACAGGGCCAAATACTCATTTATTCCCAGGCCAAAAGTTCATTAATGGTGACCTTGTACTAGAATAAATCACATTTCTGTAGGCTTCACAGTTAAAAAGAACTTTCATGTCCGTTACTGAGTTTGATTTCATCATTCCCATTTTACGGATGAGGAATCTAAGACTCAGAGATTAATCTGAGTCTCCAAGGTCACTGTAAATGACAGAATATGAACTCCAAATCCCCTGACTCCAAGGCCAGTGCAATTTCCTTTTAGCTCACAGCCTCCTGTCATAGTTATCGTAATCTCCAGAATGGAATTGATTATATTCTCTAGAGAAATATGCAAAAAAAGTGGGGAAATGAGACTAATAGGGGAAGGGAAAGGAATACACATTTATATAGTGTCTACTATGTGCCAGATACTGTGCTAAGTGCTTGTACCAATATCTCATTTGATTCTCACAACCACCCTGAGAGTTAGGTACTGTTATTATCCCCACTTGACAATTGAGGAAATTGAGGCAAACAGAGGTTATATGACTTGCCCAAGATCACACAGCCAATAAGTGTCTGAAGACAGTTTTGAACTCAAGGCTCCCTGACTCCAGGCCCAGTGCTCTATTCACTATGCCACCAGCTGCCTCATCTTCCCTGAGCAGAAGTTGGATAGTTAATGGACAGGACAGAAATGTAGGAGACCTTGAGGAGGGCTTGGGGTAGGATATGAGACTGTCTTGGTAGAAAGTAATCAATTGCAATCAGCAAACCTCCAGACAGACTAGAAAGGGTACAAGTCACTAAGAAGTAGATGGTGTAGTAGGGAGAGTACTGGGCTTGAAGTCAGGAAGACCTGGGTTCAAATCCTGCCTCAGACACTTACTAGCTGTGATTCTAGGCAAGTCACTTAATCTCTCTCTGCCTCAGATTTCTCATCTGTAGAATCAGGATTTTAATAGCACCTACCTCACAAGGTTGTAATGATCCAATGAGATAACAGGTAAAACACTTGGCAAACCTTAATGTGCTATGTAAATGCTAGCTCTTAGGAGGGATGCCACGCAATTGCCTTTCCTGACCTTTTCCATATCTACTTCTCTTCCTCAGCTGTTTATTATTATTTTTTTTGAGGGGAAGTGGTTATTGTACAATCTAATCAAAGACCTACCCGGACCTAAACGTGGCCACCAATCTACTAGAAAGCAAGAGGGAGTGAAAAAGGGAAGAGTCAGCCATCCCTGAGCAAGAATCAGGAGCCACCTTGGTCCAGGACCAACAAGGCAGAACCCCTGAGACTCGCCTATCAGAGGATCAGACTAGTATGTGGGAGTGTCCAGTATGTAAATGGCAAACCAAGACAGAGTGCAGTATCCGAGGCTGCTCATTATGGGACTCCTGGTGATGTCTGAGAAGGTTACAGTAGGGGGATGAACCTGGAGGAAGGCAAGACCATCAGGGCCATGAGCCTTACCAATGCAGGCTGGCAGAGCAAGTGGGTAACAATAGAAACAAATGGGGTGGGTACCAGACTGCTGAAGGGGCAGGAAGGCCAATGATACCCAATGGTGAGCAGCAACCACGGAGACTTCTCCAAGGGGGATGCATTGTGCTGATGGAGTCACCGGGAAACCCAGGACCTGGGAAAGGCAGTACCTTTCAGTAACAGTTCATCAGACCTGTTCTGTCCTGGAGTCAAACTCCTTTTTTCAAAAATTATCAAAAAAATATTTTCCCCATTTAAAAAATTCTGAATTGCATAACTATCAACCAAAGCAAACCTTTCCATATCCATGGTACAACCGAGAGGATCGTATGTGAGATTGCTAATCTCTATCATGTAGACTCTGCTTTTCCTTTTAAGCACATATATCATAAAGTCAACGCGTTGCTTTCAAAACTGTCCTGCCTGCCTGATTCCCTTTGGCCTTTCTTCTGTTCTCTTCTGTGCATTTCAAAAACATCTTTTTCAATGAGCTTCTCTTCTTTCTTTTTTCTCTTCCTTGGTCTGGGCCCCTCAGGAGTCAGAACTTCACTAACACATGGCTTTCATCTTCTTTGCTCAAAGACTCTTTTGATTCTGAAGGTAAAGGCTCCAGAACCAGGTCAGATGGATCCTGGCCTTTGTGGGCCCTATAGAAGATATTCTAGCCCTAGATCCTCCTCAGGGCCCAGTCCTTTGGGGGCAAGACCTGGGGACCTTTGGTGGAGGCACTGGGCCAAGACGCTGGCACATGGAGAAGGCTCAAAAGAAACTGTGAGCAAGGTGGATGATCAGCTGAATCCAGAGCCCCTACACGTGAACAAAGGTGGGGATGAACGTGGTTAAGTAAGGGGAGATAAAAGAGCCATAGATACTTAGAGTACAGTAAACCATCTAGTCTAAACTCCTACCAAAAGTAAGAATGTTCCTTTTTTTGTCTTTGTATCCTTAGCACAGTGATTGGCAGATAGTAGGCACTTTATATTTTATTTTAAATTATAATTTTTTTATTCTTGAACTTGGCCAATTACAAATAAATAATCCATACAACGTAACTCTTTGATATACACTTAGCAATTTATATTTTAAAAAATTAATCAACTGGTCCTTGCTATAGCCTCTCCACCTGATAATCATCCGGCCTCTGGTCGAGCATTTCCAGTAACCCAGAATGGCTGCTCTCCCAGCCTCCTGCGGGGAGCATTTGGGTGGAGACTGGATGACAGTTCTCTCCAGAAGGGATGCTAGAGAGGAGATCCCTACATTGCACGGGAGGTTGGATTGGGTAATGTCTAGTCCTACCAGAATGGGATGTTTCTCCTACCTCGACAGGCTATCACTACATAATACCTGAGACTGGGCACCCAGTAGGCTCTTAATAGAGACTCTTTAAAATGAATGGAACTGAGGTTTAAAAGGTCCTGGGCAGGAAACATTGCTTTTTGCCTGGCAGGGAGCCCATGAGGGGAATTACCAATGTTGGCTTTGCCCTAGCAACTCACATTCCAGGTCTGTAAGTATATTCCTATGGGAGGGGCAGTGGGAGGATGAAGACATTTGGGGCTTTGGCAGCTCATGCCAGCTGCCCCCTCTTAGACCTGGAGTTAGGCCCCAGTTGTCTGGATGGGGAATTATCCCCGAACTTGGGTGTTGCCTTTGGCTAGGAGGGGAGTGTGGCCCGGATGAGGGTGGACCGACTGGGGAGGTGTGTTATAGAGACCCAGAGATGCCTTCTTCACCTGTATTCAGTCAGTGACCAGCTTGAATGGCAGGCTGGAGGGTATATTTGCCTTGGCCTCCAGCCAGGGCAGCCTAGCCGGTGAGTAATGCACAAGGACTGCTTGGCTTCAGTTCAAGGGAAATGGGCTGGAGACGGGGCCACCTCGGCCTGCTGGGGCTCAGTTCCGGGGGGGGGGGGTGCTTCCCAGAAAGTTGTTTCTGTTGCTGCTGCTGCTGACAAGGCCACCTCCACCTCCTCTCCTTTCAGCAGGGCAGAGGAGGTCAGCATGGGTCCTTGGGAGGAGGCCCTGAGCACAGCCCAGGATCAAAGGTGGGAGGCCCCAAGGAGGCTGTGGAAGCACAGTTAAAGATCTTTCCTAGAACCAAGAATATGAGCCTTGGAAGAGGCCTTGACATTCACCAAAGTCCAATCCCCTCCTCTTAGAGAGGAAAAGACTGAGGCCCAGAGAGGGGAAGCCACTTACCCAAGGTTGAACAGGGAGAGAGGGACAAAGCTAGGAGCAGGGACTAGGTCTTCTGACTTCCCAGGTCTCTTTCCAGCTCAACATTCTGCCTTCAGTTCTATATGTTACAGGTTTCAAGGCTTTATTAGTTCCTTTTTCTTGGTTATTGACCCTGGTAAAATTTAAATCTACTTTAGTCCTATCGCATACTGTAGCTACCGCTATCTCCTCCTTCTCCCCTACACTATTCCCCCATCAGAATAAACAAAGAGAATGCAAACTTATACTAATATTCAACTAGATTAGGGTCAGAAAAGTAAATGTTTCCCTTTTCCTCCTCCCCAACCCCCAAACTAATTAAAAATCATTTGGATTAACTGCTGCTAAAAGGGGGCAGCTAGGTATTGAAGGGGATAGAGTGCTGGATGTAGACTGAGCAGGACCTGAGTGCCAATCCTGCCTTGGACACCTACTTAGCTCTTTGGGCAAGTGACTTAACCTCCTTCATCCTCAGTTTCCTCATCTGTAAAATGGAGAGAATATAACATCTACCTCCTAGTTTTGTAGTGAAGATCAAAGGAGATAACATGTAAACAGCTTTGCGAAACTTGGTTATAAATGCGGCTGTTGTCCTCCTCCTCCTCTTCATTTTCTCCTCAAATTTTTTAGAGCACTTTGTCTGAATGTCTACTTTGTATTATGCTGATATCTGTACTAGTGTGTCCTCTGTTGGACTTGAGGCTCCTCGAGATTGTCCTGTCTTGAGTTTCCCCAGCTCCTAGCACAATGTCTGACTCGCTGCTGTGTGAAGACATCTTGGTGTATAGCTAGAGCATTGACCCTGGAGTCAGGAAAACCTGAGTTCAAATCTTGCCTCCCACACTTATAAGCTATGTGCTCCTGGGACAGTCATTTAACCTCTATTTGTCTTAGTTTCCTCATCTGCTAAACAGTACCTACCTTAAAATGGCTGTAAGGCTCAAATGAGGTAAGATATGTCAAATATCAGATAAATGTTAACTATAATAAGAATAATAATAATTATTCTCCAGCATTCACTATTTTCCATGTACTGTGCTAGGCAATGGGGATAAAAAGACAAAGAGGGGACAGCATGGTACAGCACAAAGAGGATTTTAATCAGAGGACCTGAGTTCATATCCTACCTGTGTGACCTTTCAAATGTCACAGCCTCTCTTGGCCTTAACTTTCTCACCTCTAAACTAAAGATTGACCTAGATGACCTCTGAGGTCCCTTCTACCTCTAACATTCTGTAATTTCTCTCTAGGCCTCAGTTTCCACATCTGTAAAATGGCCTTTAAAATAATTTCCAGCTCTATGTCTACGATCTGGGATGGAAACTCTGAATCAAATAACACTTGCCTACATTGAGTATGAACTATACCATATACTACCTTTCACCCTAGGGGAGCCAAAAATACCTTTCTTTTTAAATATGAAAGTTAAACCCATACCTACCCATAATTCTTTCCACTGCTGAGGAGGCCAATAACGAACGAAAATCCCATCATTTGTATGTCCTAATAGCATCACTGACCTACCTCAGTAAGGCATGAGCTTTGATTTGTCTCCCCAGGAGTGAGGATGGGTTTTCACTGAGCCAGCCTCACAGTTTTAGTACTCAGTTCCCTAAGAGGGCTTATTGCCTAGGCTTGGGAGGGGGCAGAATCTGGGTTTCCACTGGGTAGCAAAGGCCCAGGAATGCTTCCCTTGCCTGTGATCGGAGCTCACCCTGTACAGTGGGTGTGTTTGTCTTCTCTGCCTAGTAGCTGTCTCCACCCTCTTGCCCTTGAACTAATAGGAAGGCCAAGTAGACCTTCTTCACCAAGGGCATGACTTAAAAAAAAATTAATTATTTTTTCAATGAACAAAAATTGTTTTTCTTTCCTTCCACTTGGGACCATTGGGGGAGGGGGAAGAAAAGAAAAGAAAGGAAAAAGAATGTCTTTGAAACAAATATGCACAGTCAGGCAAAATAAATTCCCACCTTGGCATCTTACAATATACATGTGAGATGATTGACTAGAGGTAGGGGCACAGTATGAGGCTTTGTGAGAGAGTATAGCCGACTAGCCTGCCTGCCCCTGTGATCCTGACTTTATCACAGGATTTAGGGCATGGAAAGTACCTTCTAGATGATAGGATTCTACATCGGGATCTAGAAGAGGCCCTTAGTGACCATCTAGACCAACACCTTCACTTTATATGGGAAATCAACTAAGGCCTAGAAAAATGAAATAATTTCTCAAATTCGCACAGGTAGCAAAGAGCAGATTTAGGATTTGAACCCAGATCTTTGTGATCCAAGATCTATGCTCTTGTGTGACATAAAGTGACTACTTTTTTGATTACGTGGTGGGGATGATGACACCTGGGAACAAGAAGGTGATAGGACAGCTGTAGTGGGGGCAGAAAAATGTTCTCAATTTTAGAAAGGCCCCGAAGAAAGCACTGGAATTGTCCCCTAGAGATGACAGAGGATACCTTATCCATGGTTTGCTTATGCCTCAAAGGCTCTGCTCATGGCAAAATTGGGAAACCAGCAAAGTTTGTCTTGGAATAGAAGTGGGAAAGGGGGAGAGATAACTAGCTCCACTTCTTGCACTTTCTCTTTATGTGACACCCTCTCTCCCTCTCCAAAGTGGTTTCCTAGTGCCTTCTTGTCTTTTGTCTGTGCAACCCTAGCAAACTCTATCTGGACAAAAATGTCAATAATTATCATTTATACTTCAAAATAAATGTAAGTCACCATGAAAGACAAAAAGGAGGGAGTTAGACCAGACAACCTCTAAGTCCTTTCCTGTGATTGTACTGTAATTGGAGAAACTTCAGGCAAACTAGTTCCAAAATACCACCTTTCACCCGGTATTAGCTGGAGGAGGGCTGGTAGGTAAGAAGAATCAATCAATAAGACCTTATCTGAACTCCAGCTAGGAGTTGTTCCTAGAAGATGTCATTCTGGGTGCTGACAGAGACATAATAAGGTATAAGATGAAATCACTACCCTCAAGGAGCTTAATGACTGTCATCCATGCACTTACAGATGTATCTATGTATGACCTAGTCTTAATCACTGAATGAGTGTTACTTCAATCAAACTGAGACCTGGGAAAGACCTTAGCTTAAAAAGGCCAAGGTCTCCCACTGTGTCTGGTGCTATGTCCAGTCATCAAGATCTATATCTTGTCACTGAATCCAGATAGCTCCAGAGGAGAAAGTGAGGCACAGCCTCACTTTGCACAGCCCTCCTTCACTTAAATCCAATTCATTTGCAAGTTATGGCATTACCTTCCTGACGTTACAGTCCTTTTTTAATTAATTAAATTATTATTTAGTAAATTAATTAAATACTTAATAAATTAATTAAATTAATCAAGTATTCTTCAAGATATGAGTGCTAATTGGTCGTGTGGCTCATGATGATGGACAGTTTTCTAAGTGTAAATGGTTATGAACAGTTTTCTATTACTAATTGACTAGGGCAGGTGTCCCTAACTCATATATTATAGTCCTTTTTGAGAATGAAGGACGTATAACAACAACAACAGATGTATAGAATTTTGGAACTGGACCTTGGAGATCATCTCCAATCCAATTCAATTCAACCTAGTTCCATAAATATTTATCAAGCACCTACTTTGTGCCAGCTACCTGGGCTAAGTGCTGAGTATACAAAATGAGGCAAAAGATAGCCCCTGCCCTCAAGGAGTTTGCAATCTAATGAATGAGACAACATGTAAACCAATATATACAAAACTAGCTATGTGTAGGATCCATAGAAAATAACAGAGGGAAGGCACTGGAATTAAGAGGGGTCAGGGAAGGCTTCCTGTAGAAGGTGGGATTTTAGTTAGGATTTAAAGGAAGCCAGAGAGTCAGGGAGGAGGTGGCAGAGTTTCCTAGGTATGGGAGACAGAAAATGAGTATATATATACTTATATACATACACATATATATACATATATATACAAATATATACATTTATCAATCTTATATTTATGCTTTTATATGTATATGTTTCCTCCTTTAAAATGTAAGTTTCTTGCAGATAGAGACTATTACATTCTTTGTACTTGTATCCTCACAGCCTAGCAGTGCTTGGTACATAGTAGAAGCTTAATAAATACTTATTGATTGATTGATTCTACCTGATTGATCTAAGGCTTCTACTTAAATCAAAAAAAGAGGAAAAGGACCCAGGTATTTACAAAAATATTTGTAGCAGTTCTTTTTTGTGTTGACAAAGAACTGAAAATGAAAATGGTGCCCGTAAATTCAAAAATGGTTAAGCAAATTATTGTGCATGAATATAATGGAATATTATTGCCCTGTAAGAAATGAAGGAAGAGACGGTTTCTGAGAAACCTTTAAAGACAAAATGAGCAGAATCATAAGTACAATTCATACAATCACAGCATTGTAAAGAAAAATGACTTTGAAAGACTCAAGAACTCTGATCAATGAAATGTCCCATCATGAATCTGTAGGATAGGAGGAAGCATGTCACCCACTTCCTGAAAGAAAGGTCATGATGGGCTCAAAGTGCAGGAGACATATGTTTTGGACATGGCCAATGTGAGGATTTTTATTCATAGACTATGCATATTTACAAATCTGTTATGAGGGTTTTGTTCTTATTTTTTCAAATGAGGAGATGAGGTGAGAGGAAGGGGGGTATTTTTAACTCCCTAAAACAAGAAAAAAAAAAAAGAAATGGGGAGAGGTTTTGAAGTATTTTTTTAAATGCACAGCAGAAAATGGAAGGAAGGCTAGAAAGAAACTCAAACTGGACAGCTTTTGAAAGTTACATGTTGAATTTATTATAAACTTAAATTAATTTGTTATAAACTTAAAAGAAAAAGTGAGTTATGTGTAATAGAGACCCACAGTTTCAAGTACAATTGTATTTTTCTGTTCTACTTTGTATTTGGAAATGTTCATTTTATTTGATGCTTGTTAAGTTCAGAATTTTAAAAACACATTTTTTAAAAAGAAAAAAAGTCCCACAGCTTGAAAGTTGATTATATTTTTAACAAATGTTTTACTGATGCTCTTCTCTTTTTTTTATATTTCTGTCAGAGATGACATCTCTGAAACCCCCAAATTAAACCTTTTCATAAAAAATGTGTAGTGAAGCAAAATAAATCACCACAATGGCCATGACTGAGAATATATGCCTCTATTGGCATTTGTAAGCTCTATGGATTGGCTTTGCAGCATTGGAATCTCTACTGCTTAGTTTCTAGGCAGGAAAGGTATTGCTTCTGACTCCAGCCCTTCCCCTTTGCCTGAATCAGCATGCCCTTCAGTCCTAGGTAAGTTTGTTGGGTTTCAGTAACATGTGTCTTTTTATTTTTCATGGGAAGATCATCATCTGAGTTCTTGTGTGGCTCCATCTTTCTACAATTGGTGGGCATTCTCTCATCCTCAGAGAATGCTTAGCTATATGCCCATCTTTTCTTTTCTGCTGCTCATCAGAGAATCTCAGTAATTCCTGTGAGCAACAAATGGTCCTGCTGGATTACATTTCTTGAACACCTAGGTTTCTCAGCAAAACTCTGTCATCTTGCTGCAATTATAAATGATAAACTCAAGGATCACACTGTCATTTGTTTCTGTCCAGCAAACTGTTAGGCCTTCTTCAGTCTCTCTCTCAGTCCAGAGATGTTCTAGTTTATCACTTTCCTCCTGAGGCAATGCTCCATCCTTAGCCCTCTAAGTCCTCTCGAAGCCTGGATTGGTCAGAGATCTGAAGTTGTTTTCCTTTGCATTACTGTGTAAATTGTTCTCCTAGGTCTAATTTCATTTCTTTTTTTCTTTTTTCTTTTTGGGAGGCAATTGGGGTTAAGTGACTTGCCCAAGGTCATACAACTAATTTAATTTCTAATAGTGGAAATCACACATTGGTCTTGGTTGAGGGTCTTTATACCAAAGAGGCAGCAAAAGCCCTTTTCTGGGATGGCCCCATCTTCTTTGGACAAAAAGACCTGATAAATGAATTCAGACGATCAGTAAAAACAAGGATAACTGATAACATCTCTAAGTGGGCAATTGCAATTTAAAGGAACAACCTGAGGGTAATCAATCGCTAACCTGGAATGACAGACCTTAGAGCTGGAGCAGATTGCAGTGCTTTGATATCAACTGAGAAGGAAGTCTCCAGTGAAGGGCCACAGAGATCTGTGTTTGGCCCTGGGTTGTTTAACTTTTTATA
>NW_020954569.1:66767883-66839157 GCF_900497805.2 Vombatus ursinus | reverse complement strand
AATTGAGGCCTAGAATGGTTAAAGAATTTGCCCAAGATCACAAAGATAGCAAGTAGCAGAGCTGGGATTCAGGCCCTCCGACTCTAAATGAATCTCTCTTTCCAAAGCATCTCACTGCCTCTCCTCAGTACAGCTTTAAATGGAACTTAACAGGCTAGATTATTGTTGTTCAGTCATGTCTGACTCTTGGTGACCCCATTTGGGGTTTTTTTGGCAAAGATACTGGAGTGGTTTGCCATTTCTTTCTCCAGCTTATTTTACAGATGAGAAACTGAGGCAAACAGAGTTAAGTGACTTGCCCGGGGACTCACAACTAGTGTCTGAGGTGGGATTTGAACTCATGAAAATGGCTGTAGCTTAGCTGCTAATAGGCCAGATCAGTGGGCTAAATGATGGAATTTAGGATAGGGACCAGGCTAAACATAAAGACTTACATGTGAGTTTTTTTTTTAAAAGTCAATTTCAAAAGTATAACATGAGAGAGGTATGACTAGGCAGAAGTGTATCTAAAAAAAGAGTGGGAGTTTTAGCCAACTGTAAGTTTGATATAAATTAATTCATCAATCAATCCACAAGCATTTGGTAAGCATTTAACTATTACACTAGTCATTGTGGTAGGCAGTGGGCATAAAAAATCAAAAATGAACAAGTTCTTGCCCTTAAGAAGCTTACATCCTATTGAAAAGAACAAGACATATACATGTAAATAAATTATACATATATATACACACATATACATACATACATACATATACACACACACACATATATCCATAAAAGGGGGTACCTAGGTGGTGAAGTGAATAGAGTGCCAGAACTGGAGTCAGGAAGACCTGAATTCAAATCCAGCCTCAACCACTTACTAGCTGTGTGTGACCCTGGGCTAGTCACTTAGCTTCTGTTTGCCTCAGTTCCTCATCTGTAAAATGAGCTGGAGAAGGAAATGGCAAACCACTCCAGAATCTTTACCAAGAAAACCCCAAAATGAAGCCACAAAGAATGGGACGTAACTGAAAAGATTGCACAACAACATACATACATAGTAACAACAATAAAAAGTAAATACAAAGTTATGGGGAAGGGAGCGCAAGCAGGAAAAGCCTCATTTATGAAGTGACCCTGAAGCTGAGCTTTATTGGGAGCTGGAGCTGGAGATTCTAAGAAACAGAGATGAGGAAGAAGAACATTTCAGGCCTAGAGGACAGTCTGTGCAAATGCACAAATACAGAAGGGAGTGTCGGTGTACTAGGAAGTCCAGTCTGACTAGGTTATAGAGGGAGTAAAGTGCAGTAAGCCTGGAAAGAGAGGTTGGAGCCGGGTGGTGAAGGGCTTTCGATGCCAGAGGAGTTTGTTTCTTATTCTAGAGGCAATAGGGAGCCACAAGGCGATATGGCAGCGAAGAAAGCTAATGCAATACTAGGCTGCATTCGTGAAGAGAGGCATGGTGGCCAGGGCCAGGATGGTGATAATAATGCTATACCTTCTCTAGCATTATTTGGAATATATTGGTGGTCTGTATGCCATATTTTAGGAAGGACATTGATAAGCTAGAGGGTGTCCAAAGTCAGTGAGGACCTTAGGATCCCTACGATAGGATGGGTTGAAAGAAATTGGGATGTTTAGCCTGGAGAAAAGAAGGATTGGGGTGGGGGAGATATATCTGTTTTCAAGTCTTGAAGAGCTGTCACGGGAGAAAGGGAGCCGGCTGCTCACTTGGCCCCAGAGAGCTAAACTAGGAACAGTCAGTGGGACGAAATTGTACAGAAGAATACTTAGGGTCCACGGAAGTATAAAATTCCCGACTAAGCAGCCCTAAAGCGGATTATCCACCTCCCTGGAGGCCGTCAAGCAAAGACTGGAATCTACAATGTAGACGGCTTCTTATCAGATAAAATAGCCCACAGGCTTGGAGGCTCCGAGGTCTTTTCCAACTCCGGGATTGTGAGTTGGTGTGGCGGAAAGTTGCAGTCAAAAGCTCTGGGTTCCAAGCCTTGTCCCCCCTCCTTAGTCACTCGGATGCCCTCGCACAAGACGCTTCTTTGGACCTCAGGTGCCTTCTAACCCAAAATTCTCTGCGACTACCTACGTGATCTTGGGCAAGAAGATTAATCTCTCTTTCTGTCTTACAGTTTGCTTACTCTCTAAGGCTGCTTAAGGATCTTCAAGGTCTCTTTCATTCAGCTCCAAAATGCCACAGAAGTCAAGTGACTTGCCCGAGGTCACACAATTAGTTTGTGGCAAAGCAGTCCTAATCCACTATACCCCTGTATCCACGAGATTTGTAGCTAGAAAGGACCTTGGAGATTGTTTCTAAGCCAAATCCCTGCGTTTCTGCTTATTTTGCAGAGAAAAAAAAAAGTGGTCTTTTCAGACATTTTTACTCTAGGACGGGACTGGGTCTGATTTAGATGAATGCCGCGATTCTAATTCAGTATTTCCTTGGAGGACAGAAGGAGGGGGGTGGGGGTGGAGGAAACACACGATAAAGGTCGCTGCGCCGCGTATTCTGGTAAATACGGTAGCCAGCATCCCTTTCCTCTGCACACACACCCCCCTCCCAACCTCAACTAGGCATCAGGCCTAATCCTCCCCCTCCCCCTCGCCCCCCAGGGGAAAGAGAGAGGAAAAAAAATTGTACATTTTGTTCCACTCTGGCCTCTTTCTGGACGGGTCTGGCGTCGCGTTCCTGGGGTGATCTATGTGACAGGCTGAGCCGGGCTTCCCTGCGGCGGGAGGAAAGATAGTGCGTCTGGGCTGAGCGAGTCCCAGCCCCGGGATCGTGTTCGAGCTCCTGGGGGAGGGAAGAAGGGAGAGGGGAGAGAGGAGAGGGGAAGGAGGAGGCATGGAAGGGGGGATGGAGAGAGGGGCGCGCGTCCCCTCGCTCAGCCAGTGTCTGGCGGTGATGGATGGATGGCTGCAGCCTGCCAGGAGCCCGGAGGCTTGTCTGGGAACCGACGCCCCGACAGGACGCGCCAACCAGGAGCCGAAGGTGGCAGGTCAAATGGCTGGCGGCCTCGCCGAGGCCCCTGCCAATCCCCAGCCTCTAGGTGGGTCGGTTCTCAAAGCACTGACCAGGCACTTAGTATGCCTGAAGCCCCGGGATGAGAATCAAGGAAGGATGGGGGCAGGATAGAAACGGCCAGGACTCCTCGCCCCCCTACCCAAGCAAATCCTAGGCCCCCTCCACATTCATCCCACCCCGGGCAAAGCCTTCCCTAACCTGAGGCATGGCTCGTGGGGGAAATGACTTGCTCAGGGTCACCCAGCTTTGTAAAGTCATATTTTCATAGTGATAAAATGGGACTTGATCTTTCTTTAGTGTAGGCAACTCTCAGGTGAAGAGATTGCTAACTCCTAACTTTGCGGCAATGTATAGTCTTCAAGAGTTGCCCCGGCCACTGAGAGATGAAGTAACTTGCCCAGGGTCACACAGACAGTGTGTGTGTGTGGGGGGGGGGGGGGCTAGGATTTGAACCCAGGTCTTCCTGGCGATGTGGCCAACTATCTACCCACTGAGTTATACTGCTTCTCGCCATCTGTACGCAGAGACCTTAAAGATCGTTCAATGTCCAACCCCGTCATTTTAAAGATGAAGAAATTGACACTCAAAGAGTGGAACGCCCAAGTTCATACAGGTTTTAATAGCGTAAAATCTCAGCGCTGGAAGGGACCTTGTGCCATGGTCAGCCCCATGCGGTTTGGAGTGCTCTCTACAACATTCCTGACAGGTGGTCATTCAAAGTCTTGAAAACCAGGAGAGCCTCCTGAGGCTTCCCATTCCACTTTTAGACTGCTCCAATTCTTAGGAATTTTCCCCCCTGATATTTGGCTAACCACCTCTCAGTTGATTCTAAGGTGCAAATTATTAGAAGTAACTTCTGATGGCATCATTCGCTTTTCCTCTTGACTTCAGAGTGGTTATTAATCAGTCTTATCAGTGCTCTCTGAAATGCAAATTGGCTTATTAGCCTCTGTTGTCAGCTCTACTTTCTTCTTATCCTTAAACATTTTGAGCAGATTACCCCTGAATCATATGGTCACAGCAGTACTAGATAATGCCTTAAAACGCAAACAATACCAGAATGTTTATTAAACACCCACTGCTAGGTTGAGGGATGAGGGAGGCTACCAGCTAATAGGCTTCCACATACAAATCAGATGCCAAGTCTTGTCAATTCAACCTCCAAGACATATCTGAGCCCCTCCTTTTCGCTGTAATCACACAACTACCCACAGGGTTCAAGACTTTATCACCTTTTTCATGGACTACAGACTACAGCTTTCTAGCTGAACTCTTTTCTTGATATTCCCCTCTCCAAACCATCCTCCAAAGAGCTATTAAAATCATCTTCCTGAAGCACACCTGAACATGTCACTACACTCCTCAAGAACATTCAGTGACTCCCCATTGCCTCTGAAATAACACACTCCTCACTTTGGCTTTTAAAGCCCTTCACGAATCTATGTACAACCTATTTTTGAGGCTTACTGCCGTTTATGAAATCTATATTATATCTAAACTGGCCTCTTTGCTGTTCCCACTCAGCATTTCATCTGCTGCCTCTCTCAGCCTTTATGTAGGCTGCCACCAGTCTCTGGAATGTATTTCCTTTTTACCTCAGACTTTTACATTCTTTAACTTCATTCAAGGCTCAGTTCATGTGCAACTTTGTTTGGGAAGCCTTTCCTACTTCCCCAAATTGTTGGTATTCTCTCTTCAAATTATGCTGTATTTACATTTTGTCTGTTTACATTTTATATCCCCCCTCCAGTGGAATGTAAACCCTTTGAAGGCAGGGACTGTTTTTCATTTTGTCATTTCATTCTGAGCACCTAGAACAATGACTTGTAATATTGGCACTTAATAAATGCTTGTTGGATTGGCCATAAACAATAGGATTGGTTAAGGTAGCTTTGCATAATGGTTAGATCAAGGGTTGTTACCCTTTTTTGTGTCATGGACTCTTTTGACAATCTGGTGAACTCTATGAACCTCTTTTCAGAATAATATTTTTAAATGAAAAAAAAAAAGTAGGATTATAAAGCAAACCAAAGGGGGGTGAAAATAAAGATGTAATGTTTCCCCATTCAAGTTTCATGAACCTCCTGAGATCTCTGCATGGAGTCCATGGGGGCTTGTGGATCCTAGATTTAGAACCCTTGTGTTAGAGAGTGACTCTGGGCTTTGGAGGCAGAATATCTGGGTTCAGGCCCTTGTTCTAACACATATATCGCCAAATATTAAGCAACTATTCACCTATGCCTCCAGTTCAATGCGAGGTAATAAGATGGGTCCCTGCCATGTGGAGAATTTAGGATCTGAGACAGTCCTGTCTAAAATGAAAGGAATATAAACACAAAGAACAAAAAAGACAAAAAAACCCCATATATAATGTACAGTTAAAAAACTCAACCTTACGTGTACATTTATTGCACAACCACCCTGTCACATAGATAATACAAGTATTTTACAGATTTTACAGATGAACAAATTGAGGCAGTTGAGAGGCAGAAATTGAGGAGTTAAGTGATGATTCCTCCATCTTCCCCCTCCCAGAAAGCTATTTCATATAAATTTTTTTTTAAGAAAAAGAGGAGAAAAATCAATGACAGGTCAATGTATGGACAAAAATCTGACAACATACACAATGTTCCATATCCGAAAACCCTTCCCTCTCTGCCACCTCTACAAAGTAGTGAGGGAGGGGGTCGTTTCATATTTCCTCTTTGGGGCCAACCTTGCTCTTTGTAAGTTTGCAACATTTATTTTTTATTGTTTTGTGGATATTGTTCCGTCTAGTTACATTGTGCAGTCTTTTAAATTATGTTCTTGGTTCCGGTTACTTCATTTTGCATTTGTTCATTAAGTATATCCATTCTTCTCTGTGGTCATGATATTCATGACTTCTTACAGCACAGTAGTATTCATGTACTGAAATTTGCTTAGTTATTCCTCAGTGTGTGTGTGTGTGTGTGTGTGTGTGTGTGTGTGTGTGTGTGTGTAGGGGCACCTACTTTGTTTCCAGTTCTTTGTTTCCACAAATAGTGTTGTTATCAATATTTTGGTATATATGGGGTCTTTATAAATAAGATATGTAAATATATAATAAAATAATATAAAATATTTTACATATAAAATATAATATATAATAAAATTATATAATATAATACATTTTACAATGATAGAATGTAATATATTATATCATGATATAATATGTTTTATACATTATAATTTGATTTATATAAGATCATTTATATTATTATAATATATAATAAATTTGTATATATTTATCAATGCTCTCTTTGCAACTCATTCATGTTCCTAGTAGGTGGAGATTGGATTTGTAGTCAGGAAGATGTGAATTCAAATGTTACCTCAGACAATTAGTAGCTATGTGACTCTTGGGAAGTCACTTAACCTGTCTGAGCCTTGGTTTCCTTATCTGTAAAATGGGGACAATAATAGTCCCTACCTCTCAGGGTTATTGTGAGGATCAGATTAAATTGGGTAATTTATATAAAATGCTTTGTAAACCCTTAAAGCACTATGTGAACATGAGCTATTATTCTTTCTTTTCCCCCTCATTTTCCTCCTCTATATGATTATTATGATCTCATACTTCTTTTTTTAAGAGTCTTTATTGAAGATAAAAAAGGTCATGGGACAAGTCTTTACCTTGCTGTTATTCTTTTATATTCATTGTGAACAAGGAGATAAAATAACTTTTAAAAATTTTATTAATTTATTTTCAGTTTTCAATATTCACTTCCATAAGCTTTTGAGTTTTAAATTTTCTCCCCCTCCCTGCCTGCCTCCCTCCCCAAGATGGTGTGCAATCTTATATAGGCTCTATATATACATTCATATTAAACATATTTTCAAATTAGTCATGTCGTAAAGAAGAATTAGAACTAATAGGAGGAACCACAAGAAAGAAGAAACAAAACAAAAGAGAAAAAAAAGAGCAAATAGTACGCTTCAGTCAAACTCCATAGTTCTTTCTCTGGATGTGGATAGTATTTTTCATCATGAGATTTTTGGAGGTGTCTTAGATCCTTGCATTGCTAAGAAGAGATAAGTCTATCAAAGTTAGTCATCACACAATGTGGCTGTTACTTTGTACAGTTTTCTCCTGGTTCTACTCACTTCACTCAGTATCAGTCCATATAAGCCTTTCCAGGTTTTTCTGAAGTCTGCTTGCTCATCATTTCTTATAGCATGATAGTATTCCATTAGATTCATATACCACAACTTCTTCAGTCATTTCCTAATTGATGGGCATCCCTTCATTTTCCAGTTCTTTGCTGCCATAGAAAGAGCTACAATAAATATTTTGTGGGTCCTTTTCCCAGTTTTTTCTTTTCCCATTTTTATGATCTCTTTGGGATACAACCCTAGAAATGCTATTGCTGATTCAAAGGGTATGCACAGTTTTATAGCACTTTGGGCATGGTTCCAAATTGCTCTCCAAAATGGTTGGTTCAGTTCATAACTCCACCAACAATGCATTAATGTTCCAATTTTCCCACATCTTCTCCAACATTTATTATTTTCCTGTTTTGTCATGCTAGCCAATCTGATAGGTACCTCAGAGTTGTTTTGATTTGCATTTCTCTAATCAGTAGTGATTTAGAGCATTTTTTCATATGACTACAGATAGCTTTAATTTCTTCATTTGAAAATTTCCTCTTCATATCCTTTGACCATTTATCAATTGAGGAATGACTTGTATTCCTATAAAGATAAAATAATTTTTTATAATGATTACTTTTACTGATGAATGACTTGAGAACCAGTTGGAAGGAGAAGTGAGTTGGCCAGAATCACTTTTGGAGCTGGAACTAGAACCCAGGTCTAATCTTGACACCCTCACTCCCCTATCCCCTCCCAAAGCTTTTTCCTGACATAGAACTTCTGATCAATCCTGCTTACACCTGTCTCTAGAACAGTGTTATCAAATTCAATTAGAAATGGGGACCAAGAACATAAGAATCCCTGTAGACCACATATTGACTTGGTTTTAAAATGTAATGTTAACCATTTTTGTTGTATTTTTATTTATTTTATTAACTATTTCCCACTTACATTTTAATCTGGTTCCTGCTGCCACAAGACCCACTGAGATGTGTGTATGTGATACTTCTGCTCTGAAACAAGAAATTGTTACAACTGAAAAGGACCTTAGCCATCATCTAGCCCAACCCCCTCATCTTTCAGATGACCCTGCCAAAATCCTTCTTCAAGGCCATCCCTCTCTAGTTCAGAGGAAATCACACAATGTGAAGGTGGGAGGGAGTTCTTCTCCTTCCCTCTGTCTCACCTTAAACGTCTGATGCTGGCCAAATCTAGTTCAAATGAACCCTGATGGGCAGCTACGTCTCTATGGCTCAGTGGGAGGTGATTAAGGAAGAATCCCAAAGAGATCATAAAAATGGGAAAAGAAAAAAACTGGGAAAAGGACCCACAAAATATTTATAGCAGCTCTTTCTATGGTGGCAAAGAACTGGAAATTGAAGGGATGCCCATCAATTAGGAAATGACTGAAGAAGTTGTGGTATATGAATCCAATGGAATACTATCATGCTATAAGAAATGATGAGCAGGCAGACTTCAGAAAAACCTGGAAAGGCTTATATGGACTGATACTGAGTGAAGTGAGCAGAACCAGGAGAAAATTGTACACAGTAATAGCCACATTGTGTGATGTCTGGACTTGATGTCTTTTGTAAGGGAGGAAGGTGAGGGTTTATATGTTAGGCTAATTATTTTGTTCATTGTATTCTATTATATTTTATTAAGCAGTAAGAGGGAAGAAAAGAGGGGGGTCAGTTTGGGTTGGATTACCCTGAAAAGGTGTCATAGAGGGAGGAAGTCAGCTGGGGCTGGGAAGACTGGGGAAGGATTTGGAGAGACAGAAAGGGCAGGGAGGAAAGAGAGAGGCCCTGACTGCAAAAAAGACTGGTGGCTGGATATAAAATTCAGTGGATTGATGGTAACATTAGTACTAGATCCCCAGTCCCTCATTATATAGATAGAACCATCCCCTTTTTAGTCTTTCCCAGGATAAAATATGGGCTTGGGTCTTGACCAAAGTAGATAGTTGGCCTTCAAGGGGAACAACCCCAGAGATTTTTAGATCTCTCCCCCCACCCCACCAATTTAGTCTTCTCAGCAGCCCTCTCTCTAGGTTGACCATTGCCCAGAGAAGCCAATACTCAAGACTTTCAGATTGAAAACAGCCAATTAGCAAGGCTAGACATCCCTTCCAGAATGGTCCAGGCCAGTTTTCAGGATGCCTCTGGGCAGAATTTCCAAGCCATCAGGCCACTTAGCTTCTTCTGCCTCAGAAAGATGGAAAAAGGGCACAGTTCTCACTCCTCCCTCTCTGCTCACTTGCTCCTCTCCAGGCCACTGGAAAGAAATCTGAATGTGATTTGGAGGAACTGTTCCTGCCAGTCCAAAAGGTCTGCTCAAGGGGAAGAAGGCATAAGTTCCTTGATCAAATGGGGACAGATTCTGTAACAGATGTCCCAAGGAAACTCTTTACCTTCTCCTCAGGGGGATTTAGGCAAAAGCCCTAAGCACTTACCTCAATGCCCTCCTATCTCAGGTAGCAGCCTTTGATGATGACCCATGAAAAAGGCCAATTAATGACTTTTGTCCAGTGAATGAAAGTATACATGCCTTTATGTTAGGGAAAGATCAGAATCTAATAGCTGCAAGCAACTAGGCAAATGGTTAGGGGAAATAGGAGACCACCTGTGGAGAGAGTTGGCATTGAATCCCTTAGCTTGAGGTAGTAGGAAAGATCACAGGTCTTCAAGTTTGAAGACATGGTTTACAATTCCAGCTATACTTCTGCTTGCCTGTGGGAACTTGGACAGGCAGCTTCCCTACCCTGAGCATCAGTTTCCCTATCTATAAAATGGAAATAAATATTAACTTTTCTTTTTGCCTCACTAAGTTGTTGAGGTGACCTAATTAGTGGAAAGACAAACTTAGTACCATACAGCTGAGGCTTTGACCTAAATGTGGAAATCCCAAGGTGGGGAGGGGGAATTCCTCCTCTGGGGACCACTTTTTGCTCTTCCTTCTCCCAGACTAATTCCTCCCAACCAGTGCTGACCGCTTAACTAACCCTACTTCCTTGAAAGGCTTTTAAGCTGCTACTTTTCAGGGTCCCCACTTACTCAGAATGGGCACAATGAGCCCCTTACATAGCCCGAAGCCTGGAGATCTGAGCCATCTGGAACTGCCACCCTTATGCTAAGTTCAGTCCTAGACCTTCTTCCGGTAACCTTCCCTTCCCACTGACTCTTCAGGAATCCTTCTCTACTGTGTTGCGGTGAAAATTGTGAGAGGTCCTGAATGTAGTGTGAATATTGGCTCTTCTGTTTACTAGCTATATGACCTTGGTCTCAAGGTTCCTCATCTGCAATATTGGAGGTTGGATTAGATGGCCCACAAGGTCTCTTTGCAGCTCTCCTTGTAGGAGTACATAATCCTAGATCTTTGCTTCACACTCCTTTCATCTTTTGGTGCTCATTAAAACCTAGCTTTCTCTTGAAGATACCATCTCTCTCTCTCTTTTTTTTTTTTTAGTTTTAGGCAGTTGGAGTTAAGTGACTTGTCCAGTGTCACACAGCTAGTAAGTGTTATGTGTCTGAGGTTGGATTTGAACTCAGGTCCTCCTGACTCCAGGGCCAGTGCTCTATCCACTGCTCCACCTACCTGCCCCTTTGTCCTTCATTTTTGAAGAGGACCAATGACAACATGGTGTGATGTCTTGACTCTCAGCGAATTGGATTTAAGTGAGGCAGAGTTGCACAAAGTCATCAGCCTCACTTTCTCTTCCAAAGTCATCAAAGTCCAGAGGCAAGACAAAAGTCAGGACCACTGGTGATGGCCCAGGATGTAGTAAATTACCTTGGCAACTTTGATGTCTAACCAAGTTCTAAGTGCTCCCAGCACCTGCTTCAGCCACTTTCAGGGTTGTTGGAACAAACTGATCTGCCTATTCCATCAGGAAAAGGCTTCATATGCTTGGGGAAGTCATCCCCCTAAGTCACCAACAGGTTTAACTGTAAGTTAGCCTCAGCTTGGTTCATCCCATCTGCCAAGATGGTTTACAGGGGTGTGGCTGCTATGTTTGCTACAGCTTTTTGGAGCCACAGGTGAGAATTAATTTTGGTATCAGGTAGACACCAAAGGCAGATGAGCAGCCCTGGGAAGGATTCTGCAAGCCCTCATGCCAGAGGTGCTAGTCCTCCTTGAACACCACACACCCCAGTGGGCTCACTCATAGACCCATTCTCTGCCACCCTCTGTCGGCAACTACTTTTCTTCCTTTGAAGTTCCTTCTGTCCTGTCCAGATCCTTCTTGCTGTCTTATGAACTTCTGGGTCACTGCCCCTCCTTCCCAATAACTTCAGTACCTGGCTCATAGATCTAGCATTGGAAGGGACTTGGAGACCATCTGGTCCAACCTCTTAATTTTACAGTTAAGGAATCTGAGGTCAAAGTCACATAGGTAAGAGGTAGGATTTGAATCCAGGTTGCCTGACTCCAGATCCAGTGCTCTTTCTGCTGTGCCACACAGTCTTCTTCTCCATTGCTGTCCCCTCACCCCCTTTTTGAACTCCCTGGCTTCCTAGTTCCTCAGCCTCTTCCCCTCCTATCAACTCAACCATGCACAGGAATGACCCTGATTTAGTTGCTCTTACCTCCAGTCAGTAAACATTTTTAGGCACCTACTATGTGCCAGGCACTGTGCCAACCACACCCCCACCCCACCCTCAGCTGTATTTGTCCTAGGTCCTGGAATTCCTAGTTACAGCCTCCCCAAAGAGGTCCTGAATGGCAAGTTCAATTCAATGACCATCAAATCTTAGAATTAAAGCTCATGCTCTTGCTTCCCTAGCTGCCTCCCCATCTCTTCCCCCATCCAGCCGGCTCTTTTTCTGTTCCCCAGACCCCACATCCAGGATCCCAGGACCTTTCTATAAAGGCAGCCATTCTGGCAGATACATGTCCTCTTTTCTCTCTCCAGCCCTGGGTGGGGCCTGAGCTCTTGGGGCTGCTGCCTATGGTGCATGGTACGCTGGCTGGAGGTGGGGCTTTCTAAACAATCCCATCTGCTCTGAGTTAGCTATCTGAAGAACAACCAGACTATAATGCTTACACAGATTTAGAGGCAGAAGAAAACCAACAACAAAAAAAAAGGTTTAATTATTAGTGCTAGGAAAATCATTCCTTCCTTTCCCCAAAACTAGGCAGCCTGGTAGAAATAATTTTCCCAGTGGAAACAGCAATGATCCTGGAGTCAAAAGATCTGAATCCCAGCTCTGGCACTTTCCTCCTTTGCTTTGTGATCACTCACTTAATCTCTCTGAGCCTCAGTTTTCCCATCTGTAAATGAATGTAATAAAAATTGTATTCCCTCCCTCAGAGATTTGTTGTGAGAAAAGCACTTTGCAAACTCAAAATGTGGGCTTTTTTAAAAAATTCAACCTGTTTGCTATGAGCATCTGCTAAAATCAGGGTCTCATGGCTAGGAACTGCTTATTATCAAACAGTCAATTAATCAAGAGATATATAAGAAAACAGGCAGCATGGTGTAGCAGATAGAATTCTGGCCTTCAAGTTAGGAAGACCAGGGTTTGAATATTGTCTCAGATGCTTCCCGGCTGTGTGACACTAAGCAAGTCATTTATCTTATACCTCAAGCCATGCCATCTTTACCTGGGCCATCATCTCCACTTCCTCCCCATTGGAAGACTAGACTCTGCCCTTGGAACCACTCTGAGCTTTCCTAGGCCAATTTTGAACTTATCATGCTAAGGTCCAGGTCTCCACAGTACTTCCTGGACAACTGCAGGAAATGAGGAAGTAGCTTTCGATGACCTTTAAGGTCCCTTCCAGCTCCAAATCTACAGCCCACAGGATGAAAACCAGTATAGTTTCTACCCTCAAAGATCTTGTAGTTTGAGGAGATCCAAGGAGAGTTATCCTTTGAGACTGGATCACCTTTGGTACCAACACCTCACCAGTACTGTTAGTACGCGCTGCCCTTCCGATTAGAGGACTGGAGAGTAGAGCCCAAGAACTCCTCCCAAAACCTCCATCTAAAGAGGGCTCCCTTTGGGGCAGCTAGGTGGCGCAGTGGATAGAGATAGAGCACCGGCCCTGAAGTCAGGAGGACCTGAGTTCAAATCTGGCCTCAGACCAAACACTTGACGCGTACTAGCTGTGTGAGCCTGGCCAAGTCACTTAACCCCAATTGCCTAAAAATAAAAAAATAAAAATAAAAAAATAAAGAGGGCTCCCCGAGTGGCTGTCTCTTCATTTCCCACCAGCTTCCTTCTCCTTTCCTTTCCCCTGCCTTTCAGCTTCCCCCATCAGATTATAAGCTGTTTGAGGGAAGAGACTTTCTTTTTCATGTTTGTATACCAGTGCTTAGCACATAGTAGGTGCTTAAGAAATGTTTATTGACTGACTGACTGAGGAGGGTGGAGTGGGTAACATGTCCACCAGCGGCTCTCAAACTTTTTTGATTTAGGGTGTAATGCTTTTTTTTTTGTTTTGAGGAATCAGAGCACATATAGGAGCACTGAGAGACTCTAGCATGCCTATGATTGGTTGCAAGGGCAAGCACCATATAGTTGTCAGCAATTCCCTACTGTCACTTCCTTTGAAAACCATTTCTGTATGCATATAAATATGCTATAAGGTAGAATGGGATAAGATCAGGGGAGAGATCTGAGCAAAGTTTTTAAAGAGGGAGAGATCACATTCACATGGGGGTGGGTGGGGAGATGAAGGAAGGCTTCAGATGGGAGATGATATGTAGTTTGGAGTATGAAGGGAGAAGATTCCAGCTGGAAGAAATGAAGAAGGCATGAATTCCTTCCTCCCCGAAAGATGGAAATTCAGTGTGGGGCAAAGAATCTAGGAGCCTAGTTCATTAGAAAGCTGGGGATGGTAGAGTGAAACAAGACTGGAAAGGGATAGCTGGTTTGGAGAGGGCCTTAAATGCCAAGCTAAGGTGTTTGTGTTTGATCTGTAGGGAACTACTTGAGGGTTTCTGAGCAGGGGAATGGCATGATGGGATGGACATATAAGGCAAGAAGATTGCTTTTCAAAGCGGTGTGAAGTGTGGACTGGAGAAAGGAGAGATTAGAGCTGAGGAGACTGACTGTGACAGCAGTCCAGGCTAAAGGGGCTGAGGGATGAAACTAGGGTGGTAGCAGGGTAAGTGGAGAAGAGGAACAGAGAAAAGTAGACTTGACAGGACTTGACAATTGATTGGATGTGGGAGATAAGGGAGAGGCAAGAATCAAAAGGTTGCTGAGTGTTAAAGAGGATTCCCTATCAATCAATTGATAAATTAAGTTTGATAGATCTTTGTAAACCCAATGCCTAACACACAATGGCATCAGCACCCCAGAAGGGGTTTGCTTCCTGTCTGAAGTAGCAAGACATTTCGGGGAAAGTTGCAAAGTAATTACCATCCTTCCTTCTGAGAATCTAGGGGTGCTGGCAAATCTTACTTTTCTCTCTTACTCAGTGTTGACTCAGCCCTTCCCCTCTTTGCATTTATACTCTAAGTCAGAAACATTTATACTAGCATCAGGGCTTTCAGACATTTCTCAACAAAACTACAAGAGCAAATTAAGCCTTCCTTCCCCCACCAGCCTTTCAGCTTCTCCTGCTTCCCTTTCCTCATCTCACCACCAGCCCAATGCAATGCTCTCTAGCTGCTGTCTTGAATGTCTGCCCTTGCCAGGCAGTTCCCATGGTTTGTACCTACCTCTCTAGTCCTCCCTTAAAAAAAAAATTGCTCTCAAAGCACTAGAAAAGCTCTAATAAATTAGTTTATGCTAAGATGTTAATGATTGGCGGAAGCCAAGTGTGTTATTTCCTCTGGGGAATATTTATACTTTAACGAAGAGTAAAACCTTAGCCCAAAGGAATAAATTCCAGACATCCATGACAAGCCAATGGGGGCAGTCGTTATTGGAGGGTAGAGGTGAGAATATTCCTGCTGCCCCTCTAATCATACTATAAAAACACAGAATGGAAAGAGCTAATGAAGGGAAGGAGACCTAGATTCTAGTACAGACTTTGCCATATGTTTGCTGTGTGGCCTTGGATAAGTCAACTAACTTCTCAGAGCTCTAGAGGATCAAAACTTTAGAGCTGGGAGGGACCTTGGAGTTCACCTACTCTAACCCCTTCATCTCGCAGATGAGGAAACTGAAGCCGAGAGAAGTAAAGCAATTAGTCCAAGGTTGTGAAGGTTGTAAGAATTAAAGGTGGTAGCAGATACCTCGGCAAAAAAAGTCAAGCTCAGCAATCAGTAGTTTATAGACTTCCCTCATTCCTCTTTTGGAAATCAAATCAACATTTGTCCTCCAGTGCCGAAACGCCTCTCCCAATATCCATAGTCTTTCAAAGGTCATCAACCCTGGCTCTGCAATCATATCTTCCAGTTTTTGTTATGTCCTTTCCGGTCCATGGATCATTTTTCCAGACGGGGAAAGAATAAAAAAGACACAGAAACAAAATAAGAGTCGAATCATTCTGTCTCTTCTCCATGATCTGCTATTATATCTCCAAGCGTGAATAGTGCTCCCATGGAGGCAGCATGGCAGAGTGGAAAGAATGCTGGATTTTATGGGTTTGAATCCCAGCTCTGTGCCATTGGTCACTTTTTCTCTCTGGACCTCAGTTTCCTCATTCACAAAGTGAAGGGGCTAGACTAGATAGCACCTCAAGTCCTTTCTAGCTCAAAATCTATCACCTCCATCCTGATCACCCAACCATAGTCCTGTGCCTTCTTTGGCTCCTCCCCCCCAATAGAACTAAAAAGCCATTTGTGTTATCAGCATTCTCCTCCAGCCTTACTTCACTTTGAGTTTGAGCACTCTTGATTCTCTTCTTCCAAGACTGTGCCATGCTTTTATTTATCATTTTGCCCTTTATGGAGTCATTGTGAAATGGAGGCATAGGAAGGGAGGAATGCTCCCAGCCAGGATGGAGCAAATAGTTAGGTGAGGAGGACATGCTGAAAAAGTTATCAGTATCAAGGTCCCCAAGGACTTCCTGGAGTTCTCTGCATGGACAAGGGTTGCTATGGTATTGCTGGCTTGAAGTCAGCTTCCTTGGCTGATCAGTGGCTTCTCCCTATAAACGCTAATTTTACTTCTTTAACAAGGACAGTCATGCATTAAAGGGAGCTGGTGTTCTTGGGAAGGAGGGGTGTCATCTAGGAGGCTGATGAGTCAGAAAGCACAGTTATCCTCAGCTTTGCCTGACCCTAACATCTCCCAGAGAGAGGACAAAGAAGGTCCCCTAAAAGCTTCTGGAATAGTAAAGCGACAGAGAACACTGGGTAGTAAGCAAAAGAGCCCAGTTAGGAGTTAGGAGACATGGGTTCTAGTTTCAGCCCTACTACTGTGGGATCTTAGGCAGGCTGCTCTTCTCTGTGCTTCTTCGCTGGACTAGGTGAAAGCCTCTTCATCTTCAGTTCTACCATTCTTAGATTCTATGATACTGGCCTTCGTAACAAATACTTGAAGATCACAAGAAGGTTCTCCAAACAATTCCTAGTTTCTCCTTCAGAAGAGCAGCTCCCAGACAGACGGTGGGTTGGTGTGAGAAGTAGAATCCCAAAATATTACTGTGCTACAAGAAATAATGAGCAGGTAGATTTTGGAAAAACCTGGAAAGACCTATATGAATTGATGCAAAGTGAAGTGAGCAGAACATTGTACACAGCAACATTGTACAATGATCAACTATGAATGACTTAGCTATTCTTAGCAATACAATTATCTAAAACAATTCCAAAGGACTTATGATGAAAAATGCTATCCACCTCCAGAGAAAGAACTGATAGAGTCTGAATGCAGGTTGAAGCACACTATTTTTCACTTTCTGTATTTGTGTATGTGTGTATATTTCTCTTTTGGGTCTGTGTCTTCTTTCATAACATGACTAATATGGTAATATGTTTTGCATGATTGAACATGTATAACCTATATCAAGTTGCTTACTGTCTCAGGGAGGGGAGAGGTAAGGGAGGGAGAGGGAAAATGTGAAACAAAAAAATTTTTAAATCAGTGTTAAAAATTGTCTTTACATCTAACCAGGGAAAATAAAATATTATTTTTTTTTAAAAAGAGAAAAAATATAGTCCCAATTAACTATGACAGGTGCTTATAATGCATATAATGGATATTTTAAAGGCAACTTTTTCTTTATAAACATATCAATGGTGAGTACAAGCAAGGGAACATGGCATAAAATAAGAGAGGACCCTAGTTTTCTAAATCTAGATCTAGAAGGGACCTGAGGTGTCCTTGGCTATCCTTACTGTTGTCATCAGGTACAAAATAACTGTTGGGCTCCCTAAGCTATTTCCTTTTGAGGTAGTGAGTTCCTTGACAAGTTTTATGATGCTGAGCAAAATGGTGGTCAGCAGCTGGTCTATGGAAGTTGAGAAAGGGAAAGAAAGATAGTAATCATATAGGAAAGGTAGGGTGATATAATGGAAGGGTGGTTGGGTTTGGATTCTGGGGTTTGATTTCTGTTTTGTGACATTACATGAACTTCAACAAACCACCTAACTTTCTCATCTGTAAGGGATCTGGAGATAATAATATAAGCACACCTACCTCCCAGGATCTATAAGAAGAAAAATCCTTTTAAGCAATCAAATGATCAATGATCAATATCTATTAAGTACTTACTATGTGTCAGACATTGTGCTAGGCTTTGGGAATTAGAATACAAAGAGTGAGTAGCTTCCACTCTCAAGGTGCTTTTATTCTACTTTTAAATCTTTAAGCATCATAGAAATGAGTTATTATTTATCTGGGAAGGATTCTCAGAAGAAAGAGGATTGTAAAATTAGGACCTCAAGGTCCTACTTAGGATGGCTGGTATTTGTCCCTCTGAGAGAAGGAAAGGAGACATGGGATGAGGGACAGTGATACAGAAAGCAACTGTTTCTTGTTTAGTGTCTGGGATCTCACTCCTCACAACTATCACAACAGCCCTTGGATTGTGGTTCTTGGAAAGACCTACCTTTTACTCTCATCCCTCAACCAGAGACCTTCCCAACACAGAACGTAACTAGATTACAAAGTTACCCTCTAAATATGGGCCTTCTGCTGAATCATGATGTTGACAGAGTTTGGTAACCCTGTTTCCTCTTCCTTTGCCCTTTCCTTCTTTGGGTTTGGGGATAGTGCTTTCATGCTCATGGGGACCTTCTGATAAACTCATACACCCTGAGGAGGAATACTTTGGAGGGCCCTTGAGCTGATTCTAAAGGGCAAAGGTGAGGAGGGAATGTATTTCAGGCATAGGAACAGGAGATGGAATGTTATGTGTGGGATAACAGTAAGCTGGTCTGGCTCTACCATGTGTTCTATGAAAGGGAATAACACGCAGTAAATCTGGAAAGGTAGAGTCTGAGATGAGCCTATGAAGGGCTTCATGGAAGAATAGAGATAGGGAATAGGTAGCTACTGGAGCTTTATGAGCTAAGGGGTGATGGGGTCAAGTCTGTGCTTTAGGAATGGGCGTTTGTCTAGGTCATGCAGCTTCCAAGTGGTGGCTGCTTGGAGGATGGATTGGAGAGGAAGAAACTTGAGGAAAGATGATTAATAAGGAGCTTAGTGTGGTGGTCCAGGTGGGAGATGTTGCCTCTACACAGCATCTTGAGCCAATGGTTCACTGTTTCATGCTGGAGTAGGTGTGAGGGTTTCCTGTTCCCTGGCAGTCCCAGATAAAGGTTTCCTCTGACCCTGAAGCACTGTCATCTTACCAACAAGCAATTTAGCACTAGAAGAGACTTCAAGGATCATCTGGTTCAACACCCTTGTTTTAAAGATGAAGAAACTGAGGTCCGGAAGGGGAAGAGACTTGTCGAATATCATCCACGCTCTTATGGGGACTTTCCTTTCCCAGGTTACACAGGTACCTTTTTCTTCAGGGGAGGTAGCTGCATTTGCAGCTCTCCTCTTTTTTCGCAGACTCCTCTCCTTAGAGAGTCCTAAATCAAAGACCAGACAAAACATTTGTGTGTTCTGGTCAGGGTTTGAAAACTTCCATCCTCCTCCTCCATTTTCTTGCTCTCCTTCACCATTTGCTCTGTAGACTACCTATCTTTCACAGTGGATAGTGATGGCTCTGGAGTCAGGAGGACTTGAGTTCAAATTCAGCCTTAGACGCTTACTAGCTGTGTGACCCTGGACAAGTCACTTAACCCTGTTTGCCTCAGTTTCTTCATCTGTAAAATGAACTGGAGAAGGAAATGGCAAACCACTCCAGTATCTTTGCCAAGAAATTTCCAATACAGTCATGAAGAGTTGAACACAATTGAAAGACGCAACAACAAAAGTACTCCTGAATCTTCCTGGATCCAGACGCCTCTTGAGCAGATAGAAATAGAAGGAAAGTAGTGGGCAGGAGGCCCTTGGAAGCTCTAGAACTTTCCTCAGAGGGGCCTGAACTTCCACTCAAAAGATAAGGTGCAATGATGCCCCTGAATGATGATGATGATAATCATTTTATTTTACACTTGTATCCTGCTTGTAGTTTACAAAGTATTTTCAAGCACATCATCTCATTTCATTTCATCTTCACAGCCATCCTACCCTGTCAAGTTGACAGAGTAGGTGTCCTTATCTCCATTTTGCAAGTTAGGAAACTGAGGCTAAGGGGGTTAAATGACTTGCACTTATATATGGCAGAGATGATGCTCAATAAAGTCTTCTGACTCTGAAGCTGTGCATCCTCTCTGCTATACTATGGATCCCCTTCCAGATGTGTGCAGTTGACTCCAAACTCCCCTCCCCAGGGTGAGATGCTGCTGATGCTCCAGGGGTATCAGTCCAGCCTCTGGGTGATCTCTGTACTTTACTCTTCTCACATCAGCCTCACATCTATATACACTGAAGCCAGCCATGGACAGCAAAGAGAAGAAGAATCCTTTGCCCCAGGGCCCAGCTGGTCTGCTCCATGCCTGAAATGAACACTCTTTCTGGGGAAAGAACACAGGGAGTCAGAGGACCCAGGTTAAGTACTAGGTCTTACTACTAGGCAAAGGATCTATACATATAAAAATATTGATAATGGCGCTCTTTGTAGCAGCAAAGAACTGAAAACCAAGGGGATGACCATTATTTGGGAAATTACTGAACAAATTGTGGTATATGAATATAATGGAATACTATTGTGCCATAAGAAATGATGAAAGGAACACTTTTTCTGGGAGAAGGTGCTGCTGCTTGTGGCTTGGCCGTGTTGGGACCCTGCCTGGCATCAACCTTCTTCTGGGAAGATTTGCATGAATTGATGCACAGTGAAATGAGTAGAACATTTTGTACAGTAACAACAACATTGCAAAGGCAAATAACTTTGAAAGACTTAAGATCTCTGATCAATGCAATGACCAGACAGGACTCCAGAGGATAATAAAAGCTATATTTATACAGCCCTTACTATGTGCCAGCTAAGGGTTTTACAATTATTATCTCCTTTGATCCTCAATAACAACCTTGAGAGGGAAGTCATATTATTACCCCCCATTTACAGATGAGAAAACTGAAGCAAAAGTTAAATGACTTGCCCAGGATCACACACCTACTTAAGTGTGAGGCAAGATTCTAACTAGTCTTCCTAAGTCCAGGCCCAACACTCTATCCACTGTCCTACCTAACTGTCTCAGGAAAACGAGACACACTATCCACCTCCCGACAGAAAGAAGACAGACTCGATGTAGAATGAGATATACATTTTTGGACTTGGGTAATGTGGGAATTAGATTTACTTGACTGCATATTTGTTAACAAGGGTTTTGCTTTTGTTTTTTAATGGAGAGGAACGTGGGAATGAGAGAAAATATTTTTTACAAAAAAAATAAAATTTAAACCAAACCAAACCAAAAACCCAAACCGGAAGGTGCTGCTGCTTGTGACTTGGCTGTGTTGGGACCCTGCCTGGCATCAACCTTCCCTCTCAGTCAAAACCAAAATGAGCTCCTCCCCCTCTCAATTGCTCCTTGTTGGCTTGGGCGTTTTCTCTTCAGGGTGATTCTCCAGAGTGGAGAGGCCCAGGGCCCTCCCTCCACCCCCTTCTGAGAGGCCAACCTACCTTTGTCCATCACAGATCTTGGATCTAAGCTCCTCCTCCCCATGCTGCTGCTGCTGCTGCTGCTGCTGCTCGTCGCTTCTGCACAGGGCCTGTAATTATCCCAGGAGGGAACTGGCAGCCTAATTAGTGTTTGCAGAGGGCTTCAAGAACCTTTGATGAAAGCAAGGAGAGCGGAGCTCACAACGTAGAGTGGAGACCTCTGGCCCTGTCCTGTTGGGACTGGATACCACCCAGGGTGGGGAGCTTCAGAAGCCTCTGGGGTTGGGCTGGGGGACAAGGGGCCTGGTGCTAGGTTTTTGAGAACTCCCTGTGACTTCACTGGGATTGAGCTAGCCCATTCTCTGGTTGTCACTTCCCCCTTCCTAATCCCTCATTCTCCTCTCCTCCTCCCCACTCCCCAAAAGGGCTCCTTTCTGGCTTCATCTCCCACTGTGTCCTCACAAAAACTCTACTTTACCAGGCTGGTCTATTCACTGTACCATAGACATGACGTGCACATTTCCTCCTGAATACATTGACTCAGTCATTCTTCTTATCTGTTTCCTTCCCTGCCTATTCCATACCACCTACCCGTTATTAAGAGAACATTTTAGGACCTACCTCCTCTACGGCTCCAGCTTACAGTGATCTTTCATAGGCTCATAGCATTTAAAGTTGGAAGACACTTGGAGATTGTTTAAATCAGTCTCTCTCTTTTTCACACAGGGGAAATTTGAGGTTCTCTATCTCCTATGCTATGCTGCCTCCTAATCACGTGAAGTCAATTTGGTGGTGACACCCCACTGATCACTAACCTTGATCAGCCGATCAGGCATCCTCTCTCACCAAGCCATGTGTGCCCCTCCCAAAGAACTCCAAGTAAAAGAATGCATTTCTCCCATCAGAGCTATGAAAAGTTGTATTTCTTTACTAGAACAAGCTTCAAAGCCCAACAAATTTGTATTGATTAATCATTTAAGAAAGATGGGCACAATTGGGTAAAGATACAACTAAGCTCAGCTTGGATAGTGGTGGAGGGAAGAAGGGGGGGGATTGGAGGAAGACGGGATCTTAGAATACCATGGAGGAGCTTGGCCTCCTCCTGGGGCTAGTGGCCGGGCTCTAGCACAGGGCCTTCTAGCTACAGAAGGGCTCCTTGGCCCTGTAACCCAGCTTCATGGTAGCCTTTACAGAGAAGTTTTAAAACAATGACCATCTCCCTTTCTTGGAAAAGTGGCCCCACTGGACAAGCTACATATTTGTCTCAAGGTACCTGCAGTCAATCCTGCCCCTCTGTTCCCCTCAGGTAATTCCCAGGCCCACTTGTGTGGGAGGAGGAAGTAGTGGAGGTCAGAATAATATCTGGTGGGAGAGATGGAAAAAAAAATGAATCAGAGGTCATTTTGTCTAGCTCCATGTCTCCAGGCAAGCTTGTGCTACTACCATCTCCTTCGACCAGAGGAAGATCACCACTGGTCTTAAAAATACTTCCTTCAGCCACCCAGTAATTAACAACTGCACCCTGATGAAAGTTCTCCTTTAGAAGCTTAGGATGTTAGAGCTGGAAGGGACCTTAGAGATAATCTCATTTAACTACCTCATTTCCTTTTTAAAAGTTGTATTGATTCCTATTGTGTTATATCCCAGACTTTTCCCAATAGTCCATCCCCATCCACTGTAACATTGTGTGAGGGGGAGTGGTGGGGACCATGCCAATGGTGGTGGAGCCCTCAACTGTTGCAAAGAAGAGCAATCAAGCAAAAGTTACTGGCACAGTGACATATGTACCTTCAGGTACCTGTCCTGCCCCCTCTCTTCCCGAGGAGGGAGGTATGTTTTGTCATCTGCCCTCTGGAACCAACATTGGCTATTACCCTTACTGTGTATTTTACTTCCTTTTGGTGTTGATTTGCATGGTTGCAATCATTGTGTGTATTGTTTTACTTCACTAACAAGTCTTCCTATTACTAGGGTGAGGAGAATCTATCTACCTGGAGAGGGATCAATAGGTTGTAAGGTGTGGTCAACAGGACTTGGCAAGTGATTGGATGAAGGGGATGAGGGAGAAGGAAGAAATGAGGATGACCCTGAGGGCTCCCTCTGGAACTGGTCCAACCTAAGTTTTCCCAGGTGGCAAGTGAAATGTGGAGGGCCTCATAGAAGATGCTTAGGGGAAGTCATTGTCTGCCTTTTAGGTTGCTTTGATCAAGGCCAAGGTTATTGAACATGAACCAAAATCACACATCTCTGTCTGATACAGGCATCTGCTGTATTGCTGTAACCCCTGTTGTTTCACAACATCGTCTTTAATACATTCTAACCAGCCCCCACTGAAACATTGAGAAACCCCATTGTAACATCCTTTGGCCAATTACTAGAGAGGAGACTAGCCTGGCTCTCTTCATCAGCTTTGTTCAACCATGCATTAAGGTCTCTGTAGGGAATTATTTTAATCTTTTATAGTCCAAATTTTGGTCACCAAGAAATGTATTTCCAATTTAAATAGATATTTTTTTAAAATGGAAAATCTCTTGTTTTTTATATCATTTTAATTT
Source organism: Vombatus ursinus (assembly GCF_900497805.2). Lineage (NCBI taxonomy): Eukaryota > Metazoa > Chordata > Mammalia > Diprotodontia > Vombatidae > Vombatus > Vombatus ursinus. Next base: position 66,815,457 of record NW_020954569.1, on the reverse strand, counting down.
CCTAATTCCCCCTTTCCAAATTATTCCTTGCAACAAAGAATTAAAAAGTAAGAGGAGAAATAAAATGCAATTCAGCAAAACTAACCATCATACCAAACCATGTAGTTTTCCATACCCATAATACCCACCTGTGCAAAGAAAAGAGACAGAGCACATTTTATTTTCCTTGGGGCCATACTTGGTCACTATAGCTTCACAATATTTGGTTTCATTTTTTTTTCATCCTTTCCGTTTCCATGACATTTATTTTTTCTGGTTCTGCTTACTTCATGGTGTACCCATTAGTATAAATCTTCCCATGCTTCCCTGAATTCTTGATATTGTTTCTTACTGCATGGTAATATTCCACTAATATGCATTTCTCATGGTATGTTTAGCTATCCCCCAATTGCTGGGTAGATATCTACTTTGTTTCCTTTTTTTTCTATTACAAAAAATACTATTATGAAATTTTGGTATAAAGGGTACTTTTCTTTATGACCTCCTTAGGAATATACTTAGATCTGTGGATCAAGCATCTCTTATTTTAAACATTGTTCTTATAGAACTAGCTGCCCCCTTGAAATATTGCTTCCATAATGTCATCGTTTTGTGTAACTGATGCATGTTGGGCTAGTTAAGGGAAGGCAAACCAGGCTGTTAAAATAAGCAGGGTTACTTTGTCCCTTAGGTATCTGAGTTTCCTCCCTTTCTTCACTTTTTTTCCTTCACTTTTGATTGGTTCCTGAATGTACCTGTGTGTGACCAAGTGAGGAGATTTTGACTGCTTCCCGTATTGGAGGAGGAAGTCCCTGGTGGGACCTGGGTCTGATTGAGTTCCAGAAGTGCTCAGAATCCCTAGAGATGCAGAATCTCCCTCTTTCCAGCTGCAGAAATGAGCTGGGCAGCTGGAGGCTCTAGAGAAACTCAGCATGGTTAGGAGTAGCTGTACTTGGTCACATCGTTGGTATTTAAAACTACAGTTACTAGTTACTGGAGAATGGTTTACAGAGCATTGCATTGGTAATTAATTTACATATAGAGTTTCAAAATATAAATAGCTTGCATATGATTGGGTTTTTCTGGTTGGTTCATTCCCATACTCCCATTAGATTGTATACTCCTTGAGGGCAGGGACTATCGTTTGTCTTTTTTTGTACAGCATTTTACACAGTGCCTGGCACATGGTAGGCTGTTCATAAATGTTTATTTAGTGGTTGATTGATCTATATAGCCCCTTGAGAGAACTGAGAAACACTGTGGTGTATTTGGTGCTAGACAGAAGCCTGTGGTGAGCCTGGGAGGAAGGAAGGGGATGGGTTTGAAGGGGGTGGGGTTAATGATACAGAGAAAAGAGGAGAGAGTCCTTGCCTTCCAGGTACTTCTAGTTTTGCTGGGAAGATGGGACATGTATATGGGAGAGAAAATGAAAAACAAATTTATTTATTTTGGAAAAACATTTATTGAGCAACAATTTAGCAGATATAAATTAATATGATGCAAACTTAATCTGCATGCAAGTGATGACCATATAGAGTCTTACATAAACAAGAGTCTTCTAGGGCAAGGGGACATGAACTTGTTTACAAAAATATTTCTTATAATTGTATTTCAATATAATTGGTTTCCTTTGTAATCTATGTGTTTCATAATATTCGTTTTAAACTTCCTAAAAAGAGGTCCCTAGTCTTCACCAGATTGCCAAAGGGATCAATGATCAGACAGGTTAAGAATGCCTGCTTTAAAGTCAATCCTGAAAGATTTCCGGGTAGAAGTTAATCATCCTTTCTGCTTCCCTCTCCATTCCTTATCTTGATTAGCAGATTCAGAAAAAATTGACCCCCAAATTTTGATTATTTAGAAGTTCATTATTCAGGCCTGTTGCTTTTCTTCCACATTAGGGGCTTAAGTTCTATTTGCTGGCTCTTTGATGGGGGGAAAGGAAGTGTAGAGTGTAAATCAGAACCTTTTGTTTTGTTTTTGGAGAGGCAGTTGGGGTTAAGTGACTTATCCAGAGTCGCACAGCTAGTGAGTGTTATGTGTCTGAGGCCAGATTTGAACTCAGGTCCTCCTGACTCCAGGGCTGGAGCTCTCTTCACTGCACCACCTAGCTGCCCCTAGAACTGTTCTTTACCCTCACCCAGAATAAATTAGCTGAGGAGTATCAAGTAATTGGATAAAATGTGAATTTTCTCTAGAGTGTCTGCAGTAGTTTTCAGACAGACAGACATCAGTTTGCAACTGTCAATAATGAGTTGTCCTACTGACTCATAAATGCAGGAAAGGAAGGAAATGGGTCTTTCCCTGTTCTTCAATACAGACTCTTACCTCCACTCAGGCAAGTTTTTTCTGTGTTCCACAAATTCGGTATCCTTAATCTCTTTGTACCTTTGTTTACACTGTGTCCCCTGCCTGTAATGATCTCTCTTCATTGCATTGCTCATCCTTTTGTACCTTCAGATTTCCCCTCTAGCCTGATCTCTTTCATGAAGCCTTCCAGAGATATTGTATGTAGCACGCTCTGCAGGGCCACTTTTCCAACACCTACTTTCATTGGTGAGTCTGGTGCCCAAAGGGCAACTAGTGCTTCCCTTTCTCAGGACTCTAGAAGTAACTCTGAGGGTCACTGAAGTTTCTAGTGTTGTCATTCATGAGCTCCCACCAGTGTGTTTCCCTTTGATTATTAACCAGACTTAATTAGCTGTTAAAAAGATATTTTTAAGTAGGCACCAGGAGGACAGTTGTTACTGAAATACCCTGTCCCCAACGGGGACAAACTTTCCCCTAATACAGGCAATATCCCTTGAGAGAGTGGAGTCAAACTTATAGTAAAAAAAAAAAAAAATGGTAGTGAGGTACAAGTATAAGGAATCCATGTGCCAAAGAAATAAGTTGTAACTCCTGGTTCCTGGAAGTCCCTTTATGGAGTCCTCACAAAGTTCCCTTAGACTTTTCAACTCATTCTGCGCTCTCCATCTGCTGCTCTGCTTTATTTGAATTCTACCAAACAAGATAGCTCCTGGTATACCCTTCCCCCACTTCTCCCATTAGATTGTAAGCTCCTTAAGGGCAGGGATGTTTTTTCTTGTTCTTATTTGTATTGCCAGAGCTTAGCACAGTGCTTGGAACATAGTAGGTGCTTAATAAATGTTTATTGAATTGAATTGTTGAACTTTGTGGGTTAGAGCCCTTGCAGAGTTCTTAAACTGCCTTTCCTTAGAGTGTTTAGCTGGTCCTTGGAATGACTCTCAGCCATTGATGAGTGATGATAATGTAACTGCTGTCACTGGATGGTCATTATTGCTCTAGGAACACTGCTACCAGCTCTGGTGGACACTGCTACTGAAGGGACCTCAGGGTGTTCTGATCTTTCAAAGTACACAAGGTCATAACTTGGTCATTCTATCTCTAGATACTCAGTTGCCTTTTCTTAAGAGACCTGTTTGCCTTCAACTCGTTTCTTTTTCCTCCCAGGTGGATGTGTTGTTTGCTACTGGTCCAATCTCTCTGGTTGTTGTTTATTCATTTTCAAAGAAGACGGATGATGTCATGTTTTGACTCTTGAGGGAACTGGATTTAAGTGAGACAGTGACACGAAGTCATCAGCCTCACTCTTTCTTTCAGAGTCATGGAAGTCCAGTGGCAAGACAAAAGTTAGGATGACTGGTGCTGGCCCAAAATGCAGTGGATGACCTTGGTGCCTTTGATGCCTGACTAAGCTCTAACTGCTCCACAACACCTGCTTCAGCCACTTTCATAGCTGTTGGAAGTCTTCACGTACTTGGTCTAGGAATCCGCCTAACTCACCAATGGATTTGAAGCCTGTTGGTTACTCTCAACCTGGTTTAGCCCATCTGCTGAGATGATTTTACTGGAGTGTGGCTGCTGTGCATGCTACAGCTTCTTGGAGCCACAGGTGAGAGTTGAGTGCCAGGTAGACAAAGATAGATGTTTACTTTTGATTGATTGATTTACTCAAGATAACAGGCTTTTGGTGATTAATTGGGATGGGAATGGACTCCTGCCTTTACACGTCCATCTTGCTTTTTCTCCCTCTGTGAATTCCTATCAGTCACTCAACAAACATTTCCTAAGCCCATATAATGTAGGTGACACTCTGTGTGTGTGTGTGTGTGATGGAATGAAGAAGTAGAAGCTTCCATCTATGTCCCCAAGGAGTTTGTGACCCAGTATGGTAGAAAAAATGTATTTATCCATTTTAGTGAATTTGTTATTTATACTTGTGTAGGTACTTTCTTCATGAGTCTAGTTCTCATAATCCATCCATACCTTCTCATTCAGTGTGATTCTTGTCCATAGTTTTCTGTGGATCCAGTGAACTAGAGGCCTTTCTTTCTCTCTCTTAGGATTCCGGGGGTACCTGAACAATACTGGGCTATCTGCTATCTTTATTCTTTCCCAACCTCCTTTGCTACTCGTACATGTTCTTGATGTCTCATATACCATTCACACATATAAAAAGCTGAATAATATCATTCAATTATGTAATAAGTATCAAATGGGGAAAACTTACTATCAGGAAAGGAGAGAGACTTGTAGATGGGATTAAAAGGAGAGAAAGTCTGGAAATTCTTTATGGAGGAGTAAGCAATGAAAGATGAATAATTATTGGGTGGCTAGAAATCTCTCTCTTTCACACACACACACACACACACACACACACACACACACACCCCTCAATAGGTCAAGAACCTGTGATTTTAATATGTGTGGAAAGCCCCAGTGTCAAACCTTCACCACTGACTTATATTGCTACTCATCTATAACCTAAAGTCTTAGAGAGTTGCCTAAGGCTCAGGCAAGATTTGCCCATGGTTAGACAGTAAATAAATGTCAGAGGCAGGCCTTGAACCCATTTCTTCTTAAAGTCAAGGCTGGCCCTTTACGTACTGTGCCACCTACATAGATGTATTTCTTTGTATCAATGAACAAAAATACATCATGGTTATTTGTGTACTTGTCATATTCCCCCTTAGATTGTAAATGCCTTGTAAAGAAGGCCCGTCCTATCTTTGTAGGTGTGCCATGGGTAGAGGTAGAAAAAGCACTGGACTGGGAGTCAAGTGACCAGGGTTATGGTCCAGTTCTGCCACCTGTGTGACTGGGGGAAGTTACTTTACTTTCTGTGCCTCTGTAAAATGAAAGGGTGGAATTCAATGATATCTAAGAAATCTTTGATTCTGTGATCTCTTGACATATTTGTCAGTCAGCTTATTCTTGGGCTTGGGCTCAACAGTTTGGGACTTGCACCTGCTTCTATTAACATTCCTCACCACCCTACCCCAACTGAAAGCCCTCGGCTCACTCAGTGGCCCGCCCAGGTACTATTTTCTCTCCGGTTTTCTTACTTTCTTGAGCATTTCCTCTTTCTCACCCACGTCAGGAACAAGCCAACTGCCCCTTCCCACAGCCCCTCCCCCAGTTCCTCTGGACTCAGACTGTGCGCAGCAGGGCTGGGTAATGGGTGGGGTAAGAATGCAAAGAAGAAGAAGTTTCCACTATAGAATCAGCCCAAAGGCAGCTGCAGCTCAGTCCATTCAGATGTATAAGCATTAGGGGTGAGCCTAACATTTGAGCAGCGTCACTATCTGCTTTAAAACATGTCCCCATGGACTTAGAATTCTCCTTCTTAGGTGGACTCTTTAAAGCCCTGACCACATGCATTTTCCCTATGTTTATAGTGACTCATATAGTAAGAAGCATTATGACGTATTAGGTAAAGAGCCTGTTCAGAGTCAGGAAGAACTGGGTTTAAATCCTGCTACTGACACACAAGGGGCAACTAGGTGGTGCACTGGATTGATAACTGGGTTTGGAATCAGAAAGACTCAACTTCCTGAGTTCAAATCTAGCCTCAGACACTTACTAGCCATGTGACCCTAGGCAAGTCACTTAGCCCTGTTTGCCTCAATTTCTTCATCTGTAAAATGAGCTGGAAAAGGAAATGGCAAACCACTCCAGTATCTTTGCCAAGAAAATTCCAAATGGGATCATAATGAGTCAGACATGACTGAACAAGAAAATCTGATACATAATGGCTATATGACTACTGACAAGGTATGTAACCTCTTAAAGCCTTAGGTAACTCTTTAAGATTGTAAACTGATGTTGGTAGAGGGAGTTTCCTCACTAGGAATTCCTTATAGCACCAGATTGGAGCAGGTGGCCTGTGAGGTCTCCTCTGACTCTGAGATTCTAGGATTTGTTATCTGATTCACATCTTACCATTTAGCGTCATTTAGGACATAGCAGAGTTCTCAAGAAATGGTAGACAGAAGGACTAGTTTTGAATAGAGGCAGGAAAGGTGTGTGACATTAGGAACCATGGGGTAGTATCAACCCAGTAATGGGGGGGGGGGAATTTGTTGAAGGAACTGAGGAATTTTAGACTGGAGAGGATGGGGAAAGGTTTGAAGTGAAGGGGACGTGTGGGCTAACAGTGGAGAATGTCAGGGCATTAGAGCCAAAAAGAGTGGAAGAATGCCAGATTATTTGCCCAGAAGGGACAGAAATTATTTTTCCTCCTCTTTCCCCCACAGGTGGATTATGAACTTGTCTGTGTCTCACTTTTTCTTCTGCTTGCCAGACCCCCTCCTTCGCTCTCTTCCTGCTGTCCTGTCTCCATGAATCTCTGTCTGTCTCTTTTTGTTTTTCTCTTCTCACTTCTGTTTTTTGTTAGCTAGCTCTCCCCATCTCAGCACAGAGCCATACATTGAATCTGTCTGTCGCTTTCACACCCTCCACTCTCCTGGCGAACACTCCCTTCTAGCTTTGTGCTCAGTTTGCCCACGCACACCCTTGCTCTGTGGGTGGCACTTATACTCCTTCCTAGGTTCAGCCCAGGACCCTGATGCCAAAAATCAGCATTTCCATTTTGGCCACTTGGGCTCTTTCTGCTTTCCAACAGATATAGAAGGAAAGGATGTGGTACAGTAACACCTGTCACCCTGACTCTCGGTCTCATCTAACACCCCACTCCCCTTTACAGAAACTTAACCTAAATATATCTCTTTTGTTAGAATAAAGTATTCACGCCGTGTCTTCTTATACAGAACCCTGTACATAGTGGGAACCTGGCAAGTATTGCAAGATTGATGGATTCTAGCAATGTCTCCAGCATTTTATGAAGAAAATGATATTGTCAGGGTTGATGAGAAAGGAGAACAATATTGAAAAAACACAAGTTAGGAAACTGAGAATCATCCAGGATCCTGAAATATACAACTACTCTTCATTCTATCTACTGGAAACCTATGTGTTTCATTCATTCATTCATTCAAATGGAGGCAGCTATAGCAAATGGAAAGAGCATACCAGTCTCTCCAGGCAGCCCTGTTTATGTTGGAGAAAAAACAAAATATGTGCAAAATCTTTATAAATCTTAAAGTACTATATAAATTTTAGGTTTTAAAAATTTAACTATTAGGGGATTTGTCCTCATATTGAGCTAAGGTCTGTCCTCTGGTAACTTTGGCTATTGCTCCTACTTCTGCCTTCTGGCGCCAAGCAATTCTTCAAATACTTAAAGAAGCTATCACATCCTCCCTGAGTCTGATCTGGTCTGTCTGGTCTTTTCTCTTTTCTGGGTTAAAGATCCTTAGTTCCTCCAAAAAAATCCTCTTAAGGTGTAATTTTGAGTCCTTTCACCATCTTGTGTACCTTACTTTAGATTAGAAGTCCTTTAAGTGGTGTCTGTAAACTTTTTTTTTTAATATTTTGGTAACTATATTACAATATGATTGGTTTCTTTCGTAGTCCTAAATAGTGTATGTTATTCATTTAAAAACATTATTCTGAGGTCTATAGGTTTCACCAGATTTCCGAAGGGATCCATTATGTACAAAAAGGTTAAAAATCCTTGTTTTAGTATCTATTCTAGGTTAACAGCATCTCTCTACTCAATGACTATTGAAAACAATATGATTAGCTGACTAGAGAAATTCATACTAAACTGTGAATGACTTTTGGGAGGAACATTTGTATTTTAAAAGAGAAATCTATTTGTCCAAAAGCATTTTCTGTTGGCGAAATTTGGTGGTGGTGGTGGTGGGTGTACACTATTGCATGCATGATCAAAAACTTCAAGGGTCTTTTGTTTACTCTGTAGTCCTCATCACAAAACCAGAAGTTAGCAATTTGGCTCCTTGCTTTTGACAGAAACACATGAAACAGTTAGATATAACCAGTCAGGAACCTTGCCTAAAATTGTTCATTGGCTCTATATATTAGGAGATAGAACATTTCAGGAAATTAGTTTCATAGACACAGTGTTGTAAATGGGAGACTTGCCTAATGATTTTACACTGAAGCACTGGAGGGCTTCTCAAGGTTAAAGGAGAGCTTGGGGGATAATGTATTAATGACCTTCTTGCCAAATGACATTCATCCTGATCAGTTAAAGGCTATCCCCATGAATGATGAGATGGGAGACTTTGTAAGTCATGGGGCAGGGTGGTACAATGGGAAGAACACTGGACCTGGGGTCAGAAAGATCTGAGCTCATCTCCAGGCCCTGCCTCTTACAAACAGATGACCAGGTAAGTCAGAAGGTTTACAGCTATAAGGAACCCAAGAAATCATCTATTCCAGCCCCATTATTTTACATATGAGAAAACTGAGGTCCAGAAAAGTGAAATCACCTGTCCAAAGTTAAAAAAGAAATAGTTAGCAGATCCAGGAATTTAAGTATTGAAGTGAAATATACTTAATATCTCTGAGCTTTCTTCCTTTACTGAAAATTGGGGCTAGTGAGGCTTGCATTACCAATGTTAGAGGGTTGTTGTGAGATAGATATAGATAGATGCTTAGGTAGCTAGATAGATGATAGATTAATAGGTAGATAGATAGGTAGATGTTAGGTAATTGATAGATGATAGGTAGATTAATGGGAAGGCTACAGACAGGTAAGTAGATAGATAGAGACATACATACATACATAGACATACATACATAGATAAAGAATTTATTAAGTACTTACTATTCATCAGGCACTGGGCTAAGCCCTAAGAGATACAAATAGACACAAGAAAGATAACCTCTGCCCTCAAAAAGCTTATATTCTAATGGAGGAAACAACAAACCTAAGGGAACTAGAAACAACTATTAACTTTAAAATACTATCTAAATGGGAGCTATTGTTCTCATGAGTGTGTTTGTGGGAAGAAGAGAAGGTGAATTGGTTTGCTTCTTAGAATTATTCGAAGAATTAGGGGAAAATGACATGTTTTGGTTCCTAAAACATCTCCCCCACCCCACCCCCCTCCAGGGACTTTGCCATTTCAACACACATCTTTCCTCTGGCCCCTAAAGGCTCTTGTGGGATGGAGGAAACCCTGGGGCTATCCTGAACCCACAAGGCCTTCACACCACTTGCCCTCTAGTGATTTGCTCCATTGCCACCTGGACTAGCTGGGGGAGAAAAGATTGAAAAAGAAGATTAAATATCCTACCCTACAATTTCCTCTCCTCCCCCAAAACACAATATAGGCTGGGGGTGGGGTCTATAGGGGGGACAGAGGGTTAAAATGCTCAATAACTTACTGCCACACCTAGAAAATGTTTTGTTACTGTTGCAGAACCACAAATTAGTTTGGCAAGGAAAAATAATCAATTGTGTGACTTTGACATTGATTGAACTTTCTCATTGACCTCCATGTTGTTAGTTTAGAACATCAATGTCCTATCTAGTGGTTCAAACTAAACTCTTGAGGCTGTGAGGAAGCAGGAACCAGTCTTTTTTTTTTTTCCAGATGGAGAAATGAAAACACAGAGATGTCTGTTCCCAAGTATCTCAGTAGCCCTGAGACTAAACTGGGACCAGATGGAAATCCTTTGGAGAAAACAGCCAATATGGGCAATCACTTTCACTTCTGGGAGACAGTCAGTTATTGTTGTTTGTCCTTCATTTTTGAAGAAGACCAGTGACATCATGGGGTGATGTCTTAACTTGTGCATGGATTGGAACTAAGTGAAGCAGAGTTGTGCAAAATTGTAAGCCTTACTCTGTCTTCCAGAGTCATTAAAGTCCAGTGGCGAGACAAAAGTTAGGATGACTGGGTTGACTCAGGATGCAGTGGATGACCTTGGCATCTTTTCATGCCTGACCAAGCTCTAAGTGCTCCACAGTGCCTGCTTCACTGTCCTTCATGGCCATTGGAACAAACTCCACTGAGGAAGTCTTCACATGCTTAGGGTAGACACTACCTTAACTCAAGGAGGGGTTTTCAGGCTTGTCAGTTACCCTTGACCTGGATTAGCCTGTCTGCCAAGATGGTTTTGCTGGGGTGTAGCCATGGCACATGCTACAGCTTCTTAGAACACAGGAGAGAATTGAGGAGTATGGGGTGTTGAAGGAGAGCTCTGGTATGAGGTGTGAGCCCTTTCCAGGGCTGCTCATCTACCTTTGGTGTCAATCTGGCAATCTAAGCACTTATTAGACACTACTCACCAGGCATTGTGTTAAGTATTGGAGCTACAAAGAAAGGCAAAGGACTTTCCTGTTCTTAAGGGACTCACAATCTAATTTAGAGAGAAATTGTGTAAACAACCATATAGAAATAAGCAACATACAGGAGAAATAGGAAATAATCAACAGGTGGGAAGGGACTAGAATTACAAGAGATTGGGAGCTTTCTGTAGAAGGTGAGATTTTAGCTAGGACTTGAAGGAAGCTAGGGACAGTGGAATAGGCTCTGCTATTTACTGGCTGTGTGATTTTGGACAAATTACTTAACCTCTCTGAGATTCAGTTACCTCATTTGTAAAAGGAGGGTATTGTACTCAATGATCTCTAAAATTCCTTCTAGTTCTAAATTTATGATCCTATGAATCCTTCCCATGGACTTACTATGCAACCCTTGGCAAGTCTCAACTTTTCTTAGCCCCATTTTCCCCACCTGTAAATTGTAAAAAAAAAAAAAAAAAAAAGCCTTGTTTAGAATGGCTCTTCAGAATATGTGAAAGTCTTTGAAAATGGCAATTCAATATTACTATAAAGTATTAATAACACTAACAACAATAATTTTTGTTCTAGAACTGATTGCCTACAGAGACTGGAGCTGGGACTTAGCTCTCTCTGTTGGCTGACTGACAAGTCCCTTCACCTCTGGACCACAGTTCTCTCCCCAGTAACGAGAAGACAGTGGGTACTTCTGATGGTCTCCGAGGTCTCTTCCAGCTCTGATGTCCTAATTAGGAAGCCATTCACATTAGCCTCACTCTCATCATTCAAGCGTCTCAAGAGGCTCAGCTTCGTGGGGCAGAAATGAACGTCAGCATTATTTCTCTTGAGTACTTCCTACATAAAAGTGTAGCCACTTCGGGAGGATATTGTGAGAAATGAGGTTTTCTTCCATGAACTTTGGAGGTGACCTGTGTGTTGGGTTAATTCAAGGAAATGGTAACCCTGTAAGTACTTATAACATTTCCTTGTGTCCCCTTGATTGAGAGTGGGGGCAAGGGAAGACTATGAATGAATCTCCATTCTCTTCTTTGCTTTGGTATCTGAAGAAGACTTCTTGTTAGGGCCAAGCCTTCTCCATGCGTTTTTTCCCTTTCTCCAGGTGTTCTTGATCCCCTCCCCTCTCATCTTCTCTAAGATCTTGCCCTCTGGGGGAATACTTCTCTTTCTCTCACATTCAATCTTGCCTCTGTGATAACTATCTTATAAACATTCCTAAGTCTCTTCCTTCACCTGACCCTGCTCTGTCCTCAAGCTCTCATTATCTCTTCATTTTACAGCCAAGCACTTAAAAAGCGATGTTCTATGTCAAATGTCTCTATTTTCTTATCTCCTGTCTACATCTCAGACACTTCATCTGACTCCAGAACCCAACACTTAGCTGAAACTTCTCTTTCCATGGTTACAATTGACCTCTTAACTCCTAAATCTGATAGCCTTTTCTCAGTCCTTAGACTTCTTGACCTGTGTGCAGCTTTTGCCAGTGCTGGCCCCTACTCCTTCCTGGACACTCTCTCCTCCCTTGGCTCCTGGTACCCTGATGTTTTAGTTCTCCTCCTACATTTCTGAATGTTCCTTCTTGATCTCCTTTGCTGGATCACTATCCATCTTTTGCCCATTAAGTTTGTGTTTTCCCATTGGCTGTTTTCCATGCTGGGAATGCTCTCCCTCCTCATCTCTGCCTCTTAGCTTCTCTGGCTTCCTTTAAGTCACAGCTTAAATTCCATCTTCTTTCCAAAGCTTTTCCCAAACTCTTTTAATTCTAGTGCCTTCCCTTTCTTGCTTAGTTCCTATTCATTCTGTATACAGCTTGTTTGTGTGTAGTTGATTGCATGTTGTCTCCTCCCATTAAATGGTGAGTTCCTTGTGGAAAGGGACTGTGCTTTGCCTTTCTTTGTAGCACAGTGCCTGGCACATAATATATGCTTAGTAAATGTTTATTAACTGACCAACTCTTCTTTCTTCTTTTGAAGCCTTTTCTAGTTCCCAACTCCTTCTGAGATTATCTTCTATTTACTTTTTCTTGTATATCTTGAATATATATACATATATATGTATATGTGTATACAATTATATATACCACTTATATATAACAGTAATATTATTTTATATTTATATAAAATTATACACAAATATGTAATTATATATTAGAAAATAAATATAAATTGTAATATAAATACAATATAGAAATAATATGAATGTATCATAATAAATAGCAATCATATATAATAAATTATACTATAATAATTTATATAATAATTTAAAATTATATAACATCAATATATCAATTCTTATATAACAATAAGATATATAATTACATATAATACATAAATATATAATATAAAGACATAAGTAATATAAATTATACTATAAATATAAACAATAAATTATAATACAAAATATAAATATATATACAATTTATATATACATTCTCTCTCCATACATACATACATACATACATTCAATCTTCATACACATACAATTACTTACATACTGTGTAGAACTCCTTGAGGACAGGGACAGTTTATGCCTTCTTTTGTATCCCTAGTAACCATTTAATAAATTCTTATGGATTAAATAGTTGGCATTCTCTTATTAGTTTAATACTCCTTTGTGTTTAATGATCATTTCTATATAGATGGCTTTTGCCTCTTTATATCCATCTTTAATATCTCTTCTGAACTCCAAAACCCCATTGCCAATTACCTGTTGAGCATCTCCACCTGACTATCCCATCCAAATCTGAAACTTGTGGGATGCAGAATGGTATCGTACAAAGACCACTGTCTCTGGAGACAGAAGATCTGGGTTCAAAAGAATTTGACTTCTGATCTTTCCCCATATGGGACCTTGAGAAAGCTACTAACTTCCCTTCATACCCTTCTGTGTGAAATGAGGAGATTAGACTAAGATGGGCTGAGGTTTGGGCAAGCTCTGTGATTTCATCTCTGATCTAAGTACTTCAGACTGTAATTAACTATAAGGCTTTGTTTAGAGATTGATGCTGTGTGGATTTTTAAAAGTATTTTACTTTTTCCAATTACATGTAAAGATGATTTTTAACATTCATTTAAAAAATTTTTTAAGTTCCAAATTTTTTTCCCTCCCTTTCCTCCCTCTTTTCTAAAATATTAAGCAATTTGATATAGGTTATATACATGCAATCATGTAAAACATATTTCCATATTAGTTATGTTGTGAAAGAAGCAGACCAAAAAGGGGGGAAAAAACAAGAAAAAAATAAAGTGAAAAAAGTATGCTTTGATTTGCATTTAGATTTCACCAGTTCTTTCTCTGAATGGGGATACCATTTTCTATCATGAATTCTTTGGAATTGTCTTGGATCATTGTATTGTTGAAAAGAGCTGAGCCATTCATAGTTGATCATCATGCAATGTTGCTGTTGCTATGTACAATGTTCTCCTGGTTCTGCTCATTTCATTTTGCATCAGTTTATTTAAGTCTTTCCAGGTTTTTCTGAAGTCTGTCTGCTTATCATTTCTTATGCTATGTGAATTTTAAAAGTTACTCTTTCTTGTATATCTTGAATATATATATATGTATATATTTATCTACTTATAGAGGGTGTGCCTAGAAGAGAAGTTTGCTCAAGGCTGAGAAGGTTAAAAGATAAGCCACCATTGAAGGTGGCTCTCTATACAAAGTGTATGTATTCTCTGAGAGAGTCCCCCAGAGGAGTGCAACTAGGATGGTGAAAGTCTTTGAGTCCATAGCATGTGAGAACAGGTTAATTGAGCTGGGGATGTTTAGCCCAGAGAAGAGAACACTCAGGAAAGACATGATAATTGTCTTCAAGTATTTGAAGGGCTGCCTATTGTGCACCCAGAGGAAAATGATCATTAAACACAAAGGAGTATTAAACTAATAAGAGAATGCCAACTATTTAATCCATAAGAATTTATTAAATGGTTACTAGGGATACAAAAGAAGGCATAAACTGTCAGAGAGACCAATTTAACCTTGATGTCAGGGAAAACTTCTAAATGAGGTATCTAAAAATATCTAAAAGTACAAAGGGCTTCCCTGAGTGATGAGATCCTCCTCCTTGGAAGTCTTTGAGCAGAGGCTGTCTGACCACTTATGAGATATGTTGTAGTGGGGATTCCTTTCTTGTATAGGTTGATCAAGATGGCCATGGAGGTCCCCTCCAACTCTGGGATTCTGTGAGAGTTTGTTCCGGTTTTGTTAATGTCTATTAGATCAGGTATGAACTTTGCTCGGAAGCTCATTGTTCCACTGGCACCACATAAAGGATGAGTGAATGATTCATGGGCAGTTTCAGAGGGCCACTTGCTTGGACTAGCTAGGTCTTTAAAAATGGGAGCTAGATCTTCTCAGCAATACAATGATCTAGGATAATTCCAAAAGATTTATGATGGAAAATGCTATCCACATCCAGGGAAAGAACTGATGGAGTCTGAATGCAGTTTGAAGCGCACTATTTTCACTTTATTTTTTAATGTTTTTTTCCTTTTGTTCTATTTCTTCTTTCACAACATGACTAATATGGAAATATGTTTTACATGATTGCACATATATAACCTATATCAAATTGCTTACTGTCTTAGGGAGGGAAGAGAGGAAGAAGAGAGAGAGGGAGAAAATATGGAACTCAAACTTTTATAAAAATGTATGTTAAAAATTGCCTTTACATATAATCAGAAAAAATAAAATACAATTGAAAAAAAGGAGCTAAAAAGTAGAAAGAACAAGAAATATTAAGATAAGAGAGGGGCTCCACACAGAGACTCAGTTGTGTATCTATGGATCTGCACTGGGAAACCACAAGACCCCAAAGGAACTGAGATCCCTTTGGTCCCAGAAGAGGAAGAAACTATATAAATCAAGAGAATTAGAGGACCAAGTAGGAGAGCTCCAGGACCAAACAGTGTGTGTGTGTTACAGTAAAAGTTGAGTTACTGATTTACCAGTAGATCATTGGTTACGGAGTCAGAAGATGCAGTTCAAATCCTGCTTTTTGTCATACTTCCTAGCGATTTTGGATGTCACAACTTCTGTGCCTCAGTTTCCTTATCTATAAAATTAGATTAGACATCTTATTAAAATTGGATTAGATGTCCTATGAGGTTACTTCCAGATCTAAATCTTTGAATCTATGACTCTCTCAAGATTCCCCAGTTCCAAACCCTTCAGTGAGCCCCTAGGTACTGACTTGGAGTGCAATGATAGAATTGAAGCTGTCCCTACCCTCAGGTATGGGAAAGAACTAGGATTTTCTAGGGTCAATCCTATTTCCACAATTCCTGAACATTCTGTATAATTCATAGTCGGGGTGAGGAGCAAGGCTGGGTTTTCTTTACTCCTTTATACCGTGGCTAAACTTTCCCTTGTCACTCACTTGTTCCAGTTCATGTTTGGTCTGAGGAACTCAACATTTTCCAGGTACTCCTTCTCTATGAAAGATGCTTGGTTCCAAGTTCTTCACGACTCCTCCAGCTGCTGTCATTTGTGAGGCCACGTGATTTCCTCCTTTCCTAGGGTCATGTGCTTCCTCTTTTTGGGTGTGTGGGAGGCACTTGGTTCCATGGAGGGGTCTCAATTCATCATCCTTAATGTGGTAGCGATGGGCCAATGAGTAGCCAACCCAAGAGGAGATTGCTTCCTGTCTAGGATCTATCACCAATGACAGAAGAAAGTCTCAAATGTGGCATCAATTGGTACCCCAAATTACATTCTATTTACTTGATATCTGCTTATCTGAATTCATGTCTTTCCCCAGTAAAATTTAAGTGTAAGCTCCTCGATGATAGGACCTCTTTAGTTTTCACCTTTGCCTCTGTAGACCTAGTTCAGTACTTGGCACATAAGTATTAAATTAACATTGAATTGAAGTTTGTATCTTGTGGAGTGAGACATCTTCAGTGCCAGAATAAAGGTTTCTAATCTGGTTACCCTTGCCTAGGATTCTCCTGGGCATATCCCCTACACACATATCCAGGCAAACCTTGTTTTATTGTGCTTCACTCAATCATGCTTCACAAATATTGCATTTTTTATAAATTGAAGGTTTGTGGCAACCCTCCATCAAGCAAGTCTATGGGCACCATTTTTTCCAATAGCAGGTGCTCACATCATATCTCTGTGTTACATTTTGGTAATTCTCACAGTATTTCAAACTTTTTCATTATTATTATATCTGTTATGGTGATCTGTGATCTTTGGTGTTACTATAGTAATTGTTGTGAGGCACCATGAACTACATATAAGATGGTGAACTTAATTGACAAATGTTGTGTGGGTTCTGACTGCTCCCCTGACCAGATGTTCAGTTTCTCTGTCTGTCTGTCTGTCTGTCTCTCTTTCTTGCTCCCTCTTCTCAGGCTTCCCTTAGTCCCTGAGACACAACAATATTGAAATTAGGCCAATTAATAACTTTACAATGGCTTCTAAGTGTTCAAGTAAGAGGAAGAATCAATTGATGAGGCAGACTTCATTATTGTCTTATTTTTGGAAACTGCCACAGCCACCCCAGTCTTCAACAACCACCCCCCTGCTCAGAGAGCAACCATCCACATCCAGGCAAGACCCTGCACCAGCAAAAAAGATTACGACTCACTGAAGGCTCAGATAATGGTTAGCATTTTTTAGCAATAAAGCATTTTTTATATTAAGGTATGTGCATTGTTTTTTTTAGACATAAAACTATCACACACTCAATAGACTACAGCATAACATAAACATAACTTTTATATGCACTGGGAAACCAAAAAATTCATGTGACTCACTTTATTGTGATATTCACTTTATTGCAGAAGTCTGGAACTGAACCTACAATATCTCCAAGGTATGCCTGTATTTTTTTTGATAGGACCTGTGATTTTATTGGTGTAGGAAGCTCTTAGTCTAGAAACTGCAGTACCTGCTTTGCATCTTACAGCCTTAGAGAGTCTTAGAGGCACTGAGGAATTAAATGACTTTCCCAGGATCACTTAGCCAGTTTATGTCCAAGGTAAGACTTGAACCTTCCTTGCCTCCTTTGAGGGATAGTTCTCCATCCACTCTCCTAGGCTGCCTTTCTCAACCTTTATTAATATAAATACTTTGCACCATCCTTCACTGATGTCTCATCAAAGTGTGGGAGAGCCAGTGAAGTCAAGCTCTAGCAAGTCCTACTGAGCTGGAATGATTTTGCCTAAAGGACAACAGGGAACTGTAGGCCCCCTCTTCCAGGGACCTGTCTGGTTAAGGGTAGAGAAGCCCCTCTCCAGAGAGTTGGATGCCATGAGATGAATTTCTTTTTTGGTATCAGGAACTAATGGAGGCCAGTCCAAGCATGGTAGGGGCTGCCATCTATCCTGGTAGAGAGAGTGCCCACATCATGGAATCCTGATGCTTGAGAAGTATTACATGAAGCTGCTCTCAGGATTTACTTGTTTTGTTTCTATTCGCATTTCATACATGCAGAAATCCATAGGATTTCTTTAGTCTTTGTCTAGAGGCCAAGTCCTACTCTATAGGCACCTCTGTGACCAGTTCTCAGAGGGAGGCCATCTACATAACAGTCAGATGCGACTGTGAGCCTCCAGTGGTAAGTTGGAGCCTTCTGTGCTCCAGCTTGCATGACTTTCCATCGAACACCAACCAACAAGTATTTGTGGAAAGCCTACTATGTGCCCAGGTGTTATTAGCAAGACTAGAGAAGGTTAGACTGGGCTGGCTTGAGTATGGCTTCCAGTGACCAGAATGGAGATATTGATGTCCCAGTGGTCTGAATGACACAGAAATGACCCAACACTCTCAGTTCAATTCAATTCAATTTCAGAGACATTTATTAAGTGCTTAATATGTTCCAGGCACTGTACTAGATATTAGGGCTACAATGTCAAGAATGAAACTATGTTTGCCCTCAAGGAGGTCATTCTACTAATTTCCTCCTATTTAGGGGAAATTCTTACCTAGCAATTAGGGGAACCCCACAAAGTAAAGATGGTATTTGGAAGGAGGATAGCATGGGAATAAGGTGGTAGAGGCAAGAGCCTCCTACCCACCGGGCATAGCTGGAGCTGGTACTTCCCAGGGAAGACAGGAAGCACAGGTAGTGATGAAGTGCTAGACTTGGGTTCAAATCCTACTTCTGATGCTTACTGACTATGTGACCATGGTTCGGTAATTTAACCTTTCAGTCTTTTCAGTTCCCTCCTCTATAAAAGGGAGATGAGGTTAGTGCCCACCTCCCAGAGTCCTTGGGAGGATCAAATGAGATAATGTATTTAGAGCATTGTGCAAGCAACGTGAGCTAATGCCACCTCTTCGTGAGACATTTCCTGACCCCCTTCCCTAGCTGCTAGTGCCCTGCCCAGTACTTTATTTATTTGTGTACACGCTTTGTCCTCTGGTAATGTAAACTGTCCAAGGACAGACACTATTTCATTGCATCTCAGGGTCTAGTCCAGTGCCTGGCACATAGTAGGTACTTCTTAAGTGACTGTTGATGAATTGATTAAAAGGTGAATTGTATAGTTAAAGGAAGGAAGGGAAAAAAATATAGGAAAGACAGTAATGGATTTTCATATCTTCCACAGATTAACTTACATTTCTTCTGTTAGGTATCCTTTTTGTCTGCAGAGAGTTCCAGATGCAGCTCCAAGAAAGCCTTACTTACTTACTCCCTGCTGAGCCAGGCCTAACTACAGCTAGCTGCTGAAAAAATAGGATTTTTACAAATTAAATTTTTTTTTCAATTAAACAAATTCCGACTTATCTCCCTCTCCTCTCCCTCCCATCCCTATAAGAAAGAAAGAAAAACAAACCCCAATTACAAACATGTATAATGAAGAAATACAGTCAGGGGTCATGTACAAACACACACGTGTGCATATTTATGTGCACATACATATAAAACACATATGGGCACGCACATGTACGTATAGTGTGTACATGCATGTGTACACACATGCATATATGTTTGTGTATAAATACATGTATGTGTGTATAGATAAATGTATGTATGTATATGTGTGTGTGTGTGTGTGTGTGTGTATCCTACCTACCTCCTGACAGAGAGATGATAGAATCAGGAGGTATATGGGTGTATGTGTGTGTTTATATATATGTGTATATGTGTGTGTGTATGTATATATGTGTGTATATATATATATATATGTATGTGTATACACACACACACACACACACACACACACACACACATATACACCCATGTATCTCCTGGTTCTATCACCTCTCTGTCCGGAGGTGCGTAGGATGTTTCTTCATGAGTCCTCTGGAGTATTTATGGTTAGTGATTGTGGTGCTGAAAGTTCTTAAATTTTTCAAAGTTGTTTGTCTTTATGAAGTTGTTGTAAAAATTGTTCTCCTGCTTCTGCCCACTTCACTTTTTATCAGTTCATACAAGTTGTCCCAGTTTTCTCTAAAACCATCCCCTTCATTGTTTCTTACAGCATAATAGTATTCCATCACATTCATATACCATAGCTTGTTCAACTATTCCCAAATTGATGGACTCTTTTTAATTTTCAGTTTTTTGCCATTACAAAAAGAGCTGCTATAAATATCTTGTACCTATAGGTCTTTTTCCTCTTTCTCTGATTTTCTTTTCTTTTTTTTTTGCATTCTGGTGAGGCAATTGAGGTTAAGTGACTTGCCCAGAGTCACACAGCTAGTAAGTATCGAGTGTCTGAGGCCTGATTTGAAGTCAGGTCCTCCTGACTTCAGGGCTGGCACTGTATCCAGTACACCACCTAGCTGCCCCCTCTGATTTCTTTAGGGGTATAAACCAAATAGTATCACTGGGTCAAAGGAAATAAATACTTTAATAACTTTTGGGTTGGGTTCCAAATTGCTTGCTAGAATAAATGGACCAGTTCACAGCTTCACAAACAGCACCTTCCAATGTCCCATGATGTTTCCCCTCCTCCAAGGAGTTTGTTATGTTTCCCACCCTCAAAATACCTAAAACAATGGCATTGTGACCTAGTGGAAAGAATACTAACTACTCTCTTCAAGAGAGTGTACCAAGCTTCAAATTCTACCAAATGTAGCTTCTCCAGCATTTGTCATTTTCCTTTTTGTCAACTTTGCCAATCTGATTGGTGTGAGGTGGAAGCTCAGAGTTATTTTAATTTGCATTTTTCTAATTATTAGTGATTTAGAGCATTTTAAAAATATGGCTTTTGATAGCTTAGAGTTCTTTCTCTGACAACTACCAGTTCCTATCCTTTAAGGAATGACTCTTATTCTTATAAATTTTAATGAGTTCTCTATATATCTTAGAAATTGAACCTTTATCAGAGAAACTTTCTGCAAATATTTTCCCCTATATACTTGTTTCTCTTTTAATTTTAGCTGCATTGGTTTTGTTTGTACAAAAAAGTCTACATTTTATTTAATCAGAATTGTCCATTCTACCTTCCGTGAAAGGCTTGTAGGATTTAGAGCTAGGAAGGACTTTAGAGACCACAGAGTCTAAACATCTCATTTACAGAGGAGGAGACTGAGGCCCAGAAAGGTTAAGCCACTTACTCAATGTCACATAAGCAATGAGTGGCAGAGCTAGAGTATGACCTCACATTCTGTGACTCCAAATTCAGTGTCCTTTCTCCAGGACCAGCTACATAAACTACTAGAGCTAAAAGGGACCTTAGAGATCATTTAGTCCAATTCCCTCAAGAGCAATGACAGAAAGAACTTCAGGGTCAGAGTCATAAAGCCTGGATTTAAGTCTTGACTCTGTCATTTTACAGTTGTGTAAAACTAGGGGAAGCTAGGTGGCACCACAGTGCATACACAGAGTGCCAGGACTAGAGATGGGAAACCTGAGTTCAAATCTAGCACCAGACACCTGGGCAAGTCACTTAACCCTGTTTGCCTCAGTTTCCTCATCTGTAAAATGAGCTGGAGAAGGAAATGGCAAACTACTCCAGTATCTTTGCCAAGGAAATCCCAAATGAGGTCACAAGAAGGCAGAAACGATGGCAACAACTGAATGACAATAACAAAGAGTGTCTTTCTATATATCTTATCCCCCTGCTGCATTGTAAATACCTAGAAGGCCATTGTTAATAAAGACTGGATTCACTCAAATAGCAGAAAATGTGGTATAGTGGAAAGAATGCTGGCTTTGGGGTCTGGAGAATAGTTCTGCCACTTAGCTTTGTGGCACTGGATAAATCAGACTGGTAGAGCTCTGAGGAATCTCAAAGGTCACCTAGTCCAATCCCATCATGAAGAAACTGAGGCTCAGGGAGGTTGCAACTCATCCAAGTCCCACAGCTAGTCTGTGGTAGAGCTGGGACTGGAACCCAGGTACCTTGATTCCACATCCAGTCCTCTTTCTGCTGTACCACACTTAGACATCTTCTAGTCCAACCTTAACTCTCTGGGTCTCAGTTTCCCTTTCTGCAAAGTGGGAGGGCTGGACCAGATGGCTGCAAAAACTCCTTCCACTTCTAACATTCTGCCAGCACCTTCACCCACATCCCTCCCCTGGAGATTCCCAGGACTCCCCGGTCCTCTCAGGTTGTCTACCCTCCCACAAGTCCAGAAGCATCCTGCCTCCTGTAGCGTACTTTTCCCTGTGTTAGGGGCCAGGCAGGGCAGACCTATATTGAGGGCCATGTGGGTGCCCCTGCCCTGGGCAATGACAGGAATGCAGGGGATCTCAGGGCATGGAGAGATTTTACTGGAAAGCCAAAAGGAAATTGCCTCTTTAATAATTCACTCAGCCGGGTTTGGTGGGAGGCAGGTTGGCGGTGCTGGAGCCGCCAGGCGATCCCACCATCTGTTCCTGGAAATCTGGCCGGCTCCAGGGGACCACAAGGGGCTCCATCTTTTCCTTTCAAAGGGACAGCGGAAACTGAAGTGCGTCTAGACTAGGGTGAGAGGTTAAAATGCAGTAATCCCAGGAACACACTAGACTGATATCGCTAGCAAAAAAGAGACTGAAAGAATCGATATTGCAGCAACCAAGGAAAGCATCCAAGATCAATCCCCCTGGCCCCACTGAATCACTTCAGAAATGCAATGGCTGAAGTTCTGAGCAAACTACTGAAGGGCCTTTGATTGAGTGAGATCGGGGGTTTCTTAGAGGAACTAAAAACAAACAAACACCTGTTTCTGCTCCTGGGAAACCTGGATGCATTGGAAGTGGGGTTACTGTAAGACTGGCCTGCAGGGGCAAAATCAGTGGTCACTTCTATGTTGCCTGACTTGAAGAGATCTGAAAAAGTCCCTTTACTCAAAAGAAAAGGGGGGAAAATCTCTCCAAAGGGCCTGAAATCCCACAATTACAGCTTTAGTCTTTCAAATTAAACATTATAGAAATTCAGTATTGGAAGGTACCCAGAGGGCATCTAGTCCAATCAATTCATACCTGAATAGGAGTGTCTGTACAACATCCTTAATGAGGGGTCATCTGCTGCCTCCTCTCAAGGCCCTTTAATCACTGGAGAATCATTATCTCAGGAGGCAGCCCATTCCATTTTGGGGGCAGCTATAATTGTGAGGAAATTTTTCCATATGTTGAGCCAGAATCTGCCTCCTTCTCTTCACTCCTCTTGTAAAATGCAAATATCCCTCGAGGGGATTCACACTGAACTAATACATACTAAAGAGTTGGTGATTGGTCAGATGCTTTGTTTTCTAACAGGACAGGCTTCCTTTCAGCCCCTTCTTCATCACAGCTAGCTGCCCACCTGCCATTCTATTGGCACCCTGCTCCAGGACCATTTCCAGAAGCAAGACATTTTCCAGGGATAAAACTGGTTCTTTCTTCTCTCCTCCCACCCCCAGGTCTTCTTCAGGACATGCAGGGTATTCTGGCATCCTGATCACATTGTCCTACCTTTGTCTCCTCCTGCCTGCTCTGATTCAGCCCTTCTGGAGCCTACATGGGACAAAGTTTCACCACCTGCCACCATATTGAACCTCAAGGGAGGGTCTATACTGTTTCATTTTCTGCCTTACTCAACCGACTTCTTTCCATCCAACCACTGATACTCTGCTTAGACTTACTTCTTAATGGTTATCATACCACCATCTCTTTATACATTTCCCATGCCCATGATTCCGAATCCCTGGCTTCTGGTGTACAAACCCTGTTCCTCATCCCCAGTTTGCTGCTCCCTTGAGACCTATCCACCTCCCAACATTGCACTCCAGATCTGCCCAGTCCTTCTATTGTGCCTTTTAGAATGCCTATTCCATTATTGAACAAACTTCTTGTCATTACTTCTTCCATCTTCTGGGTCTCACTGAGACTTGACTCCCACCACTTCCCTTGCCACCTCTCCCTCCCCTACAGATACACATAAATAACTATCATACACATCAACAATAAGTTAAGTGTTGGAAACTTTTATTTGGACAAAGATTTGCAATATTTGGCTTAGACAAATGTAGTCTTCAATCTGGTTCAGCTTTGAGTTTATTTTTGTGTTTTGATTTAAAACAAGGATCTGACCAGTGGCCAGATTTTAAGAATATGAGCAGTGGCTAGATTATAAGAATCTAAGCAATGGCTAGATTATAAGAATCTCAGCATCTTAATGGAGACAAGATGGACCTTATATACAGAAAGACTATGGGAGGGATCTAGGAGTGGCCAAGTAGTCTATAAGGTAATAGAATTACAGGGACCTGGACCACATGGCCAAGGGAGAATGGAGAAATGGCCTGGGGCCATGGGGAGGTCCACAAGGAAAGGCCAGTTGATGGGATCATAGCCTCAGGGGACCGCCAGAGATTTGGCCTTGTGGGAAAGTACAGGGTTTTTCCTTTCTGGGGCCCAGATCCCAACCCCACCAATTGTCCTTGTTTTAAATATGAGGCTTGCTCATATGAATATGTGCTAGAAAATGGTAGGAGAATTTTACAAGCTCTCTTACTGAGAGATAGAAATTCAGTTTTTTAAATTTTTTAGTGACCTAATCAATTGAAAAGAATGAATAGCTAGTTATAACATAAAATATTTACTTTTCTGCTGGCTAATGGTATTAAATGATAAATGTACTTAATGTTCAATTGCATATATTGCTTTATTTTGTTTTGTTTTTTTTAGCCATGTTTATATCCTAACTAAACTAAAGGAAAGAATCTGTTCAGACATGACTTTCATCTCTTTTACCACTATATTCTGGCTATATTCTCATAGAAACTCTCCTGAGTAATTGACCAGTGTTGCTAACTAGTTCATTTGAAAATTTGCCAAATAGAAGAATAGTAACAATGAAGTGGAGGATAAGTTTACATCAGAAAACAGACTTAAAACTGCAATGAGAGCCAATATCAGATTTGTTTCTGCAGAGTGGTTGTTATGGTCCTGATGGTTTGAAAATGGGATATAATACATGTGCACAGTGATCATGGTTTTCAAACAGCCTGACATTTGTGCTGTAAGAATGTAAATGTTTGAAACGTATTGATCACGGGATTACACAGCTGATGAGGTGCAACTACAGAGCAGCAGAAGGGAATGAAGGAGCTACTCTGGTACAATATACAGAATGAAATTGAGAGTCTACCCATGCATCTGACCATCCACAGAGAATCAGTTTACACTTGAGTGTCAGACCCATGTGGCATTTTGGAAACAATTTGATTACAGGTTGAGAAACTGCATGAAAACATTGTACTTAGAAGCAGTCAGAGTTTGATGTAATCACTGAACAAACACTAAATCATTGCACACATGATCATGACAGTTTTGAATTGCTGTAGAAACAAACCTATAATTCTTCCAACACATACATGCTTATTGTCATAGAGGGAAAACATATGTTTATAACATAATTGGGCAATTATTTACTGCTTTAGGCATTCTTAAATAATTTTTAGTACAAACCCTTGGACTATCGTCTCAAACCTGCAAGGGATTCTTGAACCACTAAATGGGAAGCTCTGTTGTATGCTATTCTTCTTAGTTTTGTATCATATGCAAATTTTTCTTATCTACCACTCTAGGGACCCTGTTTTAAAAAAGGAAAGAAGAAAGAAAGAAGGGAAGAGAGGGAGGAAGGAAGGAAGAAAAGCAGAAAGGAAAGAAATATGAGAGGAAGGAAGAAAGCAAGAAGTTGGTCATGCTTATAAAGGGGATTCTTGTTCAGGAATGGGTTCTGAAATCTCTTGCTACTCTGAGTTTCTAAATTTGTTGTTCAGTCATTTCAGTTCATGTCTGATTCTTCAGGACCTCATTTGATGTTTTCTTGGCAAAGATACTGGAGTGGTTTGCCATTCCTTCTCCAGCTCATTTTACAGGTAAGGAAACTGAGGCAAACAGGGTTAGTGACTTGTCCAGGGTCACACAGCTAGTAAGTGTCTGAGGCTGGATTTGAAACTCCAGGCTCAGCACTCTATCCACTGCACCACCTAGCTAAATAGGTTTCAGTTAGAAGATGGCACCTGGCTTTGAAGAAAGGGAGAAACTTTAGCAGGTAAAGATTGGTAGGCAGGGGTGTGTATATGGTGTGACATTTTAGACCATGTGATCAAAGTCCATAATTGAAAAGAGCCAGAACAGGAGATAGAGAGCAATTTAGCTTATCTAGATGTAGAATACAAAAAGGGGAATGTTGTGATATAAAGCTAGAAATGTCAGTTAGAGCCAGATTGTGGAGGGTTTTGAACTTCAGGACCAAGAGTTTATATTGTATTTGATAGGCAATAGGGAGCCACAGAAGATTTTTGGGTGGTCAACTGATGTGATTAGATATTCTGACTTGCAGGCTAATTCTATTTCCTCCTTCCTTCCTTCCTCCCAAACCCTTCTTCCTTTCTTTTTCTTTCCTCACAAGCCCTCCTTACTTCCTTCTTCCTTTCTTCCTTCCTTCCTTCCTGTTCCATCATGAGTCCTTTGAGATAGCTTCAGAGGCAGTTAGGTGAAGGCAGAGTGCACAGAGTACTGGTCCTAGGGTCAGAAAGACCTGAGTTCAAATCTAGTCTCAGACACCTTACTAGCTGTATGACCCTGGATAAATAATTTAACTTTTATCTCAGTTTCCTTGAATGTAAAATGGGGATAATAACAGCAACTACTTCTCAGGTATGTTGTGAGGCTCAAATGAAGTAATATTTGTAAAGTGCTTAGCACAATGTCTGGCACATATTAAATACTATATAAATGCTAATTCCCTTCCCTGTATGGAGTTATGGTTGATCATTGCTTTAATTAGAGTCCCTAAATTAATCAAAGTTGTTTGTCTTTAAAATATTGCTGTTAAATTGTAGTATATGAATGCAATGGAATACTATTGTGCTGTAAGAAATGGTGAGCAGGCAGATTTCAGGAAAACTTGGAAAGACTTACATGAAATGATGCTGAGTGAAGGGAGCAGAACCAGCAGAACATAGTACACCGTAACAGCAATGTTGTGCAATGATCCGCTATGATATACTTAGCTCTTCTCAGCAATACAGTGATCTAAGAAAATTCCAAAAGATTCATGATGGAAAATGCTATCCACATCCAGAGAAAGAACTTTGGAGTCTGAATGCAGATCAAAGCATACTATTTTCATGTATTTTTTTTCTTTCTCTTGGTTTTTCCCTTTTGTTCTGATTCTTCTTTCACAACAGGACTAATGTGGAAATTTGCTTGCCATCTTGGGGAGGGAAGATGGGAGGGAGGGAGAAAAAAATTTGGAACTCAAAATCTTATAAAAATGAATGTTGAAAAAAAAACAATAAAAAAGAAAAAAAAATTGCTGTTATATAAGTTGTTTTCCTGGTTCAGCTCACCTTACCTTGCAGCAGTTCAAATAAACCTTCCTAGATTTCTCTGAAATTGTCTTCATTTTTTTACAGCACAATAATATTAATTTATATTCACATACCATAATTTGTCCAGCTATCTCACAGTTGATGGGGATCTCCTCAGCTTCTAGTTCTTTTCTACCACAAAAAAATCTGCTACAAATATGTTTGTACATATGTGTCCTTTTCCTCTTTCTTTGCTCTCTCTGGGGTATAGATCTAATACTGGTTTTGCTGAAACAAGGAGTATGTATGTACAGGTTAGTAACTGGGCATGATGCGATTTAGGGGGTCAGGGGTGCTGGGACCCCAAAAATCACAACATGCGGGTCCTGCCTGAAAGAATTCAACCCAAACCTTCTTTCAGCCAAAGACAAGGTTTATTAGAACATCTGTCATATTGGGCACACTCTTAAGGAGTCTGAACATTAGTAAGCTATTGACTAGATTATAAGAATCTGACCAGTGGCCAGATTTTAAGAATATGAGCAGTGGCTAGATTATAAGAATCTAAGCAATGGCTAGATTATAAGAATCTCAGCATCTTAATGGAGACAAGATGGACCTTATATACAGAAAGACTATGGGAGGGATCTAGGAGTGGCCAAGTAGTATATAAGGTAATAGAATTCCAGGGACCTGGACCACATGGCCAAGGGAGAATGGAGAAATGGCCTGGGGCCATGGGGAGGTCCACAAGGAAAGGCTAGTTGATGGGATCATAGCCTCAGGGGACTGCCAGAGATTTGGCCTTGTGGGAAAGTACAGGGTTTTTCCTTTCTGGGGCCCAGATCCCAACCCCATCAATATGATGGATGTTCTAATAAACCTTGTCGTTGGCTGAAAGAAGGCTTGGGTCAAATTCTTTCAGGCAGGACCCGCATGTTGTGATTTTTGGGGTCCCAGGACTCCTGAACCCCTAAACCGCATCAGATATTCTCTAATTATTAATAATTTTGAGCATTTAAAAATATGGCTATTGATAGATTGGATTTCTTCTTCTGAAAACTTCCTGTTCATATCCTTTGATCATTTATTAATTGGGGAATTGATATGATCTAGAGGTTAGGGGTCCTGGAATCCCAAAATTACGATACCTGGGTCCTGCCCGAAAGAATTAGACCCAAGCCTTCTTGAAGCCAAAAACAAGGTTTATTGAAGATTCACCACATTAGCTAGACTCTTAAGGAATCTGAGCATCTATGGGCTATTGGCTAGATTCTAAGAATCAGAGCATCTTAATGGAGACAGATGGACTTTACATACAGAAAGATTGTGGGAGGGATCTAGGAGTGGCCAAGCAGTCAATGAGGTAATAGAATTACCAAGGGTGGGAAATGGAGCCTGAGTGGGACCAAGGGTGGGAAGTGGTCTGGGGCCATAGGGAGGCAAGACAATGGAGGGGAGATTGGGTGTAGCCACAATGAAAGACCAGTTGATGGGATTATAGCCTCAGGGGAATGCCGGAGATTTGGCCATGTGGAAAAGTCCCTTCTGGGGCCCAGATTCCAACCCCATCGGAATGGTTCTTATAAATTTCAGTTAGTTCCCTATGTAGCTTGGAAATGAGACCTTTATCAAGGTAACTTATGTAAATATTCCCCCTACCCCCATTTATTTACTTCCTTTTTAATTTTAGCTGCATTGGTTTTGTCTGCGTAAGTACAGTGAAATTGTATATAATCAAAATCATTCATTTTATCTTTTGTGATCCTTTGTTTGGTCCTTTGTCATTAAGATTTCACCCCATTTATCAACTTCCTTTTTAATTTTAGCTGCATTGGTTTTGTTTGTGCAAATACTTTAAAATGTTATATGATTGAAATTATCTATTTTATCTTCTGTGATCTTTTGTTTAGTCCTCCATCCAAATATCTGAAAAAAAATTTCCTTTCTCCTCCAATTTTTTTTTAAAGGGGTCAATTTTTATGTCTAAGTCATCTACTAATTTAAAGCTTATTTTGGTATATCATGTAAGATGTTGTTCTATACATTGTTTCTGGCACATTTCTTTCCAGTTTTCTTAGAAGTTTTGGTTGAATTGTGAATTCTTACCCCACTGGGATCTTGGGTTTATCACCTTTTATTTTTCTATCACATTCATTTTCAAAGATACCTTTGCCTTCCTCCCTATTCAGTAAGACTTCATTTGCAACAAAGGTTTTTTTTTTAAAATTAAAAAAATCAGTTGGTATCATCAGCACATCTTAGGGCACATGCAATATTCCACATACATAGTTCCCTACTCTTCAACAAAAGAGGGTGTTAGTTTTCTTATCTCTTCTTGATATGGACCTTGATCATTATGATAATACACAACTGTTTCACTTTCCCCCCATTTACGTTGTTGTAGACATTTTATATATATAATATGTGTATATATATATATATAATATCTGTGTATAATATATATAATATATATATAAAATTTTACTGGATCTGCCAGTATGACTCAGTATTTTTTATATTGCTGTTTTTGCAAAGAATGAGTTTTGCTCTGGCAATGCAAAACAAAGAAGGCTAACAGAGTTGACAACTAAGATAAATAAGAAGATAGTAAGAGTGCACCTTGTTGCCTTTGATAAATTAAAGTCACCTGAGCCAAATGAATTACATCCTTGGGTCCTGAAAGAACTGGCAGCTGTGATTGCTGAACTAGTGTCTTGATTTGAAAGATTATGGAAAGTAATAGAGGTACTGAAGGATTGGAGAAGGGCAAATGTGGTGATATTTAAAAAAAGGAAAAGAAAGAAAAAAGAACAACCTGCAAACTCTAGACAATAAACTTGATTTCACTTGTTGGGGAACATTCTAAAATGGATTAAAAAAATTGGTTAGTGGCCATCTAGCAAAAGAATGCAATGAGTACAGAGAACCAACATGGCTTCATCTAGGACAGGTCATGTTATATTGATCTTATTCTTATTTTACCAGTTTTTATCTAAATTTTAGCAAAGCATCGATAAAGTAGCCCATTCTGTTCTTGTGGAAATGGTGGAGAGATATGGATGAGATAGTAATTCAATTATATACATTCAGAATTGGTTGAATGGCTGCACTCAAAGGTCATTTGTTAATGGTTCAATGTCAACTTGGCCTGGAGTCTCTAGTGAAGTGCCCAGGGATCTGTGCTTGGCCCTGTGCTATTTAACATTTTTATCAATGACTTGGATAAAGGCTTGGAAGGCAAATTCTTTACATATGCAGATGACACAAACCTGGGAGGAATAACTGGAATATTGAACGTCAGAGTTGGTATCCAAAAAGATTTTGAGAGGCTAGAGCATTGGGTTGAATCTAATAACATAAAACCCAGTAATTTTACATGTAAAGTCTTATGATTAGGTTAAAAAAAATCAACTTTACAAATACTTGCACAGGCATGGCTAGACAGCAGTCGTTCTGAAAAAGATCTTGGGGTTTTAGCGGATTACAAGTTTGACAAAAATTAGCAGTGTGATGTGGCAGCCAAAAAAACTATTTTGATCTTGGACTACATTGAGAGGCATAGTTCCTAGGAATAAGGAGGTGATAGTCCTTCTGTTCTCTAGTCTGGTCAGACTACTGTGTTCAGTTCTGGGCACAATAGTTGGAGACAGACATTAATAAACTGGAAAGTGTCTAGAGGAGGACAACTTTGTTGTCATTGTTCAGTCAAGTCTGACTCCTTGTGACCCCACTTGGGGTATTCTTGGCAAAGATCCTGGAGCAGTTTGCCATTTCCATCTCCAGTTCATTTTACAGATGAGGAAACCGAGGCCAACAAGGTTAAATGATTTGCCCAGGGTCACACAGCTAATAAATGGCTGAGGTCACATTTGAACTCAGGTCTTCCTGAATCCAGACCTGGCCCTATCCATTGAGCCATCAAGGATATTGATAAGCCTTGAGATAAGGCTTGAGACTATATGAGGATAGGTTGAAGGAACTGGGTATGGTTAGCTTGGAGTGGAGAAGGCCTGTCATGTGGAAGGATTAGGTTTGCTCTATTTGTGCACAAAGGGTGGAACAAGGAGAACTGGGTGGAAGCCAAAAAGAAACAAATTTAGGCTAGATGTTAGGGAAAACTTCCTAATCATCAGAGCAGTCCAAAAGTAGGATGGGCTTCTTTGAGAGGAGGAGTACTCCACAACACATGCTTCAGCTGCCTTCAAGGCTGTTGGAACAAATCGTTCTTATCCATCCATTCCAAACACTGTCAATGTCACCTTTTTGTGACATTGCCCAAAAAACTATTATCATATAGGTGATGGGAGTGGGGTGGGAGGACTGAACATTTTTGAACAGGTAGTGACAAGGTTGTACCTGTGCACTAATACAATTATTATTTTGACAGCTACATAAAGCTTAAGAGGGAAAGCTCAGAAGCTAGAGGCAAGGAGACAAGCTAGGAGGTTATAGTAGAGGGCTAGGATGGTGATGAGGTGAGTGGAAAGGAGTGGTTAGATGTGGGAGATAGTGAAGAATTGGGATGAACAGGATTTGACTACTAATTTGGATGGGGAAGGTAGGAGGGAGAAGGAAGTTCAAGTATGAGCATAGAATCCCAGACGAGGACAGCCCAGAGACATAGGAGGCTCTCTGGTCCCCCTCTCCTCATTTGTATAGATAAGGAAAGTGAAGCCCAGGGAAATGTGAAGGTCACATAGCAATTCTAATCCCTTCCCTCTGAACTCATGGCCAATGGGCTTTCCACTGCACCATGCTTCTGGATCTATAGATTTGGAGTTAATTGGATAAAAATGATAATTTAATAAATGGGGGCAGGGGAGTTTTCTATCTGATAGAGAATCTAGAGAAAAGAGGGCAGAGGAAAAAGCCTTGGGAAACATCCATGCTTGGGAGGAGAAAGAGGAGCCAGTAAAGGAAATCCCGAGGGAGCAGTGAGACTAGGAGGTGGAACCAGGAAGTGTGACTTTCATTGTCGTTCTCTTGCTCTAAGGTCTTCGAAGGCTAGTACTTCCCCATTGAACCTAAATTCTGGCCTCTGAACTCTGTCTCCACTTTATCTTTTTCGTTCAGACACTCCTAGGATTCTTTAGTGTAAGGAACTCCCTGTATGGAAACTGCCTTGATGCCTGAGATAAAGCGCCTGTGTAGATAGACAACTCATCCAAGAGAGCTGCCTGGGACATTCAGAGGTTAGGTGATTTATCCGTGGTCACACAGCTAGGATGTCATAGGCAGAACCTGAATCTGAATGCAGGTCTTCCTGACTCTAAGATTGGCCCTTTATCCACTTTACTATAGCCCTTTTATCTATCCGTATTATTCCCCACCACTCTCCTGCATAAACATCTATAGAAGTTATACTGATTTCCTGACTTTCCTCCACATATACTAAACTCATTCCCATTTCCATGCCTTTGTTTACCTCCCCCAGCCCTCTTTAAATCCTATTCCTGTGACCATTTTCTTTAACAAAGTATTCTACATCCTTATTTGCCAGTGGCATGGAAAGGGGGATCTCCAAGAGTGTTTTCACTAGGTCCTACTTCCTCCATGAAGCCTTCTTGGGTTGTTCCAGCTTTATTGATCTCTCCTTTCTCTAATCTCTTAGGTCCTGAGAATCTTTCCCACAGCACTGAAATATGCCTGTATTACTTGTTATTACTCCATGCGTATTTAGATTGTGTCTCTTCTCTTTTTTTAAAAATAATTTTATTTTTCCCCAGTTATATGTAAAAGTAATTTTTTAAAATTTGAGCTTCAAATTCTCTCCCTTCCTCCCCTGTACCCACCCTGAGATGGTAAGCAGTTTGATATAGCTACTGCATGTTCAGTTATGTCTCTTCAAGGAGGCTGTAAGCCACAAAAGGACTGGAATTTTGTCATCTCCTTGTCCCCATGTGGTAGCAAGAGCATTTTATTTGGAGTCAAAAGGAAACTGGGACCTGAATCCCAGCTCTGTCACTCAATAGCTGTATTATCTTATGGGATGTGTGAGCTGGGCCACAACTTTGTGGATTCCCTCAGAAGTAGGACCAGGCCTGTGAGGCTTCAGAAAGTGGTCTCTGATGAGGTCTAGAGGTTTAGGGATGTTGGGTCCTGCCCTAAAGAATTTGACCCAAGCCTTCTTTCAGCCAAAGACAAGGTATATTAAAGATCCGCCATATTAGCCAAACTCTTAAGGAATCTGAGCACCTATGAGCTATTGGCTAGATTCTAAGAATTAGAGCACCTTAATGGAGACAAGATGGACCTTATATACAGAAAGACTATGGGAGGGATCTAGGAGTGGCCAAGTAGTCAGTGGGGACTGTGAGGTAATAGAAAGCCGGGGACCTGGACCACAAGGACAAGGGACAATGAAACCTACAGAGGATTAAGGGTGGAAAGTGGCAGGGGGTGGGGGGTGGGGGGGTGGGTGTAGGGTGGGAGGCATAGGGAGGTAAGATAATGGAGGGCTAGGGCTAGGTTAAGGACAACAGAATTCGCAGATTGGGTGTAGCCACATTGAAAGGCCAGTTGATGGGATTATAGCCTCAGGCAAAATCCAGAGATCTGACCATGTGGAAAAGTCCAGGGTTTTTCCTTTTTGGGGTCTAGATCCCATCCTCATCAGTCTCCATGGCCAACTGACCTGGTTCAAAGCCGGGAAGGGGCAGTGTAGCTTGGCAGAAGAAGTCCTGGATTTGGAGTCAGAGCGCTTGAATCCAAATCAGGGCTTTGCACTTGTGATCAAGACCTCATTTTTCTCATCAGTAAAATTAAGGGGTTTGGACAGATGGCTTCCAAGGTCCCTATCAACTTTAGATTAATGATGCTATGACCTTGAGCAAGTCATATAATTTTTCTGAGCCTCAGTTTCCCTTATCCACAGAGGAATAACACCTGTTGTACCTACATCATGGGGTTGTTTTGAGGATGAAGTGAGACCATGTATATTAAGTGCTTTGCGAACCCTAAAAGTGTCAGTTATGATTCCTGTTATTAGAGGAAATACTTGAAGGCTAAACACTGCTGTTCCATAGAGATCTACCTGTGTCCAAGAAAAAGTTTGAAAAAGGAAATGAAATTTTTCAAATGAAAGTGCTTAGACCCCCCTCTCTCCCACCCCCATGTTACATAAGAAGAAACTCAAGCTTTACTGAAGGGAAGTGATTTTCCCAAGGTCTCAAGTGGCTGAGCTGAGATTTGGACCTACGTCCTCCTTTGACAGCTAAATGGCTTGGAGTCAGGAAGATCTGAGTTCAAATCTGACCTCAGACACTTACTAGTTGCGCGATCCTGTGCAAGTTGCTTAACCCTGTTTGCCTCAGTTTCCTCATCTGTAAAATGAGCTGGAGAAGGAAATGGCAAAACCACTCCAGTATCTTTGTCAAGAAAACCTCAAATGGGGTCATGAAGAGTCGGACATGACTGAAAAAAAATGGCTAAAAGAACTTCCTCTAATTCCCAGTCCAATGCCCTTTTCCCCATATCACCCTGTCTCCTCAGAGCTTTGAACCAGGAAGCCTGGCCATGCAGATCACATTTCATAAATACCCCGCCCCCCCCAGGCCTGGCCCTACAGCTGGGAAATCCAGGAAGCTGTGGCCCATCTCCAGGTCACCTCAAAGCCCACTGTCTACACTGCCCTGCTGTTCATTCCTTGGTTATTATTGCTCATTGTCTCCACATCTGGAGATAAATACTTGCTGTTCTGCCTTCTTCTTCTTCAGGACAGCCTGCTCTTCTTTCATGCCTTCCTTTGATCTGAGCACCAGAAGGACGGACATAGGTCAGAAGGTTGCCAGGCTTCAACCACTGTGAAAGTGAGATAGTTGGCATTTTCACTGGGCCCGGGGTTGCTGGATGTGAGCCTCATTCAGAGGGCACTACTTAGGGATGATGGAAAGGGTCCTGGACTAGGAAAGAGAAGATCTGGGTCCTTGTCCTGATTCTGTCATTAAACAAGCTTTGTGATGGTAGTTAGAACAACCACAAGGAAAGAGGAGAAAGTCACACTGTACTTGTCTCAGATCAGACCACATCTGAGCACCACATTTTAGAAAGGACATTGATTAATCGGAGTTTTTCCAGGATGGCAGGATGACCACATCATAAGAGGCTTCCATAAGAGGAAGCAGGGACATTTAGTCTGGAAAAAAGAAGACTTGAGGCAAGGGCTGGAGAGAGGATGGAGCATGGAAACTGTTTTCACATATTTGAAGGGCTGTCACATGGAACAGGAATTATAGGATCATCAGATCAGAGGACTGAGAATTGGAAGGGTCATCTAGTCCAGCACTTCTTAAACTGTGGGTCATGACCCCATATGAGTCATGAGAAATTTGGCAACAGTGAAAGGTTTCTGAGTGCTCATTGACCAAAATTTGATTAAAAGTCAAACAAGTAATGAATCCGAGGTGTTTCTGGCAGCGTTTGCCCGTGCTGCATCGTGCAACTTCACTGCAGCCTTGGTTCTGAACACAAAGCATATGCACTGTGCATGCCTTCAGGCCACACAACATCAAGGAACCCTGTGTAGCAAGTGGAAAAAGTTTAAGAAGCCCTGATGCAGTCCAATCATCTCATTTTACCAATAGATTGTAAGCTCCTTGAGGGCAAGGACTGTCTTTTGCTTCCTTTTGTATCCCCAGTGCTTAGTAGATACTAAATAAATGTTTATGGATTGATTTATTTTACAGATGAGGAAACCGAGACTTCTCCAGTTAAGAGGGTGGCCTAAGGTCATACAATTAGTAAGTGCGTTGTTCTGCTTTGTAGAACTAGGAATGACAGACTTGATGGGAAAATAGGTTTGGGTTCAACTAACTGGGAAAAAACCTCAACTTCCTCTCAATTATTATTGAAAATCAATGGACCACCTTGATGGGTAGTGAGTTTCTCCTTATAGGAGGTATTTTAATTAAGGTTGGATAATCATTTGCTGGGTCTGGGTTATAGTTTAGAGAGACATTGATTGTAAGTTCTTTGAGGGAAGTGATTTTTTAAAAAAATCATTATATCCATAGCACTTATTACAGTGCCTAACACACAGTAAGCCCTTGATGAATATTTGTAGATTAGTTGAACTGGATGGTCTCAGAAGTTGGGGAGACCAGTTGGCCGAGAACACAAGATGCATGGTGGGGAGTAAAATCAGATGTCTGCAAAAGTTTCATTGGAACCAGATTGTGAAGGATTTTGAATGCCAAGTAGAGGAATTTGTATTAGAATCCCAGTGGAAATAGGAGCCATTGAAGTGTTTTGAGCAGGGGAGTGATATTGTTAAAATAGTGTTTTGGGAGTATATATCAATCCATCAACTAATCTATGAATCAAACAAACATTTATTAATAATTTACTATGTGTCAGGCATTGAGCTAAGCACTGGGGGTACAAAGACAAAGAAGCATGCATTCAAATGGGGGAGACAACATGTATGTATATAGATATATAAAAACTCAGGTATATACAAACAGAAGAGATGGAAAGCATTAGCAGCTGGGGTGGGCTAGGGGTGGGGGTGGAAAGAACCAGGAAAAGCCTCTGTTAAGAAGTACAATTTTTGCTATGATGTCTATCACAGAATTAAAACACTCACGCATTTTAATATAACAGGGGGTGGTAATTTGGGGATCTTCCTTGATTTGTTGAACTGAGGCATCTCCCATGATTCTGCATATGTGCTCTGGTCTTCTGGAGACGGACATGTTCTCTAGCTCAGAGCCTTGCAGTGACTACAGGGGTTCATCAAAGATGATTAGCCAAGCAGTCATAAGCAAACTCCTTATCAGTAGGTTATAAATGCTAGCCAGAGACTCAGTCCTCTCTTTTGTGATTACCTGGCTAAGGACTCTGCCCATTCTCCCTTGTGCTTCCAGCAAGGGGGAAGGGCAGGGAAATCCCTTTTCTTTCTCAGTCCTTAGCTTGAGGGCAGGCCAACACTACTCGGGCTCTTGGATATTAGAATATGTGCTTTCTAGGACTGGATTTCTCATCCCTCACTCCCTCTTTTGTCGTGTGCTCCCTCAGTCCAGGTTCATGAATGTCGTCCCAAGATGTGAACATTTTCAGTTCTCAAGATAAGCTCATGATTTTGAGAGGTCGGGAATTCCTAACTGATGCTGGCTGCCTAGCGGTTAGCAACTCTGATCCTCTTCTTTCTTAGACGAGGAGAAGAGGGCCATTGATAAGATCATCAGGAAACAGAAAAGACCATGCATTGACTGACCAGAATATCTGGCCTGGGTGAGTTGTTCAGACTCAGTATAAAGCTGAGATGAACATGAAATGTCTGTGTAGCACTCTCACAAAGTTGTCTTTCCCTCCTAGTAGACTATAACGGGTGTGATGGTTTATTATTTTATGTTTTAGCTATTTATTAATGTTCACTTAGGAGTCTTTTGAGTTTCAAGCATTTCTCTTGTGGTGGAAGAATTAACTAGTTGTCCTATACCTCGTTTTGGCTTTGAGTTCCTTATCTAGAAAAATTCTTTTAATTTCTCTTAGGGAGGCCATACCTAAGTTCTGTTGTAGAGATTTTCCCTAGAACTCTGGGGTAAGGACATAAGGAATAAAAGAGTGTGGGATCAGGCCACCTTCAGGATGGATCTGGGTCCACTTGATCCCAGAGCCAAGAGTCCCTTGTGGGAGGGAAGCCTCTGAGCCTTGGATGCATTAATAAGGTCAATTTGAAGTTTTTTATGGCACACATGCCATGTTACTTTATAAACAGGTTACCAGAATTCCTCCATCTTCTCTACCAGAACCAGACTTATGGAAGGCTTTTGACCTTGGCGTGATTATGTCGGGACAGATAGTGCCTGACATACAAAGAGTTTTCCAGTGCACAGCCATTTCTCCTTAAATATACTTATTGAATGCATATATTTAATATAGACACTGATTAATTTGGGGAAAATTTTTAAGCTCAAAGTTAATCCTTGAGTTAATTCCAACTTCTATGTAACATCTTTACATAGGAGATTTAGTTCTAATGAAATGCCAGCAATCTCCTGAATGGCACATCTACACAGCAAACAATACATGCAGAAAGAAATGAATTCAATTATACTTTTCCAAAGGTCCTAAAATCTAGGGCTTGTTGCCTATGGCCATAGAAAAGTCCAAGGCAGCCCTGATGACTACAGTATTAGGACCTGCAGTGGCTCAGGAGAGGGAAAAAGAGAGAACTAAAGGTCCCAATGCAGCCCTACAGTCTTAGAAGCCTTTAAAAAAAAAAAAAAGAAAAGAAATGTTACACTTTCTGGTCTTTTCATTTTTTTTCCCATGAGGTAGAAACTCTGAGTTTTGTGAAGTTAGCTTGGGAGGATGTAGGAAAGGAGAGAACCAGAGGGAGAAGAGTCAGGAATCTCTTTAATTATTTCACTTAAGGAAAAGGGGTTGGAAGATTTCCCCTTGTCCCATGCCCCCCGTCCTTCCCGGGGTGAAAATTACTTCCTTTTCACCTCCTGTGTGTGTCCTAGTGAGGTCTAACCTTTCTCTACACAGAATTCTTTTTTTGGGGGGGTGGGCGGGTAGGTGGTGGTGATAGGGTGGGAAAGAAAGGCATATGGAGAGGTATATTAATGGAAAAAGCAATGGATTTGGAATCAGGACCTGGGCTCAGATCTGGGCTGGTCTACTTACTATCTGCAGAGTCCTGTGTAAATCATTTCACTTTTTGTGGCCTCAGCTACCTCATCTCTAAACTGACAGCACTGGACTCTCTTAGATAATTACTAAGGATCCTTCCTGCACTATCCTATAACTTATATTTTGTGCGTCTTTCTGTTAAATCCTATGTGCTTACTAACCAGTCTTGTGGTCAGTCAGGTGGACTGTGGTCCCCTTGATTAATCAGTCAGGCAACACACATTTGATATACCAGGTACTGTTCTAGGTACTGGGGGCATGAAGTAAGGATGGAACAGTTCCTGCCCTCAAGGAGCTTATATTTTATTGGGAGAGAGGTAATGTGTTGATGAAGAAGGACCAGGAATTGAGGGTGGGAAGAGAAGAATGAAGGAAGAAGGAGGAATCCGTTTTTTTTTTTTTAAGTTTGTAGGTTTTAAGAAATTGGAACTTTTGGTAGGAAGAGTTTTTAAGACTGATAAAAAGTCACTATGGATGAGTACAATGAAAAATATTTCTGTTTGCAGATGGCCATCAAGGAGGAAAACATCTGGTAAACTAACATTAAATGGGATGGGGGAGAAGGAAGATAATGGAGACAGGCTTTTCCAATGAGGAAAATGCTTTCACCCAAAGGAATCAAGTTGTAATGGTGGTATCTCAGGTACTGTGACAGAGTTATTCTTCAGTGGATGGGAGCTCCCTAGGGTGTCTCAGATCACTTCACACAGGTCCCCTGCCTATGCCAGCCACTCCTAATGCTGCTTTTTGCCTGGCATGGAGACTTCTTCCTGGCATAGTATGAATGATCATCATAATTCACCAAGGCTCCCGCCTGGCCTTTCCAAATTGCCATTCCAGTGGCGCCTCATTGTTCCAAGGCTAGAGCTGCTTCTGGAGGGGTGAGCCACCCCTGAAGTCTGATGGAAGTCCCAGAGGGCAACCAGAGATGGCTGAGTTTATCCTGAGTAAACGTCAGACTGATCTCTTTGCAGTACAGTGGGTGCCCTGGTCCTCCTTCCTTCTTCATAATTGCCAGAACATAAAGAACTTAATTGTGTAGATGATGCAGTGGACTAGGTGGTATGTACTGGACACAGTGTTAGACCTAAGTTCAAATCCTTCCCCAGATACTTACTAGGTATGTGACCCTAAGCAACTCAATAGTTCTCAGCCTCAGTTTTTGCATCTGTAAAATGGGGATAATAATAGCACCTACCTCACAAGGTTGTTGTGAAGATCACAGATAACATGTAAAGCCCTTTGAAAATCTTAAAGTGGTAAGTAAATGCTGGCTATTATTATTATTATTCCAGCCTCAACCCTGCTATTTATTAGCTATGCAAATTTGAGCACCTAACCCACTGTAAATCTGAGCCTGTTTTTTCATTTGTATAAGGTAGATAATATCTGCTTTGTCTACCTGTAAAATTATACATAAATGTAAGCAACTTAAATCTGGTTTTTTTTTTAACCTTTTTGGCCTAGATCTATGATGCCACTGGTGTAGGAAGGCCCTGCCATGAGGAATCTTTCCCTTTAATAATGTGGAGGTAATTCTCTCTAGATAGGATGACCATGCCTCAGTCATTTAATGCAACTAAAATGAAGAGATTCTAGGCCCTTCTTCTTCTTAGCCTCTTCTTCTGTCCCCTTCGGTACAACTTCTGGGGGGAAGAATGAAAACTATTTAGTAATTTATAGTCTTAGAGAATTGCCCAGAACATTAAGAGTTGAAGTGAGTCACACAGCCGATATGTGCCATATGTGAGACTTGACCCTAGGTCTTTTTGACTCCCTGTGTGGCTCACCATGCACTATGCTATGTCTCATCAATACCAACAATTCTGATTCTTTTATGGAGGATATATTATCCTCCTAGCAAGATTGCAACCTCCTTGGGGGTGGTACTGTACTGTGTGATACTCACTGATCCTTCTAGACCTGGGAGTCTTGGGCTCCACACACCCTCCATGGATTAATTCATGGCAGGATTTCAGGGGACCCCTGGACTTTGATGGGAATAAAAAGTTTTTACTGATCTCTTTAGCATTTTTTTCAATTGTGAATATAGGCAACATATTTTTCCTGAGAAGCAGTCCATAGGCCAAAAGAGTCCAAGACATACCAAAAGGTTAAAACTCCTATTCTAGTCTTCGGTTGATTTTGCTTGTTTTAGAGAAGAGGAGACATTCTGGGGTAAGGGAGGTGTGACTGTCCTAGCATTTGTTGTTGGGTAGACTGAATTACAAAGGCCACGATATTCCTGATACAGGCAAAATCAGGACAGGGCACAGCTTTATGCTCGTGGACATAGGGCATGTCGCTTCTCTAGTGCTGAGATCCCTGTGACGAAGAAAGAGTCATAAACCCTGTGTTCTAGTTGTGGTTCTATTGTGCTGTTCAGTTGTTTCAGGACTCTTTGTGACCTCATTTGGGGTTTTCTTGGCAAAGATACTGGGGTGGTTTGCCATTTCCTTCTCCAGCTCATTTTAGAAATGAGAAAATGGAGGCAAACAGGGTGAAGTGACTTGCCCAGGGTCACACAGCTAGTAAATGTCGCAGGTCAGATTTGAACTCAAGTCTTCTTGACTCCAATCCCACTGCTCTATCCACTGCCTGTCAGATTTGTCTAAAAACATACAAATGGAGAAATTGAGGTTTAGAGAGACAAACTGACTTGCCCAAAATCTCAGAGAAAGATACTTTGGCAACAGAATTCTGGCAATATAGCCACAGCTAGATGGCATACAGCACTGGGCCTACAGTCAGGAGGACCTGAGTTCAAATTTGACCTCAGACACTTACTAGCTGTGTGATCCTGGGCAAGTCACTGAAACTCTGTTTGCCTCAGTTTCCTCATTTTTAAAATGGGGACAAAAATAGTTACAACCTCCCAGGATTGTTAGAGGATCTAATGAGATAATATTGGTAAAGTGCTTAGCACAGTGCCTGGCACATAGCAAGAACTATGTAAATGTTAGTGATTAGTAGTGGTATTCCATTTTCATCTTCATTTTCCTTTAAATTGTTCCACTATTCCAGTCTTATTCCAATAGGCAAAGAAGGTGTGAAGTCCTTCTATGGCCAAAGTGAGGGATGGAGTCCTTTACGCATGCAGTGCCTCTATCTTCTCTCAGGACATCAACTGGTGTCCAGCTCAGATGCTTTCATTACATGTTTCATGGGCCTCAGGGACACTCCTAAATTCTTTTCTCCCCCTAATTTTTAAACATTTTTATGTAAAATTTTGAGTTCCAAATTCTATCCCTCTGTCCTTCCCTCTCCTCCCCCCTCTCTGAGATGGTAAACAATCAAATATAGGTTATACATGTGCAATTAAATAAAACATTTCTACACTAGACATTTTGTATAAGATTCAAATAAAAGAAAAAAATTAAAGAAAGTGAAAAATTGCTTGCTTCAGTATGTGCTCAATCAACATCAGTTCTTTCTCTGGAGGTAGATAATATGCTTCATCGTGAGTCCTTTGGGATAGTCTTGGAGCATTGTATTGCTGAGAATAGCTACACCAATCACAGTTCTTCATTGAACAATATTGCTCTTACTGTTTATAGCGTTCTCCTGGTTCTGCTTACTTCACTCACCATCTGTTCATGTAAGTCTTTCCAGGTTTTTCTGAAATCATCCAGCTTGTCATTTCTTACAGCATAATAATATTCCATTACAATCATATACCATAGCTTGTTTAGCCATCCTCTAATTGATGGGCATCCCTTTGATTTCCAATTCTTAGCCACCACACAAAAGTGCTGCTGTAAATATTTTTGTACATTTAGGTCCTTTTCCCTTTTTTTGG
The DNA here is from genome assembly GCF_900497805.2 of Vombatus ursinus. Classification (NCBI taxonomy): domain Eukaryota; kingdom Metazoa; phylum Chordata; class Mammalia; order Diprotodontia; family Vombatidae; genus Vombatus; species Vombatus ursinus. The sequence continues at coordinate 66,772,867 of NW_020954569.1, read as the reverse complement.
ATGTCTTTGTAATATAGACCTAGGAGTGGTGTCACTGGATCAAAGGTTATACACAGTTTTATGGCCCTTTGGGTATAGCTCCAAATTGTTCTCCAGAATGGTGGGTTCAATTCATAATTCTACCACCAATGGTGCATTAGTGTCTCAGTTTTCCCACAACCCCTCCAACATCCAACATTTTTCTTTTTTTTTTTTTTTGGTCGTATTAGCCACTCTGATAGGTGTGAGGTGATACCTCAGAGTTGTTTTAATTTGCATTTCTTTGATCAATTGTGATTTTTCACATGACTTTGATTTGTCTGAACACTCCCTGTTCATATCCTTTGACTATTTATCAATTGGGGAATGACTTGTATTTGTTATAAATTTGACTCAGTTATCTATATATTTGAGAAATGAGACCTTCATCAGAGATACTTGTTGCACATTTTTTTGCCCAGTTTTCTGCTTTCTTTATAATTTTGATTGCATTGGTTTTGTTTGTGCAAAACCTTTTTTAATTTTATATGATCAAAATTTATCTATTTTACGTTTTCTAATGCTCTCTATATCTTCTTTGGTCCTAAATTCTTTCCTTATTCATAAATCTGGCAGATAAACTCTTAATTTGCTTATGGTGTCACCCTTTATGTGTAAATCATGTACCCATTTTGCCTTTATCTTGGTATAAGGTGTAAGATGTTGGTCTATACCTAGTTTCTGCCATACTATTTTCCAGTTTTCCCAGCAGTTTTTGTCAAATAATGGGTTTTTGTTCCAAAAGCCTGGATCTTTGGATTTGTCATATACTAGGTCACTATGGCCATTTACTATAATGTAACTTATACCTTATCTATTCCAATGATCCACCACTCTATTTCTTAGCCAGTACCAGATTGTTTCGATAATTACTGCTTTATAATACAGTTTGAGATCTGGTATGGCTAGACCACATTCTTTCGTATTTTTTTTTTCATTGATTCCCTTGATATCCTCAAGCTTTTGTTCTTCCAGATGAATTTTGTCATTTTTTCTAGCCCCATAAAATAATATTTTGATAGTTTGATTGATATGGTGCTGAATAAACAGATTTAGGTAGAATTGTTATTTTTATAATATTGGCTTTGCTTTCCCATGAGCAATTAATATTTTTCCAATTGTTTAGATCTGACTTCATTTGTGTGAAAAGTATTGTATAGTTGTGTTCATACAGTTCCCGGGTTGTCTTGCAGGTAGACTCCCAAGTATTTTTTATACCATCTATAATTACTTTAAATGGAATTTCTCCATCTCTTGCTGCTGGACTTTGTTGGCAATATATAGAAATGCTAGCAGTTTATGTAGGTTTATTTTGTATCTTGCAACTTTGCTAAAGTTGTTAATAATTTCAAGTGGTTTTTAGTTGATTCTCTAGGATTCTAGCTACAACACTGTATCATCTGCAAAGGACACTCCTAAATTCTTAGTTTCCCAGGTGCTGCCATCGCCACTTCAAATGTCTCCCCCCAACCAAAGTATCTCTGTATGCTTTCAAACTCCAGCAGAAAATCTGCATTAAATTATGGTCTCCTTCCCAGAGTTTGCCTTACACCATCTTTAGCTGTGCTCAAGGGAAATGGAATCCTGAGAACTTCCCCAATTAATTATCAAACTCTGAATCCTGACATTCTAGGAAATGTAGTCTTACTCTGACATGACTGTAATAACATTATCATAAAAGTATTATCATTATTACATGTCAATTATCAAGGCTACCCATCGCTTCTGCTGTAATTGGTACCTTCAGCTGGTGGCGGCATGAGTGGTCATTATTATTCTATCATCACTCACTCCAATCATGGATAATGGGTCAGGTGGGATGGATTACCTTACTTGCTAGAGTGCCTTACGATGGGCAACTAGTTCCAAGCCCAACCTCTAACTAAATAACTTTTCCTACAATAAAGGATGCCATATTGTGGCATGGAGATGGGTCATGGTATAAGGGGCTCCCCCAGTCTCTGTTTGGGGAGCAGAGTAAAAGTGCTGGCAAATCTTACTAAAAAGGAAATGCTTCAAGTATGAGTCAGTCCAGTGCCAGGCTTATTGTCTAAGTACCAACCTAATTAAAATAGGAGGAGCCCATCACCCCAAGTGATGGTTTTTGGCCATACTCAATCACGAAGACCATACACTAATGTGTGTGGAGGGTTCTGATATGGATTAGTGGAGGGAAACCTCCTCCTTCCCAACTTTCTAGTGGCCTGAAAAACCTGTTTTATGGGAAAGAGAGACTTTCTTCACCCTCCCCCAGCCCCCAACAGGTCTCTGCTTTAGAGATGCCTCTTCCTCTTGGCTGACAGCCTGCCCCTTTCCCCCCCCACCCCCACCCCAAGTCCTTCAGATCTGGCACTTACTTGCTTACAATGGTGGAGATGAGAAACCAGTCAGGTACCTGAAGGAGACTCCATTCTTTCTTCTCTTCCACTTGCTGTGTAAGACAGACTCAGGTATACCTGCACCAAACTAGGAAGGAGGGACCTGGTATAACCCAGCACTTCTTATATTGTGGGTGGTGACCCCCAAGTTGTGAAGTGCTAAAGTGGTAGTGAGTGGAAAAAGTTTAATAAGTCCTGGATATCCTGGTCATCTAATCTGGAGGCCACCTCCCACATGATCATTTATCCTCTTTCTTTCACTTTAACTTCAAGGTCATCTTACCCAAGGCCTTCCCCTTTGACAGACTGGTGGATAGAAATTTAGTAATATCCTTTTCTGTTGAATGACTGTGACCCCAATGTAGCTTTGCTTCCTCTTCCCATTCCTCCCTTCTCATGACCTCCTGGGCAACTCCAGAATAAGTCTAATAATAAACACTTCTTTTTAGTACATTGGCTGATTTGCTTCTTCTGTGGAAATCTCTTTGTTTTCCCAAAGCAGCTGCAATAAATTGGGGCAATAATAATTACAGATCTATATCGTTCTGAATAATGAACACTTTAAAAAAAAAAGCGAGATAGTCATCCACAAGAGACTGCATTCTCAGTTTTAAGCAATGATCTCAGGATTTATTTATTTTGTGACTTATGCTACTTCATTGTCTTAGTTGCCCCTTTCGGTCATCAGTGTGGAGGAAACTATAGTCAAAAGAAAACCCAGGGTATTAGCATAAAGCAGAGTTTACATATTATGTATTAAATAGATTATGTTTACAATAATGATAAATGTGCACAACACCTCACTCTCCCATCCCAAGAGGTCCTTAGACTCAGCTATTTAGATGTGCTTTTCACTTGAGGGTGGGGGATGGAGAAGAAATCATCTGGCCCATTCAGAAGTAGACCAGTACAGGAGTTGGCCCATCTGGGACTGGGCCTGATCCCTTGACAGTGGCTTCCAGCTGTGGGGAGTTTGAATGATCCAGCTGTAGACATCACTCAGTGGAGAAGACTGATTCATGTTTAATTTCAATTCCCTGAAACTCACCAAATATTTCTTAAGCCTCATGCCATTTATCAGGCTCTGCGCTAGAAGCTGGGGATACAAAGATGAAAAACAACCCACTTAAGCATTTCTTCTTGTGTGTGTGTGTCTGCCACCTTTTCTGCAGGCTCTCCTCTCCCATCCCCACAGGGAGGACAGCATAGATACAATGTCAGCTCTTTGGGATTAGGTGCCATTGGCCCACTTGGGCTAGCTAGCCCCTCAGCAGGGTTCAATAAAGACCTGACTGGTTTGGTTCACATTTCCTTTCCTTCTAGGTGGAAACTGAAATTTGGGGTCACCAAAGAAAAATCCTAGGAAGGGGCCTCCCCTTACAACCTAGAAACACATCAGAATCATAAAATGTTAGAGCCAAGAGATTTTAGGAATCATCTAGTTCAGCCCTCTCATCTTCCAGGTGAAGGAAGCAAGCCCAAAGAGGGAGATCGCCTTGTCCAAAGTCACTCTGCTAGAATTGGCAGAGTCAGAACTCCACTGGTCTTTATGTCCAGGCCTGTGGCCACACTGCCCCTCAGCACCTTTGCCCTTGAGGCTCTTTGTGGTAACCACTGCTCTACACTGCTCAGCAGCTGTCTCCTCCCTTACCCTCAACAAAGCCCTCCCAATCCCTTTCCCTTCCAAACAGAAGTAAAGCACATTTCAACAGGGATGACGAAATGTCAGGGTTGAAACATTTATTACTCAGACAATGTATTTCATAGCATACAGCGTTTCAGAACTGTCTCATCTCTCTTTCAGTATCACAGTCCTCAATAAGATTCACCCTTTCCCAGGCTCCCCCCTCCTACCCATCCCACCCTTGCATTTTCTTTAAAAAAAAAAAAAAGAAGTTTTTAGTTTAACAAATATGATCAATGATTAAATTAAAATGTTATTTTCTCCAACACAATAAATATATAGATATTATATCCTTCCCTAGCTTCTCTTATGTGCATGATTCCATGGTTGAATTAGAGGAAGTTAGGCCCTCTCCTCCCTCCCCACTCCCCCTCCACCCCCACTGCAATGTCCTTGCCTCCTTTCCCCAGGGGCATCTTTGGAGAGGAGTGGGGCTGGGGACAACCCCCTGTGACCAGCCCTGTGAAATTATGGGGCCGGCAGTTAAGTCCCAGACTGAGTGTAAGCCTAGAAGAAGAGGCTCTGACCAGGAGGGAGGTTTCTCCAGAGCCCTGCTGTGTGAGAGTTGCTGCAAAAATAAAATATATGTCATCATAAGAAAATAAATGGCCAGGCCTTTTGGGGATGATCAGTCTTTGTGACTTATCTGCTTGGAGCTGGAGAACCAACCACTTGCCCTCCCAAGCACCTCAATTCAGTTCACCCCCTTCCTTCTGAATCACAACTTTCCTCAAATGAGCTGCTTCTACTTGCCTGCATGGGAACATTGCTCTGGGGAAAAACACAAGCCAAGTGACTGTGAAGAAACACAAACCTTCTGTCTGGAAACCCTTTCCCATTAACTGAACCAATGCAATTCTGTGCTGGGTAGATTTTCTGCTGACAGTTTGTCGCTCTGCAGCCC
>NW_020954569.1:66737715-66767873 GCF_900497805.2 Vombatus ursinus | reverse complement strand
CACACACACACACACACACACACACACACACACACACACACACACACGGCTAAGGGGAGAGTTTCTGGGGGATTTTGATTTATTGTTATTATTAATTAAGCCCACTGGTACCTGGGGTCCAGCGGAAAAGTGGTGCATATGAAGGAAGAAGTCATCCATTGTGTGTCTAAAACTCATGAAGAAGCTTTAACGGGGATCCTTTGAACCCCCAGAGATAGGTCCTTATGAGATCACAGACACATTTCTGGGAGGTATGGGACCTCAGGACTACTGGAGGGGAAGTTGCCTATCTTTTGTCCCCTGTGCACTTCCATTCTCAGTTTTCCCAACATTGGGCATTTTAGATCAGGCAGATGATTCCCCACTGTCAACCCCTTCCCCCATGGCTCACAGTGGAGACAATTCATAAGAAAAGAGCTAACCAGTTCCTGCTGCCAGATAACAGCTGCTGACCACAGCCTTGGGGATACTTCCCCCTCCCTACGTCATGATCCAGGCCCTGGCTGATGGCCTCGGTATCTGGGGTTCTGCCTCCTGCAGATTTTCCAAAGCATGATCAGTGAGTGACATATTTCAAGCTCTTTCCATCCCTTAGAAAAATTAAATAAAATAAAAATAAGAAATAAATACTACCTCAGCCAACAATTACATTTACATGGATAGACAGGACAATCTGAAAACTTTAAGTTTACAAAGCAGCTGACAGCAAGACAAACATAGGCAGACTGGATTAACTGGAAAGTAATTCTAGAGGAAGGTGGGTTTCCAGTGTCTCAGGGGTTCTCTGGTCTTGTCTAGCGAAGGGGAGGAGTCGATTTGGGCTGTGGTACAAAGAAACAGACTGAAACCATTCAGCCTGATGCCTAAGACTACAGCTAGAAGGCAATCTCATCTCTTTTGAAGGAAAACTAGGATAAAAGCTGACCCTTGGGTTGGCTGGCCCACTGGGGAAAGTGCTTAAATAGAATGACCACTGGCTGTCGTGGCTTGGCTTCATGAATGTTCTCAGAAAGTTGCGGTCAATTGGGTATGAATTTGAAGCTTTAGAAAGAAAAGATTCAGTTTTCCTCTGTTCAGGGTTTCCCTTGAATACATTCAGAGGTCAAACTGGGCCTACCACAGTTCACCAAGTGAAGGCCAGACATGGCCCCAGGCTCAGGGCTGGGGAGATCAGGGCTCTCTGAGGCTGGGCAGAGTATTGCTTTGACCTGCCCGTGTTCTCATCAGATGGCGGCTCCCCAGAGTTTAGGCTTATTATTATTATTATTATTATCTGAAGCACTTCTCACAAGTTTGTAAAAGTAGCAGCAACTACATATAGAAAACGGCTTAAATGGTTATTCAGATTGGCCAGGAAGCGCTTTAAAGCAAGATTGACCTGTGTAAACCATATGTATGCCGGAAGCCACCATGACACAATACATAATTAAAAATATATTTATATGTATATATATATATATGTATAATAATTTACTTCTTCCACACTATCGCCATGAGAGTTAAGGAGTTTGACTCACAGGGTTAGTGTGGGAGAACCAGAGGAAGTAAGCCTCATGGCCCTACTGGGGACCCTTCAAAGAGCCCATTGCCTTGCCCATGGGGACATGCTTCCACAGCTCCCGAAAGGGACCTTGTCCATGAAAAGGTCTTTTGAGAAAGCCCCCCTTTACACATCAGAACTTCTTATCTTGGTTTTACACTATCCATCCCTTCTGCCCTCAGTTCCTCCCCTCCCCATTCTTCCTCTCTAACCCTATAGCTCATAGTTGGTTCACATCCAGTTATCTCTCCTTATTTTCACCAGAGCTTTGGGACCAGATCCACTCTCTTCACACATATTTATAGCTTTAGAAGGTCTCCTCTGATTACTCTCCTTGGGTGGATCAGTGGTTTCTGCCCTTTGTTGTTTTCTCCCACTAGAACTGGCTGAGTCCACCAGGAGACTGTCTTTCTTCTGGCATTCTACAAGTATCCTCACCATCACTGAATAATTCAGGCCAACGGCTGGAAACTTTTTATACCACAGGCCTCTGTTTAGGCTGAGCAGGTCCCCAGGGAGCAGTGGCAAGTTTAAGAAGTCAGGGAATAGGAGAGAAAGAGAGGGCATGAGAAAAGAGAAAAAAATGGGAGGTGGGTGAGAAAAAAAAAGAGAAAAAGAAGACTGAGGGAGAAAAAATTATGGTAGGGAGGACAGTTGCCTCATTAGCTTCTGTGGTACAGTCTGAGAACAGCAGGGTTAGGGAAGACCTCTATTTTTCTTTCTTCTCATATTGGTGGGTAGGCTTGTTTTCAGGGAATGGGCATGCAAAATCATCTGCCAGGGAGTGGACCTGGGAGAATGTTTGCCCCCTGACTCAGGTGGGTGTGAATTCTCTTGCCAGGGGAAAGTGACTCTGAGGTTTGGTCACAGTGGGGCTGGTAAGAGACTGCCTTTCCTTTCCTAATATCTCATTCTCATTAGCTCTGAACAAAAAAAGGGAAAACCTCATTCCTTAGGAGTACCAGGCTTTAGGCCTGAGCAGCCAGAGAGATGATTTAGTGAGTGGCAAACCTTAATAAAGGTGCAAATAAAGAAGCTGCTGAAATCTGACATCATTTCCTGGTCCTTGTTCAGGTCTCTTGTCCCCAGAAAGTGAGTCGTTGAAGAGCCTGTTGAAAATATTTAACTAGGGTTGTCCTAGAAAACCTTCCTGGCTTCCAAGAAACAAATCTATGAGATTTCTCTATCTTGTCCAAGTTATATTACTCAAAACAGTACATACTGTATTGAATGTGATGCAGCTGGGTAGAAGTATGGGGGGGGTAGAATAGGGTTTTGTGGAGAAAAACAGGCTGTTAATACAGGTGATCCCAGCTGAGCCTCAGAAACCTAGAAAGCCATCTCACTCACTAACAATGGTTGTGACATTGGCTCTAGAACATCTCCATCCTGAAGTACCCACTTTCATCCTCTTCCTAATAACACTGTGCTCCAGTGGGCGCTTGCTTGACTTCTACGCTTCCTCAGTGGGCCACAGAAACACTTCTGGACTGGCTTTTGATCTTGGTAGGGGCATCCTTCCATGGAAGGGGAATGGGGTACCATGATGTAGGTCCAATCAGTTAAGACAGGGGCTAGTCAGATCAGCACCCTGGGCAATGTTATTCATTTTTCAGCCTGAGGCCCTGAGAACAGACTACAGTACACACCATGGGGATACCTCCTTTGAGCCTGCAAACACCATGAGACTCCCTCCCCCCCTTCCCCTTTCCCATTTACCAGCCTCTTTTCCTTGTATTTCCCAAGGTCCTCTGGGGCTAGGGCCAAGTTAACTGAACAGTCCTATGGACATAGTGCTAAGGACCCCAGTACAGAACTTGGGGAGGAGGGATAATCGTAGGTCAGTGCCCAAATGACACGGCATAGCACAGGTTTCTTGGAGGAAGCCCCTGCTGGACCAGAAGCATTTGATTATCTTAAATGGCTACTACTCCATGAGGCCTGGACTGTGGTCCCCTAGACCTGCCCTCCCCTGCCACTCAGGGGTGCTCACAGAGTGTATGCTGGAGGCTCTCCTCACAGAGAAAAGAGACTTCAAAGTCACTGTCTTTTTATAAAAACAGCCTCCCAAGAGTACAAACGCAACTGCAAACATCCCTCCTCCTCCTGTGTTTCAGGAATTAAAGGGAAGACAACTGAAGTCAGTTTGGTGGAGGGTGAGGGGCTGGGGGGGACCTCCAAGCCCTACCCAAACTAAGCTCTGCTGGACAAAAGTCGTCAATTACAAGCGTCTGGTGCGGACCTTGTGTTCTTTTGTCCTCCCAAGACATCTGCCATGCGTCGCCTCCGCCAGTTGGCTACTGCAAGCTGACATAATGGGGAGTGGGGGTGGGGTGGGGTGGGAAACAATACCAGGCCAGACTCGGACGCCTGTTTTCAACCCTCTGTGGTCTTTTCTGACCCAAATGGTGTCCCAGGGTGAGTGAGCGTCTGTTACGGCTGTAATGGAGTCACAAGAATGAACCCCCTCCAACAGAAACCCTGTGGGGTAGGGAAGCAGGGGGATATGGAATTCAGAAAATAGGTAGGGAGATGGCAGGGGGCCCCTGCTAAAAAGAGACATGCATCCTTTATGGATGTGTATTGCCGCATGCATGGAGCAGGGGGTGGTGGCTCCTCTTAGGTATTGGATCCTGAGGGTTTTGCTCCTTTCCCTCTGAATTTGCCATTGGGCCTATCTGCCTTGCTTTTCTGCTTTCATTTAAGGTGCATGGTCTTTCTCCTACTCCGGCCATCCCCTTTCCTCCTGGTCCTGTCTTGTCCTGTCCCATCCTGTTCCCTGCCCTCCTTGGCCGCCCCCCCCCCCCCCCCCCCGGCATGCCTGCCCTCCCGGCCCACCCCACCCTGCCTCCTCAGGCTGTCAGTTTCTGGATGGTTTTGTTGTAGTACTGGGTGATGGTTGGTGTCAGGGGGTTCCAGTTGTTGGCATGCAGCTCGATGACCTCGAGAAGCAGCGACCGTGTCAGCATTGACTCCGAAGGGCACAGCATCTTGTCCCGGGCGCTGGCCAAGAGCTCTGTCATCATTTCGGGCAGCTGCTCTTCCAGCAGTCGACCTGTGCTCTGCAGCTGTCGACAGAGAAGGGCAGGAGTCAATGCTTAGGAGAAAAGACTGAGTGGGCCAATGGGATACTTCACTCCTCTGTCCCCTTCCTACCTGACTGGGAGAGGAAGTAGATAGACTTCAAGACCTCTCTAGGTTCTGAGGCAGATGGCAGGTGAGAGCCTCTGTCCTTCAAGGAAGAAGTCAAACTAGGAGAAGAGTCTGGGCTGGGAATAATTGACTTCTGTAGTTTTTAAACTGAACATCCCAGCATGGGGAAAGGAGACCTGGATGCTATCAAGCTGTCCAGTGGGAAAAGATGGATCCTTAGAATGGGAGTTCCCAACTATGTCCAAAGGGCTATAATTGTGCATACCCTTTGACCTAGCAATACCACTTCTTGGGCTGAATCCTAAAGAGATCATAAAAATGGGAAAAGGACCCACTTGTACAAAAATATTTATAGCAGCTCTTTTTGTGGTGGCAAAGAAGTGGAAATTGAGAGGATGCCCATCAGTTGGGGAATGGATGAGCAAGTTGTGGTATATGGATGTAATGGAATACTATTGTGTTATAAGAAATGATGAGCAGGCAGCCTTCAGAAAAACCTGGAAAGACTTGTATGAACTGAGGCTGAGTGAAGTGAGCAGAACCAGGAGACTGTTGTACACAGTAACAGTCATGTTGTGTGATGACCGACTTTGATAGACTTAGCCCTTCTCAACAATGCAAGGATCTAAGACATCTCCAACAGTCTCATGATGGAAAATGCTATCCATATCGAGAGAAAGAACTATGGAGCGAATGCAGGTGGAAGCATACTATTTGCTCTCTTTTTTTTTGTGGTTTTGTTACTGTTGTTTCTTCTTTCTTGGGGATCCTCCCATTGGTTCTAATTCTTCTTTACAACATGACTAATGTGAAAATATGTTTAATATGAATGTATATTCACAGAGAGCCTATATCAGATTGCACGCTGTCTCGGGGAGGAAGGGAATTTAAAACTCAAAATCCTATGGAAGTGAATGTTTAAAGCTAAAAATAAATAAATAAAAGAATATTAGTTCCCAAATAGTATCATTAATTACATATGTTAGAATTGGTTCCTGTAACTTATGTGTTTTCAAAATTAAAAAAAAAAATCAAATCTACCCTTAAAGGGCAAAGATTTGCCTTCACTGAGAATGCTCAAGAAAACATGCGCCAGCCTCTGAAGGTTCTCCATCTCCAAAGAGGCATCCCAGGGAATCTGAGCAGTTAAAGGATGCTCAGAGGCTATCTGCTCCAATCTCCTCGTTTTACAAATGAGGAAACTGAGGCCTAGATAATAATAGTGCCTGCCTACTAGGACTGTCATAAGGATCAAATGAGGTAATATTTGTAAATAGTCTTGCAAAAATAGGATTATAAGTGCTAGCTAGCATTGGTTGTAGTAGTTTGGCCCAGGTGCTCTCCATGGTGCCAGGCCACTGCTGAGTGCCTGTGTCAGAGGGATAGGAGAGGCTGGGGTCATTGCTGGGGAGGGGAATTCCTCCCTGGGCCAAGGAAAACACTTAGAGCAGAAACTAGCTGGTAGGAAGGCTGTTAGCCGAGGGCGCAAAGAACCCCAAAGTTGTCCTCTCCTGCCTACCCCTCCAAAAATGATGTTCCCATTCCCGAGTCAAGCTGTACAGTAAGCTCACAGAAGGCCTTTCCAGAGATATAAATGATTTCTTCTGAGGAAGGAGGAAGAACAAGGAGTGGTGTATGTGTGTGTATGTGTGTATGCGTCTGTGTGTATTTGGGTTAGGGGTTCAGGATGAATACAGAAATACCAGCAGGAAAGCCCTGGCATGGGGCTATGGACTGCTGTCCTGGCCAGGGAGAACTGGCTTTGGGTTAAAGAACAATGAGGCAATTGGAAAAGCTGGAGTATGGGCATGGTGGGAGAAGGGGATTTTTATATACACACGTGTATCTACATATTAATACGTGCATAATACATGTAGATACACGTGTATATGTACGTACATGTATATATGTATAAATGTATAGTGTTTCTATAGCTCCTATGTGCCAGGCACTGTCCTAAGCATATGTAGATATTTATCTCATCTGATTCTCACAACAATCCTGCAAGGTAGATGCTGTTCTTCTCTTCATTTTACAGATGAAGAAAATGAGGCAAACAGAGGTTAAGTGATATGCCCAGGGTCACACAGCATTACCTGTGTTTGGGGATGGATTTGAACTCAGTTCTCCTTGACTCTAGGTCCAGTGCTGTATCCACTGAGCCACTTAGCTTCCATGGGGGTATGGAGTGTTCTGACCCATACTGGAGTTCGCCTTTGACATCTTCCCCCTCCCCCTTATTATTATAGCTAGCATTTATAGATCGCCTGAAGAATTACAAAGCACTTAACAAATATCATCTCATTTGACGCTCACAACAACCCTGGGAGTTAGATGCTGTTGTTATCTCCATTTTTACAGATAAGGAAACTGAGGCAGAAAGTGATTAAGTGCTTGCCCAGGGTGACACAGCTAGGAAGTTTGAGGCAGGATTCAAACTCAGGCCTTCTTGATGTCAAAGTCAACACTCTATCCAAGGTGCTCCCTGGGCATAGGGCCCTGGCAGGTCACTCAACCTCTCCATGATTAAGACAACTTTGTAAGATAGAGAAGGTGCTCATATGTATTGCTGGAGGAAATTCTAGAGTGCAGTAAGACTCCAGACACTCTCAGAGCTTGAGGAATTTTTTAGTTCCTGGTGCCAACCTTCTGCCCTGTCTTCTTATCACTCTGGCTTCAGGCTTTTTGTTCCAAATATTCATCCTCTTACTTCCCGTCGTTGCTTCCCCAGCCTCTTCCCCACCAAGCCCATTTATCTGCCCCTGCCTCAGCCCAGAGTACATATCCTTTGTTAAAAGGGAAGGTTTGTTGTCTTTTTTTTAACCAGACATGATTTTACTGGTATAGCTTAGAGAATACTCCATGGATGAAACTCTCTCCACCAATGCCAACTGATAACCTGCTCTGCAATTCAAAGTCTTAGAAGTGATTAAAAGTCTATAAGTGATTAAAAGATTAGGTGACTTGCCTAGGGTCACACAGACAGTTATGGGTTAGCCATGGATTCAAACTCAGGTCTTCCTTACTCTGAAGTCAACTTTCCAACCAGGATACAATGTAGCCTCTCAAAAAGGAGATTAGACCATGTCCAAAACTGGACGATTCTACAGATTCTAATGTCAATGGTTGGATGTCAACATCCATCCATGTAGTTGACAACTCCTCTTTGCCTTTGTATGCCTTGTAGCTACAGATGCAAAAAAATTCATCGCTCGGTGGCCAACCTTTTGGTGCTGACCTTCCCTGCCCTTATCTGAGCTGGCCCTCAGATGACAGGCCTGCTATTGGCACCAGGCTCATTCTAGTAGTCTTTTCAGCTTGGCAGGCCTGGAACAGTCTTCAGAACTCAGGGTCACTTCATGTGGCAGAGGATTTTAGTAGCAGATGTTAAAGGCATACCCACCTCCCTAAAATGGAGGGATTCAGTTCCTTCAGAACCAAAAGAATACTGAAAAACAGAAAGCTTCAGAAGAACATAGGGCATTGTCAAAGGCATTTGATGTTAGGAACAAAAGTTGTAGGAACTCTCTATTCCTGAGGGTTTCCAGGACCCATCCCCTGTGACTGCAGAGGGTCTCACGCACAAAGTATCTTCATGTAAGCCTATGCTATTGAAGTTTGTTTGACATTTACGTTGGGCGTGTGTGTGTGTGTGTGTGTGTGACATCTGGAGGGGGGAGGGAAGAGGGAGGATGTAAGTCCCTGGAGTAAGAACTGGGCTGGGGAGGTGTGAGCACCTGGGGGAAGAGGGAAAGGGATAAGCATTTATATAGTACCTACTATGTTAAGTGCTTTACAAATATTATCTCGGAGAATTTTGTAGAAGGGGGATCAGGGAACATTTGACAAGAGGGTCCTTCTATATTAACCCCATTGAGCTGGGAAAGTAAAAGTGGGGAAGTCCAGCAAAAAGAGACCAGGCATATGGGAAACCAGGTAACAGGAGCCTTTGGGAGACCATGCCTTAACACAAAAGAGTGACTCTAAAGGGGGAAACAGTTGGCACACAGCAGGCTGATGAGAGGGGAGATCATTTGGAGCAGAAGGAGCCATTTTGGTATCTTTCCAAAAGCAGGTTGATACCTGCTTGTTTGCAGAGGTTTCTTTGTCTTTGTATGCCTAATACCTAGCAGAGTACATGGCACATAGTAGGTGCTAAAAAAAATGCTCTAAATGAATTGGAGTGAAGAACCCTGTCCTAAGTAGAAGGTGAGTTGCTAAAAAGTGGTCAAAGAGGCAAATCTAATATTTCTTCTACCCTTTACCCCTAGGTCTGATAACGGGCTGCTCTGACCTAGGACAGAAAGAGTTAAAGAACTATCAGTCCTGTCTATTGAGATACCTTGCTCATGAATGTTTGTCCCTGATGGTGTCAAGGGTGGTGGAGCAATGGCCTTATCATCAGAAGACCTCTTGGGTACATCGGAGTCAGAATTCCTTTTGGCTATGGATTGGACCAAGTAGCTGCTAAGGTCCCCCATTCTCAGATCTATGATCTGGGTCCCAGTCCCAGCTCTGTCATTAAAATAATTGTTTGACTTTGGGAAAGTCTTAACACTTAACTCTTATAGGCCTCAGTTTTCTCATCTCAAAATGAGGGCAATGGATTAGATGACCTCTAAGGGCCTTTCCAACTCTAGACATCTATGGATGTGTGAGTTTAAATCTGTGGAGTTTCCGTGGTGTTGGAGGCCCTGTTCCTTCCTTTAAAGGGCAACAGAACCAAAATGTCACAATAGTCTGTCTCCCACTTTCTTTGTCTTTGCACAGGTTTTCTCTGGGTGGAATGCTATCCTTCCTCACCTCTGACTTTTGTTATTCTTGGATCCCTAGATGCTTCCTTCAAGTCTTACCTCTCTCAAAAAGCCTTTTCAATTGTTAGTTCCCAGTTAAGTTCTCCCTGCCCCCCCATGTGTATTTCTATTGTATGTAACCTATATTTACTTGTCTGTGAATACATAGTAACCCTCCAGTAGAATGGAAGCCCTCTGAGGGCAGCCACTACCTCACGTGTGCATTTCCTCATCTGTATAAAGAAGGGGATGGATTACACAGCTTCTAAAGGCCTTTCTAGCTGCGAATCTGTGACATTATGAGTCCCAGAACCTTACACTGCATCTGGCACCTAAAAGGCATTAAAAAAAAATTGTTTTAATTCAATTTTATTTTCAGTTCTAAATTTTCTCCCTCCCTTCTCCTCCATCCATTAAAAAGGAAAGAGAAATGAAGCCCATTATAATTCATGCAAAACCAATTCTTGTATTAACCATGTCCAAGAAAACAAAAGAAAATATCCTTCAATATGCACCAAGACCCTCTCTCTCTATCTGGAGGTGAGTAGTTTCATTATGAGTCCTTTGGATTTGTAGTGGGACATTGCACTGATCAGAGTTCCTAAGTCTTTCAAAGCTAATTATCTTTACAATATTGTTGTGAGTGTATAAATTGTTCTCCCTGGTTCTGCTCACTTCATTCCATATCAGTTCACACAAATCTTTCCAGATTTCTCTGAGATCATCCCCTAGAAGGCACTTTGTAAAATACTTTCTGATGGATTGATATGCACCTACCTCCATGGAACAGCAAAGGACTGCATCTTCCTTCACGTCCTGAGATTGCAACAACTGCAAAGGAAATGGAACAGAAGGCACCAGTCAGGAAAGGTACTTTCACATCCCCCCATTTGGAGGACAGTATTCAGGCACAATCACGGCTCACCCCTGGAAACTCCAACTGGCTGATGGTAAGCATACAGTGCCAGGCCTGAAGAATCAATGACCTTGGTCAACTTCCTGGGGAGCTGAGCCAGGAGCCCTTTATTTTGCTGCCTGGGCTTTCACCTTTCACGAATTTCTAACCTCCTGTTCTCCCTCACCCCTGAGCTTGCTTGGCTCATTGGGTTCAGACAGAAGTCACGCCTGATTTTATTTTATTTTTACCACCTTCTGCTGTTGTTGCTATACCAGCGTGATTAACCTGGCATCACGTCCTAGCACTTGACAGTAGTAGATTTCAGGAACAGAAATTGCTCTGAATTCTTTTTATGTCTGTATATCCTGTGCCGCAGACCACAATAGCACATTTCCTAGGGTTTATTTCCAAAGGGAAGAGTCTGAATGATGGTTAGCCTAGCCTTGGAGTCTGGAAGCCTTGGGCTAATGTTTGCAAATACTTAATGTTGGCAAATCACTTCATCCCTCAAGGCTTCAGATAACTCTAGGTAAGACTCTAGGATGAAGAAGAGTTGTTACTTGACTTTGGAAGAAGGAGTACTCTACACTAATAAAATCATGAACTCAGAACCTCCATTGCCAGAAAAACAATTTACAAAGGAAAAGAGAATTTAGAGGGTTTTTTTTTATTCATTTGTATTCATCATTCATTCATCAGACATTTATTTTTTTATTTTTTATTTTTAATTAATTTATTTTGATTTATCAACAATCACTTCCATATGCTTTTGAGTTTAAAATTTTTCTCCCCCTTCCTCCCCACCACTCTCCCCAAGACGGTGCACAATCTGATATAGGCTATACATACACATTCCTATTAAACATATTTTCACATTAGTGATGTTGTAAGGAAGAATTAGGACCAATAGAAGGAACCACCAGAAAGAGGAAACAAAAGTTAATAGAAGAAAAAAAAATAGCCAATAGTATGCTTCGATCTGCATTCAAACTCCATAGTTCTTTCTTTGGACGTGGATAGCATTTTCCATCACAAGGCCTTTGAAGATGTCTTAGATCCTTGTATTGCCAGGAAGGGTTAAGTTTATCAATATTAGTCATCACACAATGTGGCTGTTATTGTGTACAACTCCTGGTTCTGTTCACTTCACTCAGCATCAGACCATACAAGTCTTTCCAGGTTTTTCTGAAGGCTGCCTGCTCATCATTTCTTATAACACAATAGTATTCCATTACATCCATATACCACAACTTGCTCAGCCATCCCCCAACTGATGGGCATCCTCTCAATTTACAATTCTTTGCCACCACAAAAAGATGTGCTATAAATATTTTTGTACATGTGGGTACTTTTCCCATTTGTATGATCTCTTTGGGATATAGCCCTAGAGGTGCTATTGCTTGGGTCAAAGGGTATGCACAATTTTATAGCCCTTTGGGCATAGTTCCAAATTGCCCTCCAAAATGGTTGGATCATTTCACAACTCCACCAACAATGCATCAATGTTCCAATTTCCCCACATCTTCTCCAACATTTATCATTTTCCTGTTTTGTCATGTTAGCCAATCTGATAGGTACCTCAGAGTTGTTTTGATTTGCATTTCTCTAATCAGTAGTGATTTAGAGCATTTTTTTCATATGACTATAGATGCCTTTAATGTCTTCATCTCATCAAACATTTATTACGGACACCCATTGGAGTGATACAAAATTTAGATAAGGTGTAGTAGCCACCCTAATGTAGTTTACAGTCTGGGAGGAGGGGGATAACACACAAATAGTACTATACTAGACATTCCTGTTTCGTTGTTCAGTTGTTTCAGTCATATCTGACTCTTCATGACCCCATTTGGGTTTTTTTTTTGGCAAAGACACTGGAGTGGTTTGCCATTTCCTTCTCCAGCTCATTTTACAGATGAGGAAACTGAGGCCAACAGGGTTAAGTGACCTGCCCAGGATCACACAGCTAGTAAGTATCGAAGGCCAGATTTCAACTTAGATCTTCCTGACTCCAGGTCCCATGCTCTATGCATCGTGCCTTCTAGCTACCCCAAACATCCATGAGAGGAGTTACTAAAATCAAGTGCTGTGTAAGGTCCAAGGAGGAAGGTCACCTGTAGGACCAATTAATCAATTTATAAACATTAAATGCCTACTACATGCCAGGCACTGTGCTAAGCAAGAGATACAAAGGGGGCAAAAGACAGTCCCCGGCCTCAAAGAGCTTACAATCTAAAGGGAGAGACAATATGCAAACAAATATAAACAAAGCAAGCTATATACAGGATAAATAGGAAATAATTATCAGGAGGAAGGTACTGGAATTAAGATCAGGGGAGCTTCCTGGAGGATTTGATTTCTGAGTTGGATTTTAAGGGATGGGTAGGAATTCAAAAGATAAAGGTGAAGAGGAAAGCCATTCCAGGGAGGGGGAAGTGTGTGAGCAAAGAAAGGCATGGTTGGTGAGTATAGTGGATGTTAATAAGACCCACCTAGTACAACTGGACTGGAGCATATAATGCATGGAAAGAGGTTCCATGAGATAAGACTGGAAGGTAGGGTGGTGCCTTGAATGACAGAGAAAAAAGCTTGAACAGAGCTTAGAATAGTACCTGGCATATAGTAGGCACTAAATAAATGTTTACTGATTGACTGATTGATCTTTACTTGGTAGGCAATAAGGTGTCATTTGCTGGCCAGGGTAAGAAGGATGGATTGGTGTTGGATAAGACTAGAGGTGGAAAGACCTGAAAAGAGCAGATGTGGGAAGACTGGAAAAAGCAGTGTTCTGGGGCAGAAGGCAAACATTCACTGATAGGACCATGAAGGAGCTGGTTGTTACAGCATAGAGATTATAGCCTAGAGACTATCATGGGCCTGACTAGGGCTAGGGAATTGTACCTATTCAGATAGGTGGCTTAGGAAGGTCAGGTGCTGCCCATTCAGTACTTTTATGCACAATTCCAATGACTTTGTTCTGGTGTGTTATTTATGGATCTCCAACTACACCCTCTCATTCTTCTACCTCACCCACTCTCCCAGTGAACCTGCTCTTCACCCTAATTTCAACGGCCATTTGACCTATCATATTCTCCCAGTTCATCCTCCCACATTCTAACTTTAATTACCTGGGTATGGGCCTAGCTAGCCTCGGATGGTTTGCCACTTTATTTCACCATCTCCCTTTCTTCTTTTTCTCTTTCCTTTCACAGTCAAAGTCCTAGAAAAAAAGTCTTCATTTCCTCATGCCCTATTCATCTCTCAAACCCCATTCAATCTGGTTTCTAGTTATGCCCCTTAGAAAATGAAAATGATCTCTTTAGGGTCATATCAATGACCTCCTAATTAGTAAATCCAATGGCTTTCTCTCAGTCCTCAGACTTCTTGACCCCCCTGAAGGGTTTGTTATGGTGATCACTCTTTTCTCCAGGACACTTGCCCATTCTTGGGTTTTCATGGCACTACTCTCCCTTTCTCCCTTCCTCTTTCCCCATCTCCCTCTTTCCCCGTCTCCCTCTTTCTCCATCTCCTTCTCTCCCTCCCTCATCTCTCTCTCTCCCTCTCATCTCTCTCCCTTCCTCCCATCTCTCTCATCTCTGTATCATCTCTTTCCCTCCCTCCCTCTTATCTCTCCCTCCCTCTCATCTCTCTCTCTCCCTCTCATCTCTCTCTCTCTCTCTCTCTCTCTCATTTCTTTCTCTCTCTCTCCCCTCCCTCTCTCTGTTCTCCTCCCACATCTCTGGGCACTCCTCAGTATTCTTTGTGAGATCATTATCTATGTCCTGCTTCTACGTATGGGGAATCTCGGGGTTTTGTCTCGAGGCCTCTTCTCTAGTCTCTCTTCACTCCCAGTGATGGCATCAGTGCTAATAGGTTCTGTTATCATCTCCAAGCAGAAGTCTCCCAAATCCAGCCCTCATCTCTTTCTTGAGCTCCAGTCCCACATCCCCAAATGCCTGCTGTACATCTTCACCAAGAAGCCCACGGCATCTCAAACTTGGCCTGTTCAGAACAGAACTTATCTTGCATACCAATTCCTAACTCCCATTATTTCAGTCGTTCAGGTTTGAAACCCAGAAGTCATTCCTGGTGCTTTCTGCTCTCTTACTCCCGCACATCCAATCAGCAGCCAAGTCTTGTCTTGTCTGCCTCCACAACAGAGCTATGACTATCTCTGTCCTCCTCTCTCTGCTCACACCAGCACCCCATTTGGGCGCCCATCACTTCTGGCTGAGACGATTACAATAGCTTCCTAATTGGTCTCCTTGCTTCCAGCCTCTCCAGTCTCTAATCAATCTTCCACACAGCTGCCAAAGTGATAATCATTCTTTTAAAGCACAGCAGATGTGACTGGGTCACTGTCCTGTTCAGCGTTGTCCTATTATCAATCAGGATAAATGCCAAACTCTTCCATTTGACATTTAAAGTCCTCCAATATAAAGACCACTGGCTCTTGAGACAGAGGACCTAGAATTCAAATTCTGCTTCTGATAATTAAAACCTCAGTGACCACAGGCAAATCCCTTAGTCTCTCTGGGCCTCAGTTTCCTCACCTGTCAAATGAAAGAAGGGTTGAACTAAATGTTCTCTGCTGTTCTTTCCAGGTCTAAATCTATGATCCTATCTTTCTAGGCTAATTTCAGATTATTCTGCATCACAAACTCTATTCAAGTTAAACTGGCTTATTTGATGTTCCCCATACAGACCCATTCCTTTTCATGGTTCCTCATGCCATGGATATTCTTCCTTCTCGCTTGTGTCTCTTGGAAGCCCTAAGTCCTTCTTTGCTACATCTTACAAGAAGGTCTTTTCTGATATTTTCAGTTGTTGCTGCTCCCTGCTTCTGAATTTGTTTTGTATTATTTTTTAATTAATTAATTAATTTTATTTTTAAATTAATTTTATTTATTTTTCATTTATTTATATGCATGCATGCCATTTCCCCCTGATAGAATGTAAGCACTCTGAGGACAGGGACTGCTTCATGTTTGTCTTTTTGTCTCTAGCACCTAGCTCAGTGCTTTGTACACAGTAGTCACTTAATAAATGTTTGTTAAATTGAACTGAATCATAGTCCCTAGTTTTCTTCAATGATTGTCTCTACATCATGCCTTTCCTGACTTTTCCAATTGTTCATGATTTCCCCTACCATTATTTTCTATATCCACCAATGAAACAACAGGTTTGGGTTTCTGCCCTCTCCCCACAAAAAAGCAACAAACTTTGAATTGAATTGTGTACCTCATTTTCTCACAACAGATTCTGTAAACTCCTGTTTTTATTTTGTCTTTTTGCTCCCACCAACTAGCACAGTGCTTGATGCATAGTAGGTGTTTAAAAATGCTTGGTGAATTGAGCATGAAAGAAACTCAGTGATTTATCTGATGGGAATGTGGTCTTAATGAGGAGTTCTGTGATTTCATAGCAAGAATTCCCTGCCTAAGTGAGAGCTGTGATTAGCTATAATCACAGTAGAAGGATGTAGGTTGCTTAACACAAGACCTCAAACCCCTGACCCCCCACAGAGGGCTCAGGCTCCTTGAAACACTCCACATACATTACATACTCTTTCGCCCTTCGTTCAGACACATGTAATTAGACTAACAAGTCTTTCTGAAGAGAAACAAAGATGTAGATAGTGATAGTACACAAGAGCCCAGCAATGAATATCAGAAGACTGGCTTAAAAATCTGACTTAGTCACTTACTACCTGGGGGACCCAGTGCCAGGACCTTTGAACTTCAGTTTCCAAATCTGTAAAATGGAACAGCTTGGGCTGGATGATCCCTATGGTTTCCTTCCAGCTCTGAATCCCTCCTGTAACCTTGAATCCTTGGGACACCAACTTAGGCCCTCTTCCTGCTCTGGAAGCCTAAATATGGGAGTGATGTAGACTTAGAACAAACCTGAAATCTGATTTTAAGAACACTGGCTTATGAAATGACAGAGTTTGTGGTGAAATCATAAGCTGTGAACAATTGGCCAATGAGGATCCCTAGAGGAGACTAAATCAGATCAAACACTTTCAGATTTGTGACCAGGTATGGGAGCAAAAGCAAGTCATGGATGCCCTAGTTCCTCCTTGGTTCCCATCTACAAAACAGATTTCCCATACCAGCATTCTTTATTTTTATTTGCTTAGGCAATTGGGGTTAAGTGACTTGCCCAGGGTCACACAGCTAGTAAGTGTCAAATGTCTAAGGCTGGAGTTGAACTCAGGTTCTCCTGACTCCAAGGTTGGAGCTCTATCCACTGGACCACCTAGCTGCCCCTCATACCAGCATTCTTGAACCCTTAGAGAACACTTTATATTTTTTTCAAAGCACTTTCACACTCTATCTCATCTGACCTAACAGTGGGCAGGCCGAAAATGACCTATGACCACACACCAATGCAAATGTTCTTCCCCAAGTCCACCATGACACCATTTAGCACAGTCTGTGGCATAGTGGAAAGAGCCATTTATCATGAAATGAGGAGACCTAGGTTTGATTGCTGGTCCTAGGATTGGAGGCAGCACAGTACTGTGGAAAGAATACTGGATTTGGAATCCATAGAGAGGTGCCTCTCACCCTGGACTGAATGTCTCTGAGCACTGGTTTCTTCATCCGTAAAATGAGGATAACACCTAAAAGACCTACCTTACATGGTGGTTGTGAGGACCCAATGTGAAAATACAGGTCAAGTGCTTTGCAAATCTTAAAGGACTATATAAATGTTAACTATTACTATTATTTCTGCAACCTTGGGCAGGTTATCTCTTGTAGGATATGAGCTCCTAAGAAAGGGAACTGTTCCTCACCCTCCCATCTTCTCTCTCTCCCTCTTTTCTCTTTCTTTCTTCGCTCTCCTTCCCTCCCTTTCTCTCTCTTTTCTCTCCCACTCCTTCCCTCCCTTCTTTCTGTTTCCTTCCCTTCTCTCTCTCCCCTCTCCCCATATTACACATCAAAACACCTTGCACATAGGAAATGCTGGCTCTCCTCTCTGAGACTCTGCTTCCCTCTCTATAAAATAAGGAGCACACTTTAAGGACTTTCCCAGCTCTAACATTCTGTAATTGTAGGGAACATGAAAGACTACACATACTATTCACCATCATATACAGTGAAAGAAAAGATTTTGCCTGAATGGTGTTCTTCTGTTTCATTGACAGTTTTTAGAAATACTTCCTATGGGCTGCATGAGCTTAATTAAGCAGGAGGTCAGCTGTGGTCCCCAGACCACTCAGAACCAGGCAGGCTCCCTCCCCCAGGGCTAGATCCTGGTGACCAGCTGTACCACTGAAGAGAGCACAAGAAGAAATGAAGCTTAAGTTACTGCTAGAGGGAACTTCAAATAGACCTGGGGAAGAGCTTCTAGCTCCAGGCATTAGTTTAGAGGTACCAGTGGAAGATTCTCCAGGGCCAGTCTGCTTGGGAGACTAAATGTGGCTTCTTATAATCCTTAAGGAGGGATTACATGGAAGGCTCCAGGTACCTCCAATAAAAAGAGCTGAGTGTCCTGATGGGCATTTGATTGGGAGTTCCTTGGGGCCAGGGACTGTCCTATCCCTAGCGTTTAGCACAGTGCCTGGCACATGGTAGGTATTTAATAAATGTTTACCAACTGACTTACAGATAGGTAAATCTCACTGGTCTTTCTCCATTCCCTACTTGCTGGGTCTTCTTTCCTTCTGTTCAATGATTATTAGAAGGTATTAGTAGAGGAATTCACCTTCCTTTCCATATGACTCCTCTTTTCTACTTTTCTTTCTCCCTCCTCTCATTCATGCTGCCATGGAGCTATTTTTCTTTTGATGATAGGATCCTAGTTTTACAGTTGGATGGGGCCTTAGTGGACATCTAGTTCTACACTCCCATTTTACAGATCAGGAAAATGAGGTCCCTGAATTGACTTTCCCAAAAATCACACAGCTAGTGACATCTGCATGAACATACATGCCATTCACTATCTGAAGCTGAATGGGACATATTTGGTTTTATTAATAGTGTCTTCTTTCTGCCTGGGGTCTCACTACGAAAGCATTCAATGGAATGCTTAGGGATCACCTCCTGAGGGGCTCTGCAGTTCCCCATGCACAGAGCACCTCCTTCTCTTGATTGTTCACTGAAAGTGTCTGGGTGGGGAAGCTAGGTGGTGCAGTGGATAGAGCACTGGCCCTGGAGTCAGGAGGACTAAGTTCAAATCCAGCCTCAGACACTTGACACTAACTGTGTGACCCTGGGCAAGTCACTTAACCCCAATGCCTAGCAAAAAAAAACAAAAACAAACAAAAAAAGATAGTGTCTGGGAAAATGTGAGTTAAGTCTGAAATCCTATTTTCTGGTGGGAATTCTTGCCAATACCTTGCAGGAGCTTCTCAAGGAAACTAGTTTGGGTTTTTCTTGTTTCGTTACAAAAAAAAAAAAATCTTGTTTCTTTCACTGCTGTCCCACAAAGGGGAATACTGGCAACAGAAGGGCTGTGTTTGGGAGCTGGACACCTGGGATTGGTTCCTCCTAACTCTGACATTGGCCAGGAATTTCTGGATTGAGATTGTAGAACCTTAAAGGTTGGAGACACCTTTCATTTCACAGAGGCAGAAGCCCTAGAGCTGGAGGAGACTTGGAGATCATTTACGCTAAGGATTTTTAACTTGGAGCCTATGAATGTAAAAGAAATATTTTGATCACTGTACTTCAATATAATTTGTTTTCCTTGTAATCTTAATTATTTTATGCATTTAAAAATATTATTTTCAGAAGGGTTCCATAGGTCTCATCAGATGACCAGAGTGGACACAAAGGGTTAAGAATCCTGGCTCAAATCTCCTGGTTTTGCAGATGAAGAAGCCCAGAAAGGGGAGGTGAATTGCCCGATATACTTCATTAGGTATGCCCCCTCATTAGGGACAGAGCCGTACCAGAATCTGTATCTGCAGATCCAGTCTTTTCCCTACTATCTAATGACACCAGGTGCTGAACTTCCTTGCTCAAGGCTGGCCACTGACAAAACTGTAAGGTAGGCAAGTTAGTTTTTGCTCTCCTGGGTGCCTTTTAATACTGCTCACCTTAAGTGCTAAATGCCCTTTGCCCTCTCCTAAATTTCCAGGCTCTCTTGCTACAGAATCTTGGGCCCGATCTCTCTGGACATAATCTTTGCTATCCCTTTTCTTTTCCATTCTCTCTCTTCTCTCTTCCCGAGCTTGCCCCAAGCCTCTCTCCAAGTGCCACGTCCTATTACCTATCCCAAGTCCCATTCCTTCAGGACCCTGTACTCTTCCTTCTAAAAAGATAGCAGGTCAAATAAATCCTGGGATTATGATAATGGAACCTTTCTTCCCTTGGTATATTTTCCTGGGGACTTTCTGGTGAGAAATGCTTAATGTAAATGAATGGCTCAAAAGATAATTGGTACTGAGGTAGGCTGGCAGAAGGAATTTTTTTTGCCCCACACTAGGCAAACAGTTACCTGGTCCTTATGGTGTGACAGCCCCCATCCCTTCCCACTGTCCTTTGAGGTCCTATGGGTCTATGGTACTGTGCCCTGGGGTTAGGAGGAACCAGCTGGCTGCAAAAGTCCTCTAGGAATACAAAGGGGTTAGAGTAAGCCACCCATGACCTGTGATGACAATGACAACCAAGTGCAATGTGTTTCTTGGATGGGAATTCAAGGCAATTCTACCAGACCTATAATGTTTGCTCGGAAGCCAGTGCATTCCAGTCCCATTGTCTGTCCTGGAGGCTTGTTGTGGGCACGCCTATCATATCCTCCCTTGAGGGCGGGAAAGAGAGGCCAAGACACTCCAAACTTAGGGCTTCTAGAGGCTGAAAAGCAACCAGGGAAAAAGCCGGCCTCAAGGATGGGGTGGGGTGTGGAACATGCAATGGAATCCCTCTTTCTTCTGATTGTTTGACTGGCTGAGAACAAAGGTCCAGAGGTGATTGATTTTTTTCTTCCTGGTCCCCATGACAGTCACCAGGCAATTTTTACCCAAGAGCCCACCATCCAGCTGCCTGTAGGATGGAAGGAATGAGGTCCAAACGAATGGGCCCATTTCATTTTGTGGGGCAGAATGAATGACCCTGGCAGACTATGAAATTACATTACTTTTAGGACTTCACGGAAGTCTAAGCTCCACAGCTTGGGTGGAAGCCACTAAGGTGAGGGCTAGCTTAGGAGATGGACAGATTCACTTGATCTCTATCATATCATATCATCTTTCTTTCGATATGTGCATATATGCACATACATACACAATGTCTGGATGCATGTATTGCTAGCTCCCTGTAGGTAGGGGGCTGGGTCTTATTTACCTCTGTGTCATTTCCAGTGTCTAGCCCAAAACCTTGCACATAGAAGATATTTAGTAAATCACAAAATCTAAGTATCTAAGTGCTAGAAAGGACCTTACAGACTATTCTAGATGAATTTATACCTGACCAAGAAATCCTTTCTTTATCCCCTTAATTGTTCTGTAGCTCACTTTTTTAACCTAGGCTTAATGCTCGACCTCCATTTAGAGGAATCTGCTGTCTTCTAAGGTAACCCATCCCACTTTTGGACCACTCAAACTGTCAGGAAATTTTTCTCTACATTAAACCGAAATGGTTGGTAAATAAATTTGTATGCTAGCCTCAACATATAACAACATATTTGGCATGAAAAATATAACCAGCCTAATATAGCCAGTATAGCTCCTGTAAAACCTAGCAGAACCTAGGCCCCGTGAGAGATTCTGGAATAGAAAAGAGCCATCTTCACTCTCCCAAGAGTACCCTTCCCCAACCCAAAAGAACAACAAAAATAACGCCCCCCCCGCCAAACTCCACAGAATCAGAATCACAGAACGTCAAGGCGTTTTGAAGGGAACTTATAGATCATCTAGCTCAACTCCCTTATTTTATAGTTGAAGAAACCGAGGCACAGAGGAACGAAAGTGGTTTGTCCAAATGCACACACGTAGTAAGTGAGCCAACCAAAAAATGGTCTTTGCGTAGCCTCTAAGAAATAGCCTCTAAACACTGAGGAACAAATGAACACAGCTAAGAAGCAACAGAAACTCTACTGACACCTCACAATTGGTCGAGTTGCCTCAGAGGACGAAAGGAGAGTTCTGGCTGGCTGACAACGTATATGAAAGATCTTTTTTTTTTCCTGCATAATGTCAAAAAGTATGGGAGAATCAACAAAAAGAAGATAGGAGAGAAGAGAATCAGAGAAAAGGTGAGGAAAAACAGGAGTTAAGAGCAACAGACACTCTTAACAGCAGAGATTTTAACTGAGTAAACATTTATTAAGCCCCTGCTATATACAAGGTCCCATGCTAGGTACCAGGGATATCAAGAGCCTGATTTCAAGGAGCATACAATCTCATACGATGGGAAAGATACACATATAAATAATCTGAATATAAGTTAGATATGATTAAGCCTACAGGAGAGGTCAAGATTCAAGGATGGAGGAATGTTTTCTAACTGGAGGGATGGGGGGACGCTGCTGGAAGTGGGACCTCAAGAAGAGGGATAGAAAACAGAGAGATGTATCAGAGGAGTCTGCACCAGGCATGGGGATGCTTGAAGCAAAGACAAGGAGTCCAGAGTGCATGACAAGAGGAATCACAGAATGGCTGGGGAGTAGCCCAGCTTGGCAGGAACGCAGGGTCTGAAGAGGAAATAGCGTGATCACAGGGTCAAAGTTCGAGAACTGGAAGAGATCTCACAGGCCATCTAGTCCAACTCCCTCTTTTTAGAGATTAGGAAACTAGAAAGATTAAGTTAATTGTGAATGTCACAAAGCTAGGTAAGTACCAGAGTCGTCTCAGGTTCTTTGACTCCAAATCCAAGGTTCTTTCCATTGCCCCAGTCTATGTGAAAGAGGCTAGAAAGGGAAGTTAGAGCTAGATTGTGCGGCCTTTAAGAACAAGTTAATCGGTTGATGCTTTATTCAACAGGCAGTGGGAAGCCATGGAAGGCTTTTAAAGAGAAGACAGAACAGTCTTGTTCAGTTGTTTTCAGTCTTGTCTGACTCTTCATGACCCCATCTGGGGTTTTCTTGGCAAAGATACTGGAGTGGTTTACCATTTCCTTTTCCAGCTCATTTTACCGATGAGGAAAATGAGGCAAACAGGGTTAAGTGACTTGGCCAGGGTCACACAGCTAGTGTCTGAGGCCAGATTTGAACTCGGAGAGATGAGTCTTCCTGATTCCAAACCCAGCATCTATCCACATCTTTCTGGATAGGTGAGACAACATGCAAGCAAATATATATATGTATATACACAAAGCAAATATCTACAGGATAAATAGGAAATAATTAAAAAAGGGAAAGCACTAGAATTAAAAGGGGTTAGGGAAGTCTTAGAGCAGCTAAGTGGCACAGTGGAGAGTACCAGGCCTAGAGGCAGGAAGATTTGAGTTCAAATTCAGCCCCAGATACTGTGTGACCCTGGGTAAGTCACTTAACCCTGCTTGCCTCAGTTTCCTCATCTATAAGATGAGCTGGAAAAGGTAAGGCAAACCACTCCAGGATCTTTGTCAAGAAAACCCCAAATAGAGTCACAAAAAGCTGGACATGATTGAAATGAATGAACAACAACAACAACAACAAAAGGGAAGGCTTCCTATAGAAGGAGGAGTTTTAGTTGTATTTGTGTATGCATGCTAAACAGCCACCAGTGCTGTATTCAGTACAGTGTGCTATATCACCATCCACTGCAGTCCTCCCTGGGGCTGAGGTAAGGGCCTATATT
Source organism: Vombatus ursinus (assembly GCF_900497805.2). Classification (NCBI taxonomy): domain Eukaryota; kingdom Metazoa; phylum Chordata; class Mammalia; order Diprotodontia; family Vombatidae; genus Vombatus; species Vombatus ursinus. The sequence continues at coordinate 66,744,759 of NW_020954569.1, read as the reverse complement.
TGTGTGTATGTAAATTTACCAGATATACCATACCATACATAACCAGCACAGACTGCCCCCATAGTATGTCCCAATTACAGATGTTGATAATGGTGACCTGAGAAAAGGACAAATGATGTTCAGGCTCACCACTGGGCTCCGCTAAAGTGGGGAAGGGCACATTAAAATAGACAGAGATGCTTTCAAAGGCATTTCTGCCCCAAATGGTCAAAATAGGGAAGTTTCAACACTTACAGAGAGGATTTACTATACAGAAAGCATGGCTATTGACACTCTCTGAGAGTGGCAGTGAGCATGGGCTTTCTCATACAGTCGATGTCATCTTTTAAATGCCTATATAAAGAGAAGCCATACCCTACAGATCTCCTGATTACGTTGCCAAAGACCCACAAGCAGCCTCAGAGTGAGAAGACCGGATTTCTTAACTCCAGCTCCAACACTGATTTGCTGTCTTACTTTGTGACCCTGGGCAAATCACCTCTCTGGGTTTTAGATTCCTCATTTATAAAATTAATATAATAAAGCTTATCCTTCTTACCTCCCAGAACTATTGGGAGGATTGAATGAGATCATGGCTGAGAAACAGCTTTGAAAAGTACAAAGTATGACACAAATGCAACATGTTATTATTGTTATTAAACATATCTTTACAAAGATATAGCTTTATAATTAAATGTGTCACGTCAGTGGGCCATGCTTTGCAAGTACCATCTCATTTATCCTCATACCACCCTTTCAGGGATAGAGAAAGGACAGAGGTGTTATTATCATTATTGGAGATGGAGCTGAAGAAATCATAGCACAATAAGATTAGGTGATATGCCCCAGGTCACATAACATAGCCTATCAGGATAAGATTAACATACAAAACTCAGGCCTTTCAATTCAGCATAATACATTGCTTTCATTTAGTTAAGCTATATTCGGGATATGACCATGTTCCTGAGTATTGGATCTAGTCAGCAGTTTGTCTGAGGTGGTGATCTGGTGAGCCTTTTTCAGAAATGAGCATTAGTATGGCTTATAGCAAATATGCATAGCACTAGGAGGCAAATTAACTACCCTAGGGGACTATACTTATATCTAGGGTTCTGTCATCATGTGAACAGGGGCTTGGGTTAGTATAAGTCCACTGTTTAGGCTTTCTTCATGTGAGGATAGCTGAGAATAACAGAGATAAAACAAATAATCTACTTAATGTTTTTCAAATAAAACTTTGTTTTAAAGTTTTACTTGAATAAGACAATACTTTCCTACTTTCCATGAATATTTTATTTGACCTTAATTAGAGTCTTATGTCTCATATATAAGCAAACACATCAGTTATAGCGAGGGTTAAAGGCAAAGCAAACCTCTATGCACAAATTCAACATCTTTCTCACTAGTTAACTGTTATAAGCTTTGTTTACAGAAACATTGGGTTCAATCATCTTCCTATATTTTTCTCTTTTACCTACTGGCTGTCCCAAAGACCACTTTTAATTTCTTCCAGTTTAGACCATTCTTACCCCTGCCGGTTTCAAGTCCCAGCTCTTGTTTCACCCCTAATGTTTATCCTGCATGTATATTTTACAACCTGGCTCAACTTTTTTTTTTTTTTTTAAGAGGGAGGAAAACATTTTTAAAAAATCTTTTTAAGACCATTAAACTATTCAGAACAAGTTTTGACCAAATTTATGTAATGAACTTGTTACACTAGGACAAAAGCTATCAGAATTAAAGACTTATGTCTTAAGATTGCCTTTACGTAGGGATCATAGGATCTAGCAAACCTAGAGGATTAGGAACTGTCCTCTTGCCTTGCTAGCCTGTGGGAGCTGTGACATCACCAACATTCTGAACCTTCCAACCAATCAGTTTCACAAAGATTCTAAGGAGCCAGGACACTATCATACAGGAGACTTTTTTTCCCCCATGTGTGCCTGGCACATATATAGTAAAGCAAGTGCTTGCCTTACCAAGGCTCCCGCTCCATGGTTGGAGGTACTGAGAGGTAGTCAGCAGGTTGAACCAAACGTGGTCCTCCTTAAAGTTAGTCAGTCAACAAACTTGTATTAAGTATTATGCCAGGGACTGGCACACAGTAGCTGTCCACAATATTTGCTTCTCAGATCCCACCTCCCTCACTAACCTTTTTGAGATTGATTAGATGAAAGCTGATGGCTTCCACGGCCTTGCTTAGACCATGAACGTCTCTAGTCTCTCCAACTTCTTGCACCAATCTGCTCCCTAATTATGTAGTTATCTCTAATTCCCAGCTCCCCTAAATTATACTTATGTTAAACATGGATTAAATTTACTGTCTACCTTTGTCCTGGTGAATGCTTTTATTCTGCGGTCTGTTCATCATTTATGTGTTTATGCACATCTGTGTAAATAGTTTTCCATTTTAATCTCCTTGGGAACAGAGACGGTTTTATACATAGGGCTTCACCCAGTGACATATGCAATTGTGTGTTTAATGAAGTCTTTTGGGCAATGATGAGAATTTAAGAATAATTTCTTGTTAGATCTGCATTTCAGATCAAAGTACAGACCTTGTTATTTGGCCTATGAACCACCTAACTGAGGCACCACCACTTACTTGGCAACACCATATCTTAATGATGGAGAAAGAATTCAAGAGGGAATAATAAGTGTCTTCAATGCTGAGCTTGCAAACCCAAGATGGCCCCATAGAATGGATAGAGCACTGACCAGAAACAGGAGTCCAGGGTTCAATAGTCCCAGTGTTTCCATTAACTGGCTATATGACCGTGGCAAAGTCACTTCCCTTTTTGTGACTCACCTTCCTTATTTGTAAAATGAGGGTGTTAGAAGAGATGATGTCAGAAAATTTGGAACTAAAAATCTTGTGGAAATGAATGTTGAAAATTAAAAATAAATAAATAAATAAGATTAAAAAAAAGAGATGATGTCTAAAGTCCCTTCTGCCTTTAAAATTCTAAATGTTTATATCTGACAGCAAACTTTGTGATGGGCAAATGTTTCCTTCCACTGAAGGATTCAGAGACACTGAATACCTAACTCAGCTCAGACATCAGTAGACAACTGGGCCAGGGAACTGGGATGCCACTTTTTGGATCTTCTCATGGTTACTAAGTTCCATGTAAATGAAACCAAGGAGAGACTTGACCTGGTAGGAACAAACTGCAGGCCAGTGTGGTATACCTGAAATACACTGAATTAGGAGGTCAGGTTTAGAATGCTGGCTCTGTCACTTACAACCTGGGTAATCCTGGACGAGTCACTTCTTGTCTCTATGCCTCAGGCTCCTCCTGTGTAAAACAAGGGGATTGGACTATGTGATCTCTGGGCAGTAAATAATATGCTGGGCCTGGTGTCAGGAAGACCTGAATTCCAATCTGGCCTCAGACTTAGCTAGTGCTCTGTGATCCTGAGCAAGTCACTTAACCTCTGTTTGCCTCAGTTTCTTCAACTGTAAAATGGGGATTACCACACCACAACACCTACCTTCTGGGGTTGCTGTGAGGATCAAATGAGAATATTTCTAAGGGCTCAGCATCGTGCCTAGCACACTGTAGGTGCTACAGAAATGCATATTCTTTCACTCCCCCTACTCTAAAAGTGTTACCTGATAAAGCTGAAATTTATCTCATGGGTATTCATGATTATGATTAATGATAATAATTTACATTTTTGTAGTACTCATAGTTTGTAAAGTTGTTATAGTACTTAAGTTTGTAAAGTACTTATATCAACCTTGGTAGTTTTTGTGCAAATATTATGTCATTTTACAGTTGGGGAAACTGATGCTTAGAGGGGTGAAGTGACTTGCCTAGATAATAGATGTCAGAAGACCAAGTCCAACACTTTCAATTTATCAATCAAGCATTTATAAAGCACCTATTCTGAGCCAGGCATCCTGCTAGCTGCTGGGAATCAAATATGTATTTCTTCTGTCAAAGCTTTTGTGGAGCTCACAAGCCTAACGATGAGAGGCAGTTAGAGTGCTGGATTTGGAGTTAAGAACTGGGTCAGACACTTAGCAGCAGTTTGGCCCTGAGCAAATTCCTTGGACTCTCAGTTTCCTCAGCTGTAAAATGGGATAACAATGACATCTATTTCAAAGTATTGTAGTGAAGATTACAGGAGATAGTGTATTCAAAGTGCTCTGTAAACCCTTAAGGTGCTATATAAACAAAACCTAGGATTTGTGTGACTTCTTTTGTATTGGGAATTTCCCGGGAGTAAACTCCCTCTACCAACTAAGATTACACAGGGTAAGCAATTTATAGTCTCAGAGAGGTGCTGGGCGGCACTTGGAGATAAGAGACTTGTCCAGGGTTTCACAGCCATATGTGACAGATGTTCAGTGAACCAAGTATTCCTGACTTTGATTCTATCTACAACCTGCAAAGCTCCTTGAGCTCTGATAATGAGTATAAGGTGAAAAGACTTGAAATGCCAGAGAAAACCTCAGTGTGAATTTTTAGGTACCCTTCACAGGCAGTGGGGGAGAAAGTAACACATTAGCCAACCTTTACCAGCTTCTCTCAGAGCCTCAGTTTTTTTCCCCTCTATAAAATGGAGATAATAACACCTGACCTCCCTAACTTACTGGAGTGTTAGGAGGATCAAATGAGATAATAGATTCTAAGGCTTGGAAACGTGTCAAGTTCGGTATCTGCATAAGGGATTGTTATTAAAGGGGATCTTACCACCTGTCCCTCCGGCCTTCCTCACAGGGGAGGGGCATAAAACCCAGTAAATACTCAGGGCTCCTGAGGGGAGCCCTGCTGGAGAAGGAGACATTATTACCATAACTCCAGGGAAAGCCTCCTTTGCTTGCTTTGCTGGAGTACATAGAGAGGCCCCCAAGGGGACAGAAGCAAGAAGAAAAACATATGTAAATGCAGTTAATTTGTAAAGTTTCTCCCCCCAGAGAGTGCCAGACTCAACTTCCCCCCCGGGCATTTGCTGTTGCAAAGGGCTTTGCTGTTAGTTACTTGGGCATCACCCTCCCACGACTCCCCTTCCCAAGGGGCAGTTTAGTTCCACCCCGTCCAGGGGGGAAGACTGCGGGCTGGCTCCCGGCCAGCGCCTGTCTGTGCTGGGCTGGGCGACCGGCCGGGAGGGAGGACTGTTCCAACTCCCCCTCACCGGAGCCTGGCTCTCTGCAAAGCCAGCCTTTCCCGGGAGCCTGGGTAAGCTAACACTCCCCGCGCCGGAGTGCGGCTGGAGGGTGTGGGGGAGGCGGGCAGGCTGGGCATCTGGGAGCCACTCATCTGCCAGTAACCCCTGGCCCCCCTCTCCCTCCCGCCCACCCAAGGCCTGGACTTGAACCCGCCAGAAGCGGGGGTGTGATAAGAGTCACAGCTCAGGGAGCGAGCTGCCTGCACCGGCATTTTCCGCCCTCTAAAGCAAACAATCAAACAGGAAATTAATCGAGAAACCCACATCCATGCAAGGTTCAGGTTGTGATTTTCACAGCCCTGGAGCCAGGAAATTCAAAGTTTTGGTCCCCATAGCAACCTGAATGTAACATCATTGACTTCTGAGGCTGGAAAGGGACTTGGAGAGGTCAACACGGCCAATCCCCAGGCTCCAGACAAAGCAGTAGCCCTGAAAATACCCTGCCTGATATAGTGGGATACGGATATGGTCCCTCTCAGATATCGGGTAGTAAAGCCTTATTGGTTTGGGGGTAAGAAGACCTGGGGTCTAGAGTTGGATAGTGAAGCTAGGTGACCTCTCTTTAACCTGTGTTTCCTCACCTGTGAAATAAGGAATCTAGGTGGCAAAGTGGATAGAGTCCTGTACCTAGAATAAGAATGACCCAGGTTCAAATCCTACCTCAGAGACTATTTGTAAATCGCCTAACCTTGGTTTGCCTCAGTTTCCTCATCTGCTAAATGGAGATAATAATAGCACCTACCTCCCAGGGTTACTGCGAGGATAAAATGAGATATTTGTAAAGAATTTTGCAAACCTTTAAGCACATGTAAATGCTAGTTAATATCATCTTCATCATCATCATCATCTTGTCTATGACCTTACAGGGCTACTGTAAGGCTCCAAGGAGAAAATGAATGTCAAAGTGCTTTGTTAACTGTGAAACTGTATAAAGATGTGAAGAATGATTATTAATCCATCATTTAAAATGTGAACTTGTGCCCTTATTTGGCATGTTACACTATAATTACAGTGCAAAGAATACTGAGCAAATTCTATCTGTCCAAATCCTGTCCATCTTTGAGGCCTATGTCATTTTCTGATTAATGAATCCTTCCTTACCAACTTCAAACTACCTTCATCTCTTCATTCTCCAATTCCTATTGTATCTTTTGAGGGTCTGTATCATATTTGGTTACATATCAGCTATTTCTCTATTTTCAACTATGTCTTGCCTCCCCAGTTAAAATGCAGACTCTATCTTCTTGTCTAACCATTCACACCAAAGGGCCTTACACACAGTAATGCCCAATTCTTAATAATAACAATGATCAACATTTATTGTGGTCCAGAAGGATTTCATTGGTGTGGAGCACTGATATCAAACTCCAATAAGAAACGGGGTGGCTAAAACTGTGTACAGTTGGGGGCATTTGAATTAGAAAACCACATGTGAACATTATCTGTGTTCTATTGTGTTTTTACTTACGTTGTTAAATATTTCCCAACTATATTTTCATCTGGTTCTGAGAACCAGAGTGTGAAAATTCCCCCCCCACCCACCCTTGCAGATTCCATCTATAACTTAGTCTTAAGAGAGTGGTTTTTGGGTGGCTAAATGAATTACTCATGGTCACACAGCCAGTATTCATCAGAGGCAGGCTGTGAACCCGTCTTCTTGACTCCATGGAGGCCCAAACTTCTTGACATTTATATAGTGCTCTCCGTACACAATCTCATTTGATTGTCACAACATACTTATTATAGACAGATTTGTTGACTGACTGACTGGAGATTAATAATCATACAGAAAGAAAAGTATTTCAAGGGTTTGTGTGTTGTGGGTGTAGGGTCTGAGAGTGAGAGAGAGAGAGAGAGAGAGAGAGAGAGAGAGAGAGAGAGAGAGAG